>NC_046184.1:9716903-10019933 GCF_011004875.1 Balearica regulorum gibbericeps
AATTAAACCAAAAACTTTTACAGTAAGCCCTAATAATTGTGGACCTGTCTTTAAACACTTTTCCACGCGTTGCAAAGACAGAACAAAGTAGTTATTGAGTAAAGTTGGTAGGCTTTTATACATTTTATGCTCGTGTAAATATAGACTGTAATTAAATATAATTACTTCTTCTGTTTAAAGATGTACGTTGTTAAATTAAACAAAATTAAAAAAAATAAAAAAGAAAGAATGAGCAAACTTGTGGGCAGAGCAATCACCCGTGTTCCATTGCTACCATCCCCACTGACTGTCTATTTGGGCAAACAATTTAAAGTCTCTGTTCACTGATTGCTTTCTCACAGAAGATATAAAACCCCACAAGTATGTATGTGAAATTGAGAATAAAGAGACTAAATAGTGTGAACATCAGTGAGTTGAATATATTTCTTCCTATCATTGTGCATCCACTTGTGCCCTGGCTGAAGAGACCCTCCAGAGCCCTCGGGTAGTGGGGAATCAGCTACACAAGGGTGCTCAGGTGTTTCTGTTCCCTTTAAGAAAGGAAGAGAGGTATTTTACATTACTGTTTGGATTCTTCAAATATGTTAACTTGGTTTATTATTGAAGTTTTCACTTTACCTTGAAAACAGACTTATAAGCTGTCATTTGTTTTGAGAAAAGAAGCAGCGTGTTGCTTTCAGTTTCAGTCCTTTGTATCATAATAGACAGGATTGCAGAAACAATATAGCAGCTACTGTATCCAACCGTAACATCACCTGGGTGCTCCTGCAAGGATTTTTTTTTTTTTTTTTTTTTAGGTCTTGGCTTTGTTCATCAAAATCTAAAATAATTTGGGCCATACCTGCCCTAGGCGTTATCTCACTTGCTGGTTTTTTTTGGTATCAGGGGAGATAAGGCTTAGATTCTTACACTTTGGGATTTGTCTGGAGTCCTTTTTATATTCCAAATTCATCACTCATGAACATGAATCATTTTTTTATTAATTGCAAAGTAAAAACAGAACATGACTAGAATGATGGTTTCAGTTGAACAGTGCACTCCGACTGTAAGAACAAAACTAGCCTGGACTTAAACTTTCACAAGATACGGTTTTGTTCAATACACTATAAGTTTGTGAAAACCAGTGACCATAAGTGTAATTTGTGCTCCAGTGGCATGAAATAAAGAATCAGGTTTATGATGTTAAAATTCAAAAAGAGGATTTTTTAAAAGTAATTAAAGGAAAAATTCAGGAGATGAAAATCCAAAGAACCATGATAGAAGTTGCACAGAGAACATACGGGATCCTTACATATCTCAAAACAAATATATATGAATGCATTGAAAGGAAGCACGAAGGGATAAAATGGCTAAATTATGTGGGCAAGAATGAGAGGGTTTTTAGCCCAGTTTAAATACCAGAAAGTCAGGACAAATGGTGTTAATATAAAGGAATGTGAGGTTTTAAAGGCAAGATATAAAACAAGATTAAGAAAAAGAGCTAAAGACATAAAGACAAAGAAATCCTCTTTTAAATTATCCTGACAGATCAGATGTATCGCAGAGAGAGCCAGTGGGTCTGCTGGTCCTCCAGAGTACAGAGAAGTCAGTCAAAAAGCACAGGATTGCAGGGAAGATAAATGGTTTCTTTGCATCTGTCTTCACCACAGTGTGTGCTAGAAAGATGTCTACATCACAGCTACTCTTTACAGTTAATTTGATACAGAGGTATCAAAAGAGGGGAAGCCAAGCAAGAAATGAACTTGTTAAGGTTCAATTAGGGGCAATACAAAATGCAGTACTGTAGTAATCTACTGTGATTGGCACCAGTCCTGCTGGTCACAATCACAGGACGCTCTTTGCCAGACTCTACTACCTATTACAATGCTGATTTAGATAACACGATCTGAACTTTTCGCTTCAGGTGGGAAAAAGCAAGTGATGTATTGTTCATTATTATAGAGCATCCAAATGTATAGGTGAACACGGTGAAAATAAATGAGATTCTTCTCTGCCATTGCCTGGCCTCCATGGTGTCTCCTCCCAAAGTTTGTTATACAGTTAGGCATTTATATGAAAATCTAGCTTAGGATAGTGATAGTTGTAGGTTCCCTCTGTAGTCAGTGTTGAGAGAGAGGCAGAATGTGATTTCATTCATTTATTTCTTGTATCACCACCTGAAAGTGTTTTATTTGGTAATTCCTAGTTTAAATCTTCTTTAGAATCAATCAATCAATCAATCAGCTTTTTCTTCCATTTTCATGATCATTTTGGTCCTGAGAAATTCTTCCAACCATCCTAGTCATAAAGAGAATAGAAATGAAACAATTGTGGCCTCCAAGAGGAGCCTGAGCTTTTCAAAACTAAACATTATGGATAACTATCAACGTGATTTTTTAGGCTTTCAAAAGTGTTTTTTCATGAAATGTTGTAGACAGTGGCTAAGTTTTATCACTGCAAAGTAGGAGACTAAAGCCTGGAATAAATTAAAGTTTGGTTATAAGGTAAGAAACTAAAAGAATAATGACATTTTCAACTGGCACCATCCCTTTCATCTTGTTTAAAAAAAAAAAAAAGACTTTCATAATGCTTCCAAGGACCTCTTAATCTATTTCTCTCAATATTGTTTGCTGGCTAATCTTATTAAAAAATAGAGAAAATATCATGACAAGTGATGTTTTATTTTGGAAGATGATATTCAAAACTGGGAAATGATGATGTAAATGATCCAAATGTTGTAAGATTCATTATGGCTCGGTAGAAGTCCCTATTGAACTTCATCTTTCATAATCTGTACTGCAACTAATTTTAACAAGTTCTGCAGGCTATCTTTAAATAATGTCAGGAAAGCTGTCACAATTATATGGACAAACAGCAAGAGTCTCTATGTTTATGCAAATTCTTTATAATTTAATTAAAGCTAATTACCAAAAAGTATATGCTAATTTTTAACTTGCTGATGCAAGTAAATGTTGAGTTTAATTAAACCATAACCACATCATAACAACAATATTAAACCATAATAACAAATTTATAAATTTTCCAAATCTAGAGAAAACTGACAGTTGGATTAGAGCTGGCTCCTGGTGTCCATCCGTCATTTTACTCAATTTTTGCCTGTATGTCTATGCCTATGCAAGCTTCTTTCAGAGTCCTCATACTTTCAATGATTTTAATTAAAATTCAGCTGTGTCTCTAATCCATGGTCCAAGCTGCCAGCAGTAAGTAGAGACCACACATAGTGGTGAAGGGTTTTTAGGTGTC
Source organism: Balearica regulorum gibbericeps (assembly GCF_011004875.1). Classification (NCBI taxonomy): domain Eukaryota; kingdom Metazoa; phylum Chordata; class Aves; order Gruiformes; family Gruidae; genus Balearica; species Balearica regulorum. The sequence goes on from NC_046184.1 coordinate 9,720,147, forward strand.
GTCATCAACATATTTGTGTTTCTTGTGGAATGAGACACCTGTGAACCTCTGTGCATGGACAGAGCTGGGTCAGTTTTCTTGAACTGTAAGGCTGAATGGAGACAGGAGTAAAGTCTTAGCATTTCACTTTCTGGTTGTTTACCTTCTTCATGACTTGGCTCTCCCCAGACCAGAAGTACGGAGGATCAGGGCTTGTTCTTTGTAACCTCTTTGAACCCGTGCACACCTGCTTGATGCACACAAGAAAAAGTGTTTATCCATTTGAAATAAGTCAAGGGAAAAATTGCATAGCACTGTCTGGATCTAGCCAAGAACCAATTGCTTTATTGCTGCAGCATGTGTTGGATCTTTATTTTCTAAATATCCTGCTGAGAGACGTGCAATAAAACCCTTTTTGCAATCGTTTCTCTCTCCATGGCGCTAAGGGTTCCCTGTTCCATCTTGCTCCAAATAACACATGTGAATGCCTTGCCTTTTGTTTTTAAGTTAGGACAGCTCCACGGGACACATATTAACACACATTAATGAATGGATTATGGGCTTGTCAGAGCTTCCGGTGATGAATTTAGAGCCCATTAAAGACTAGGCATTGATTGCGCTGGAGACTGTAGCTCTCTGTTTAATCCCTAGCAGGTGGGCACTGGTGCAAGCTTCACCATCTTGCATCAGCAGTGAACCTCGAACGTGACCTCTCCAGAGGGAGAAGGGTAATTCATTTGCCGTGTTTACTTTATCTTCAGCTTCTTTTTAGAGGGAGGCTCCTAACTGTGCTGAATTGTTCTAAGCGAGGAGTGGCAGATGTGTGATGTGGCTCACGTTCTTGAAGGATTCTGTAGCAGTCACTGCATGCTTGACCTTCAGACAGTTTAAAGTCAAGTCCCCATGGCTAAGAAATGAGTGTATATTATGAGCTCTGTTAAATTAACTGTGGCTTTCTTGGTGGACTTTCAATCCCAGGGCATGCATTAAAATTACACTCCTGCACCATGACTTTAATTTCTGTTAGGTAAAACAACTGCTCAGTTACTGCAGCATCTTTACAAAATAATACCTAATGAAAAAAAGCAAAAGCAGACTAAAAATCAGGACAAATTTGAAATAAAGACTTTTTTTTTTTTCTTAAGGGTTTATGCAAACACAGCATAGTTTCTTTTCTCAGTCATAATTCAGTGCCAGGTCTCCCTTTGATATCATGCTAGTAATCAAATTTTAAAAATTAACCAACCAAAGAAAAAGCCCAAACAAATAAACAAAAAATCTCCCCCAAAAAAGAGGGAGGAAGAAGCAATTACCTGTTTACTGAAGAAAAACCAAACTGCCTGTAGATTGCTGCAGCCCAGCGTGCAGCCCAGTGTCTCGTTTCTTGCCAGACATCTTTCCTAGTAACTGTCAGGCACAGGAATATAGTTTTGCCTTGAGTTTTGTAGGGATAGCTCCTTGTCTGGCCCAGGCAGCTGAGATGGAGTATGGGAAGGGAATGCAGTCCAGCACTCTTTAGGTGATCTGAAGGATGTGCTGGAAGATGGTGTGCTTGCTAGCGCTCCAGTGCCCCCGTTCATAGATTTTTCACAATCTTCCATGAGGAATGAAGGCTTTATTGTTATCTGGCCATTTAATTCACACTTAATTCAAAGAGATTAGAGGAAAGTGTGAGCAGAAGAATTTTCTCATAAGAGGCAAAATAGATAATACAGTTATAAAAAGACAAAGTTGGAAATGATAGATGTTAAGGACTGCAAGAAAAAGTATGCTCAAATTACTTTAATCTTATACTAAGTTCAAATCATAATGCTTTTCTGTCTTTCCCTTATCAAGCTGATTTGCTCTCCTTTCATGACTGGTGATGCCAATGTTTCATTCCTTAGACATACCATATGCCTCTCTACAACTTTTTGGAGATAATTTCTCCACTGAAGAGACTTCATCAGAGTGCACGTCTTCTTGCAGAACATTAGCTCTCACAGACTCTCCTTTGAAGTCTTCTAGGATGCCCAGAAAGATTTATCCTTTCTTCTCTAAAAGCTCTCAATTTCCTCATTAACCGTGAGAGAAGTTTCTCATGTTTCTCAGTTAAGATAAATAAATAAATAAATAAATATCATTGTTTTTCTTCCTTAGAGGTGAAGATCTCTTTTCGTTAGATCAAGCACTGTTGTACTTGATGGCTTTAGTAATACCTTTGTGATTTAGCAAGGGATGAAACTCTTTTTTTTTTTTTCTCCTTCCTTCTTTGGGGATTTGTTGTCATATTTTCACATGGAACTTGTCTTAAGGTAGGCTTCATGTCTGTATCTCTGTGTACCGTAACAAACACAGTCAATATAAAACCCTGAACAGAATACAGATATGTAGCTCATTAGCTGGTTCTTGACAGAAGTGAGACATGGTGGCAGTTCATTCTCCCTCCTGTCGTATGATCAGTTATACTATCAGTTGGTTTAAGTGATTTTTTTTTTTTATATTATGTTTCTTTTATCAAAATAGTCGAACCCAGCAAAAATATAAAGATGTGAGAAGTAAGAACCTAAGAAATATTTTTATGAAATATTTTCTAAGAAATATTATTTATGAAAAGAGATCAAACTGTAACAAGGAGGCATAATGAAATACTGAAATGTCACCCCAAAATATAAGTCTTCCTACCCCCTTTTTTCTCCAACCTTTAATTAAAACACTTAGTTGTTTTAACTTATACTTACTTCTATTCTGTAAGCCTGTCCTGCCCATTTGTTCTTTTTTGCCTCTGTGTTTTTCTGACTGAAATTGTAGCATGATTGAGATTCACTTCTGCAAAAGGGGGCTGAAAACAAACGCTGGTACAACACACTCAGTCATCCAACAGATGAATATCATGCAGAATTTGCAGATGACCCTTGGGGAGCCAGGTTTAGGATGAACTGTCTTGGCTCCTCTTTAACCTGGGAAGAACTAAACATGTTCAGCTACTTTGTTAGGACCCTTCATGCCATCAATACACAGTACACTTGTTTCCTGTGTGAGGCAGCGTACTGAGAACACCAGAAACCTCCTGTCCACCAGAAGTTTTGATTTTCAGATGCTTCACTGGTTTTATGTTACCCATACCTATAGCATTCCTCTGCTTCTTAACAGCCGGTCTAAGGTTTGATTTTTGTTGACTTCAGAGATGTTTTATCAGGTCTGAACTGGGGCTTAATCAGAATTTATCTAAACATTGACCTGGAAGCTGTAAGGCAGAGAAGGAACAAGTTTGCTTTCTGTCTCATTTCCCTTCCTTCCTCTGGCACTGACCTTGCTGACTTCATCACTTCAAATTTCATAAGAGCACTTCGTGCTCATTTTCTATGTCTAGAGTCGTGAGGTTTTTTTCTGCTCATGAGAACTAGTCTTCTGGTGTATTGTATCATTCTTAGCACCTGTCCAAATTTATTAGACTATATAAAAGATTCCTCAGTTTGGAGACATTCAGAATGTGCAATTTTAATTCAGTTGATTAGGTGTGAGATACATGTCACAGTGGACTACCTATGCAAGGTGACTGTCAACCACCGCACCTGCAGGAAACATAATTTTAGGTAGAGGTACACAGTGTCAGGAGATTAAGCTCCGCTGCTCCATCTCGTGGGAGGAACTAAGCACATCACAATGCACTTGTCAGACAGGTGCAACATCTCTCTAGCCTGCTGTAACCGCTCCGAGTAAAGGGATAAAATCTCCATATGCTGTAAAGGCAAAGATTCAAAAAGGAGAAACAAGTGACACAAACCCGGCAATGTTCTCTGAAGATGAGTTTTCATTTACATAAAAGTTTTTTCCGTAAGTCCACTTTCACATTCCTCAAGAAATGAAATTCCGGAGATTGTTGTAGCTCTCAGATGTAAGAACAAAACCAGACCGATCACCTCTACTGGCCCTCAGTTAGTGTGTAGTAGCTGAGAGTTACTGCCTTGTAGCTCTTTTAATATTCAGACTCTCTAACCCTATATAATCCTATGTGCTAATCCTCATCCACTACTTTCGAATCGATTAAAACTGCATTTACTTAAAGCAATCACAGCTAAGTGATTTTCTTGCCAGTAGTGGAGGCAATGGGTTACCTTTGTTACACTGTTTCCCTCTCATTTATTTCTAAATCTTTGTGTCCCTTGGATCACAGAATAGATGTCTGTTCCCTGGGGTGTGAGGGTTTGTGTGATTGATTGGTAATGATAGATCACCAGGCACTCTTTTGTGATGATTTTATCAATGAAAATGTCGATAAAATCCCTGTTTCACCGATGTTGGTCTTCACTGTCCCTCAGTGGTTATTTTTCCTTCAAAGAGTTCAGTCAAACAGGAACATCTCAGTAGGTCATAGAGTTTCCCTTATAATTCTGTTGACTAAAAAGTATGAAATAGTTTTTAGTTTTGATTATTTTGGTAAGAAAGAAATGTCACCTAATATAAATTCAAAAGGAATACTTAGCATGGCATTTAACATAGGAGTTGTAAAATAGTAAAATATTTATCCTTATAGTCTAAGAAAGGCACAAAGTCTTTACACACACAAGCACACACACATTTTCCTTTCAACAAAATTCTACTTCATCTGTTCCTTTTTAATGTACTATTTACATCTTCATAAAGATCTATCTATGAATTTATTCAGTTTGATGACATTTTTAAAGGAAAATTGTACAAAATCCTCAAGTTTGTCTTCATTGTATTCTGGTGAAACCATGGAAGAATAAGAGGAAATTTAGTCTGCTTTTTATATTCACCAAGCATTCAGAAGGCAATCCTGATTCCAGCAAATATAGTATGTAAGCAACTCTTTCCCCTTGAGGACTGGAAGCGTAGGGCCCTCAGAATGTATTATTGAGAAGTGGAATCAACTGAACAGCCTCTATTACCTTAGTCTGGGAGGAATTCCATGAAAGTCAAACATGAATATTTTACTGGGGAAGGGAATGCCAGTTTGATTTGCTGTAATTTATTTATGAGTTAAATTTCCAAAGCTTTTTAAGACACATGTAGGCTTTTTGGGTCACACTCTGCTTTCATTATACCGATATGCAGAATAACTGTATTGTCTTCAGTGAGATCATGACATATCTACACAGCTATGAATGAAATAAATGCTATCGTTAACAACTTTGGGTGTAGATTCCTTCACTTTGCTTACTCACACAAGCTGAAAGGACATGGTCCCTTCAGGTGTTAGCTGTCTTAAGAAAATATAACGCATAGGGTCTAAATGTTCCCCTTTGTTATCCATAGGGGAATAAAGGTCTCATGGAGTTTGCGTTTGGCCATGATCTGTAATTATCTTTGTCTTGCCTTCCAACCAAATGAAAGCAAGGTGTGCTTTCACTAATTAGGTATAACAAGGTTTGACAATGATTAGGAGTTTCCCTCCAGTCCAAAAAGCTGCCAGCAGCTGTCTGACTTGTAGAGGGGCATAGGGTGAAATCCATGACAGCCCACGGCACATAGGAAGAAAGGTTTGGAATTACTAATTGCAATGCCATTTGCAATACAAATAAAGGTAAAATCTGAACCCAAGATTGAAGAACATCTGATGAAAAAGAGCCCTAAATCCACCAGGCAGGCATTTTAGATCAGAAAAATTGAAATGGTGCAGGTTTCTTACCTATTTTGTGGTCCTTGATTTAGCTGTGAGTTTGTAAGGAGGAGGAATTGTCAAATTCTTAGATGTTAGGGAATGATTTATTAGGTGTCCAAAAGCAAACCTGTGAGCCACAAGAAATAAAGAAAACAGGCCTCAAATGGTCAGTCCAGATTTCCTGCTAAGGTAAAGACTGTTATATTCATTAGGGAATCTAACAAAGAAAAACATTATAAATATCAAAACCATGTCTGATCTTAAAGCTGTAAAGTAGGAGTTTAAGAAATTTCAAGATGGGTGGTTTAACATTTGCGTTACCTGCATGGCATTGTATCATCTCAGTGTCACTCTTGAATGAAAACTCTGAAGATCAAACTGACCACTTCACCTCATGCTGACTTTCCCATCCATTGCTAATTATGATGTTTGCCTTTGTAGGGCTTTTATGTGCTTGGCATTCAAATGCCTTTTCCACTTGTGGCCTCAGCTGGTGTGATCCTACTTCAGCAAGAAGGCATGAAGCAGGGCTGTTTTTGTTTCCATGTTTCTCTTTCTCTGCTTTCACCTGCCTGCCAGAGGTTGACAGAATTTTGTCAGAAACACCAGAAGAATTCCCACTAGATCAGTGGACAAACATTCAAGCTCAGAAATATTCCTTACCTGCCCCGTGTTGTGAGATTATTAGATAATGTCTGCAAAACGCTCCAAAATTCTTGCATGAAAAGCAGCATGAATGTGAAAAATGGTACTAAAAGTACAGCTAGAATTTTAAATATACTTGTGCATAGGCGGGTGTGTGTACATCTGTGTGCATGTATAAGCACGTATACATATGCAATCCCATATACATTTAGAAACACTGTATTTAAGAATACCAGCATATCGGCACCATCCAGAGGACTTCTTGACACCTCTCCAGAACTACATACGAGACTTCCTTTTTCACTAGTCAGGATCATGCTCTGCATTTTTCCCAAGAAACCCAATCCAAAGTCTTTGCAGGGAAAACAGTGGTCTTCACAACATCAGCCATGAAAACTGGAAAAATCAAGCTTTTGTAATAAATTGAAATCTTCTTTGAAGAAAGATACGGTCCCTACAGTTATATATTCTAGCCTAGAATGCTCCAACAAAAATTCTTCCTCTTTATTGCTTTCATTGCTTTCATGCTATACCTCTTAGTTGCCTAACGATGAACTGATAATGTATCTTCATAGTAGATATGTATTTATGCATCCATGTAATACTAAGCTGTATACCCATGGCCTTTTGAACACGGCGCAGCTATTCTCCTTTTCTCTATTTTTTTTCCTGGTAGCCCTTAAGTGGTTTGATGTTTCCCTAAGTGTTTTCTACATTTCACTATCTATGACTGTATCCAGTATTATTTGTAGGATCTTTGTAATAGATTGACCAGGTTGTTTTCTGAGAACTCAGATTTTTTAAAAAAAAATCAAAATTCAGGCACATGATGTGGGTAGGAGATGACCCTTTTTTGGACTAATACCCAAGCAAGACTATTATGGTTTGTCTCACTTCTGAAGAGTTTTCTTAAAGTTTTCTTCATTAAAAAAAAAAAAAAAAAAAAAAAAACAAACAACAAAAAAAACCCAAAAAACCCCACAAAACCCACAAAAAACCCCAACAAAAACCAAACCAAAAAACAACCAACCAACCAAACAACCAACCAAAAAATGAACAACAACAACAACAACAAAAAAAAAAAACCCACCCACACAACTATTTGCAATTAATTTGCAGTCAGTAAGGATTCTGAAGCACATTGCGCAGCCTTAGAATGTTTTTTGTCCTTCTCTCAGAGTCAGTTGTATTCAGTAACAGATGTTGCTGTTTCTTTTGTATCAACTTTGGAAAGTACTCTCGCCTCCTTTGGGATGAAAAGCACTTTATAAATGTAAGCTTATAGCTATTTCTTTATGAGTATCTCTGACAGTTCACTGCTGTTACCCATGGAACTTTGCCCTGGTAATAAAGCTGTTAATAATACACTATCAGTCACCCTTAAAAAGTAATACAGTATTTATTGGGATAGCATCAATGTTTATCATTCTTGGTTCAGTGACAAACATTAGCTGTGTAGTATTGCTGAAGGAGAAAGGAACAAGGTTGCTGGTGAAAAGATGGAGCTAATTCTGCAGAGGGCTGGGTACAAACTTTGAGTTGACATTAGTAGAAATACAGAATTTTCTACATTTTAGATGTGATACTCACTGTGCTATAGTTTAGGGTTTGTTGTATATATATTATTTACACATAAACTCTTCAGCCTGTGAAAACATGACACCATTCCTTCAGAAAACAATGCTGGGGCAAGGTGGAAAAAAGAACCCATCTGAGCATTCATTGCTAATTGCGTGTTAATGGTGAAGCTTGCAGCCCTTAATCCCAAATCGTTGTGCTTTGGTGCTTTGTCAGCTACTTAAAGAGCTGAAAAACAGAGCATCAGCTTTCCCTGGAAATTAGAGTCCTTTATTTTCAGCAATCTATTCTTAAAAATCGTAATGAACGTTTTGCTCCTGCTTTGCTCATCAAATAATGTGTGTGTCTATTTACCCAGACTGGAGCACAGTATCATGGAAGAGGAAAGTGATATGTAATAGAAACTATTATCTTCAAACTGTATTTTTCTGCCTGCTCAAATGATACAGAATCTTTTAAATGCTTTTATCAATTTTGTTTATGTGTTTTCCATTTTACCTTCATAATGTTATCACTCCGAATATAACACAGATGGGATCTTAGTGTCCTAGATGTTTTAAAAACACACAGATGCAAAGGCAGCCATGCAAAAGGTTGATGCTAAAGAATACATCGGTTGAAACAAAACACAGAAGACCTAAGGAAGAAGTTTAAGAATGACATGTTTTAATAAACATGGAAGTTAGAGTTTTAAGAGAGAATTTGAAAAGGGAAAAATTACATAGTCTTGCCTGTCTTTATAAGTAACATAAGAAGCAGCATGGGAGGAAGAAAGAAAGTGGTTGTCTGAAAATGTAACACATAGACAGCAGAATGAAGTACCATGAACCAGTCAAATTCTGTTGCCAAATTCTTGATTTGAGATCTGAATGAGAACATCTTCTGTCCTCATTTCAATTATTTCTCCATAAATCATGCAAACAAACTCTTGTGCTTTTCCTTCTAAATAGGCAATAATGCAGAAATATTTACATTTTTATTGAGGTACTTTTTTTTTTAGATCCTACGCAATTTACTTCTTCCACTAGAAAAGTTTTTTTCCCTACACTAACTACAGTCCAGTCCAGTTGTTTTCAACCTTTCATTCTTGGGTTTTTGAGGTATGGTCACCTCAGGGATTTATGAAAGAAAAATAAGCATATATTTCAGATACAAACTGGAAATAGAAAACGGCACTATAAACTGGAAAAGTTTGAAAATTACTGATATGAGTCAATTATATTCTTCTTTTGGATAGGTGTAATTAAGAATAAGTTCTAGCTATGGTTTCTGTAGATTTTACAGTTTCTCTGAATTAAAATTCAGTCTACCCTGTTCAGCTGAGTGAATACCATTGTATCAGAGTTATAGAGAAGCAGTATAGCAGACCAAAGCAAGATCAAGAATCCTGTTCTCCTATTCTTTGTTTTAACACTGTTCCACATAATATCTGTTGCCAAATGCTTGCTATTATATAATTCTGTTCCTTTAGAAGCATCTAACCAACAGAAAGACCCAGTCTGTCTGAATATAAATCTTCATCATTATTCAGTTATTACTAGATATCAGCATAGAAGACTAAATAAACTGTACTGTTAGTGAAAAATGTAAGGAGAAAGTCTAAAGCAGAACGTATTTGTTCTGGTTTCTCTTCTCCATCACATAAAATTTGCTAATACCTTTGTCATAAACCAATGGGAAGTACCAGTCTTTTTCTTTTGCTTTATAAGCCAAGATGGGTCTCTTTGGAAACAGCTTTCTGACAGACCTATTCTTTACATCATTTTAAATGAAGTCCATTGCGACTGATGTCACTCCCTATAATGTGTCCCTTTAAAATTCTCTTTGCCTTCAGAAACTAATAGATCTAAAATATCTTAAGACTGATATCATGGGGAAATGTTTAAACAGAAGTGTGTAAAACTGGCAGTTTCATTTCTATAAACCAGGTCTGCTTCCAGCAGTCTGGCTTTACAATTAAAGCAGTTTTAGAATATTAAAGTTTTCTAGCTAAGACAATTGCCTTTATGGCTAAAAGATTTTTTGCCAAGCCATTTTAGACTTGAGTGATTGATTGTCACTTGCAATGTAGCACTGTTTAAGAAAAACACAGATAAAGAATTACAACAGGGAATCATGTATTTAAAAACTGCAAATTCAGTCCAAGAGAAACAGTAACAATACTTTATTAAACTTCATCACTTATTTAGCAGTAGTTTCTTCAAGTCTGAAATACAAGAGAGTTAAAGAAAAGAAACAAAACAAAACATGCTAAGTTGAACTGAAAAAACAGATATATTTGCTGTAGATTTGCACTGATATTATCTCAATTCTTTTGCCAGAATGAAAAAAAAAAAAAAAGGTTCTTTGTCATTTAATTCTACTAAGAGAACTACATAAAAAAGAAGGTTTAATTTTCTCTTTATGAACCACAAATTAATTGTGTTAGAAAGAAATGGCAGCTGATATTGCTCAAAAAAAAAAAAAAAAAAAAAAAGTATGCATTCTTAGAGGTGAAAGATGATTCTGCTAAGAGACTTGCTTGTTCGTTTGTTCTGCAATCAGGTACAATGAAGATATGCAATACATCATGTCTCCCCAGCCCACTAGAAATTAAAACAAAGGGAATTCTTCATATCTCATTGGTATTCAGACCTAGGCCAGTACAAAATGGTGTCAATTACATAGCAGACTTCAGCTAAAATATCTAACAAATGTAGGATGTAATGGAATTCATAGCACAGTAACTTTCCATCTCTTGGACAAATAGGTATAGTGCAGGGAAGAGGGAAAGAAACTGTAAGAATCATGCCTCATATTGACTGCATTATAATAGAAACAAGGCACATGGATGCCATGGAAGCATGGATGCTTTCAGGTATGACTCTAAGTGTATAGCTTAAACTGCTTTTTTTTCTTTGTTTGCTTTCTTTAACCTTCCCTCTGTTCTCACATTTCTGTTTTCCTCTTCCATTAAATCAGGGAAATTTTTTATTGTCACCTGCAACCCACTAGACTACGCAGTGTGATGGTTATTGGTAGCAGAAAATGGATGGGTGAAGCTAACATGGAGGGGTGTAATCCATCAGCAAGTAACACAGCTAAACATCATCAGTAAGAGACAATGTTATTGGTAATTGCTTATCCCAGGAAACATTTCTCATTTTTACTGTGACTCAGTTAATTAGTAGACCCTGGAGAAGTGAAATTGCATAACAAAGTCTGCCTCCCAAAATCAAATAATGAATATACGTCTTGCTAGAAGGCTTTCTTATTTAAGAAATCACAGTGTCTTGGAGATATTTTCAGAACAAATGTGTATAGGGAGCTTAGCTAGGATGAAGATAGGGATGATGGAAGACAAGAAAGAAGAAAAATGGAAGAAAATTTAAAAATCTGAGATAATGAATAATAATGCTACTTACAAAAATAAATTATAGTACTGTGGATATAGGAAGAGTGAAATTACTTAGGAACCTCTTCTGGAAAGAGAGGTAATTAACATTATATCTTTTTCCCATTTAGCCATGTCATTCAAATGAAAAATACCTGCAGACGTAAACATGTATTTTAGAAGCAGATTTTCATGTGAGCTGATTTTACAGATCAATTTCCAGCTGTTGTTGGCTTATGGCTGTTACGAGACTTATATCTCTTTGTTCATGTCCATGAACAAAGTGTCATCTGTAGTATGGCTATCATTTAACCGAATTTGGAGATGGTAATTTAATATCCTCATTTGTATGTGTCATAATAAGACACATAAAGACAGTACTGATCATGAGAGTGAGAGTATAGCAGGATGTGCCTAGCTGGGAATGCCACAGACAGGAGTTCCGTGTTGTCCCTAAAGCTCTGCTGGGATATTGCTGATCTTGCCAGAGACACAGAGAGTGGCAGCAGGTCTAATTCTGTCCAACTGAGCAGTGATTTTTGTTATGGAAACTAAATGTGGCCTGTATTATTTCCAGCAATGAGATTCATGTTGATTATATTGCAAGGTAAATAACACTGTCTTTCATTTCTAGGAGTCGGAGTGGCCTGGGCTGTGCTGATATGCCCCATACTCCAGGAATATTAACGAGATCTCTTCACCACAAATGAATTCTAATGATATTTAAAATGCTACCCTACAGTTCATGACTAGGAACTAAATGGAAGACACTGTCTTATGCAGCAGAAAGTGTTTCCCAAACAGTAACCTGGCAAAATCAATAGAAAGAAGTAGGAGGATAGACCATGATACATCTCTGCTTGGGTTAAAGAAACACCATCATAAGGAACGTACACAGACACAAACCAACTGCCAACTGAGTTTCTCATGCTAAGCAGTATTAAGCTATTAAAAAGACAATATATTTTGGTGTACATTGTTGAAAGATTCTCCTGGAATCAGTCTGCTCGTACTAATAACTTATATTGCCTTTGAGGAAAAAGTAGAAGGCAATGTAATTTATCGTATGTTAATTCTGTCAGATCTCTGTGTTGTTTAAAGACATCATGATTTCTGGATAAAACAGAATTACATGAAAAATTGCATAGAAGTAAGAGAAATCAGAAACATATTACATGTTTTCATCATCAGATTTCATGAACAATATTTTAATATCTGAGTATCTGACCTCCATATGTAATAAATGGAGAGATGTTTGTTCCTAACTTAGGTACTTGCAGTTAGTCACTGATGGAGCCTGGGTATTAAAACTGGATCCCCTACACTAAAATGAGCCCCTGAAGTTACAAGGTACCAAATGTAGTCATCATTTTAGAATTTGACTTTAATAGATAGTAAATATGTGTTCAAATTACAGCTTTAAGAAAGTTTTCAAATTGCCTGGTTTTCAGGTTAAAATAGGTTGTAGGATAGAATGTAATAAAAATTTAAGATATAAAAATACCCTACGTAAAAAGTGAAAAGGATTCAAAATTTCATCTTAGTGCTTCTTTCCCTTTCCTTTAGCTGGATGCATTTGAATAGCATAGATTTGATAACAGCACATGACAAAAAAATCCTTCTGAGTCTCCAATGCAATAGTATCTCTTTATCTTTGTGTCTGCTGAGAGAAGTAGAGTGAATCTGAAATGACAAATTTACCACCACATAAAAAAGCTGTATTAATGTGTTAACTTTTCTCTTGTGTCTGCTTTTACAAACAGAAACAACAGTGGAATAGGTGGATCAAGTGGAAGGATGCAAAAATTGTCTAAGACAATCAAAATAAAAGGATGGATATACCTGCTGTGTGAGGACAAACAAAATCTATAAAGAAATTTAACTTTAATGATTTTATCATAGTTTGGGGTGGTGGTGGTGTTTGTTTGGGGTTTTTTTTGGGGGGTGTGTTTTTTTTTTTTAAATAAACTAAACTATCAGCAGGTCTGAATGTCTTAATTCTTCCCTTAGGTTTTATAGCTTCTTAACCATACATTCCTCAGTCACCTTTTTTGCTTCCTGGTGCAGTGAACATACCTCCACAACAACACTTGAAGTATGTTTTCACTTTATCAGTGGAAATATAAGCTATTAAGAAACCTGTTGAACTGAAATTCAAGAAATAGACCAATAATTTCTGTGTCATGATGTTTTTCAAAAACCTTTAAAAGATAAGACTCTTGAAGACATTTCATTTGTCGACAAGGAACTTCTTTCCCTGCCTGAAATAAGTTCTTTTGACAGAATCATCTATTAAGATAAGCTGAGTTCTACTAAACTGTCTAACAACTACATTCTTTCTTAAGACAGGTTGAGTGAGAGACTCTGCAACTGAAATCCATTTTTCTCATTAAAGATTGTATTAGTGTCTAAAAAGCAGTTAACCACACAGCATTTGATGTTTATTACCACTTATTTGCATATAGCCTAGCAAAAGCAAATTTACTCCTCAAGCAGAGATCAAATTTTACATATCAGATAAATTCACATGACAATCAGTGAGGTGTCCTGTGAACTATAGAAGAAATTTCACTAAAATAATTTAAGCAAATTGCAAATGAGTTCCCACATCTGGCTCGAACTCATCTATCACTCATTGTAACATGAATAAATGAAGACATTCATCACAAAGCACGCAACAGAAATTGTGTTCTCCTATTGATATAATTAAATACTCATAGAGGGCTAAATACATAATAACTTCCAGACCTTTTATTTCATGCCAGAATTCAATGGCTCCATCCTCATATGTTCCTAGTCAGAATCATTGTGAACCCTCTCCAGTTTCTAAACATTTATTGCTAGTGCAGTAATAATAAACATCTTGCATTTATAAAATGTAATGTTGCCTAGAATTTTTCATTTTTCAAGAATGTAGATCACACTGTCTAATGGCTCTCATATGTCCACATGCCCATGAACAATTTGTCTTCTGAGTGGAGTGTTAATCTGACACCTCAAGGACAGAGTCGGTTTCAAGAAGACCCGGAGAAAAACTGGAATATTTAACATGTTGCAGTAACTACTGGAAGTCCAAGTATAATTACTTCAGGATTACTCAAAACTCTGGATTATATTACTTCTGCTTTTCAGTGTTTTGTTGAAATGGGAATTATTAAAGATGCCAGGAGATTTATTTTCTTCTTTGGTTTTAGGTGTATGCCAAAAACAATTAAGAGAATCTTGTACCTAATAATGACGTTTATTGTACAATCCTGAAGTGGATTTAGGGAAGGGTATGCAATAAATTTGCTAGATTTCTAATATGCTTGGAGATGCAAAAAGTGATACATCCCATTCAAACCTATGAACATGCTTGTGAACATCTATGAACAGCTTTTGCTCCTGCTGAAAATCAAGATATGTTCTATCATTAAAGTCTTCCTTTTCTAAAAGAGTGAGGGTAAAGGATGACAATGATGTTCCCATCTAGCTTCTCTTGTCTTTCCTGAAATTTATTCCACTCATTTCAGCAATAATTATATCGACCTGATGAAAGATCTGTTTCGTTCTATAGAGAGTTGTCTTCTGTCATTTCTGAGTTTTGAATCAAATGTTCCTGTTCTTTTAAAACTGTTATTTTATCCATAATGTCACTAAGCAGAAGAGTTAAAGGTGCTTTATTTTCTAGATAGAAAATAATAGAAACTAAATTGATATGTAATGAAAATTAAACCCAGTCTAAATGAAAAACTACTCTTTTTTTTCCGGTGTGACAAAATAGCACTGAAAGAATGATCTCTCTAGGCTTGTTTGCATGTGGTCCAATCACATCTATATCATTGCTTGCTTAGAATAGGGTCCAAAATTGAGCCAACAAACAAGTCAGCTCATGGATCAAGGAACTGAGTCGCTCAATTTACACTGTTTCATGCCAACAGCAGAGTATTTTGTATTAGAAAATTGGTGACCAAATCCTAGAAGTATTTTTTCACAGTTACATTGGCCACTGGCTGTGATACTGCCTCATTCAACCTTAGATGCCCACATAACTCATTTAAAGTGCAGATCATGCAGCTTACTGTTGGCTATCATCTTGTTTGGAGTGAAATGAATCATTGCCTCAGAATGCCCGTTTCTCCTCATTGACTGTGAAGAGAGCCTGAAGTGACCAGCTAAGGTGTAGATATTTACATGGAACTAGATAACCCTTGCTTTGTTTCTCCTCAGTGGTGGTGGCAGTAAGTGCATGACAGACATTGACTGTTCTGAGTGTGCCAGCAGAGCTGTGTTATCCCTAGGGACCATTCCTATAAGACTGTTTTCTAGATTGAAAGAAAGGGGAAATCCAAATTGTGCTCCATTTGTGAGTCATGCAGAGCTTTCTTCTGCTTTGAATACAGAAAATTCATCTTTTGGCCTGGGGAAATTTCTACCGTGATAGGGAAACATGAATGATAGATACGATCGTATAACTCTTTGAAGGAGAATGTTATCTTTCCAACACATAGTTTTATTCATAACTTGATCATTTATTTGAGTTATATTTTCTAGACTTCAGTGCCACAGGAACACTGCTGACATCGCAGAAAATAGATGGATGGAGTGTGACTGGGAAAGATTTGTTTTTATGAGTTGTTCAGTTTGTTTTATGAGGCAGGCATAATTAATATTTTAGATGTTGCTCTGGTCATGCAGAAGGCATAGGAAGTTTTCTTCACCTTCTCCAGACCATGCATTACTTTATCAATGGAATCCGAATGTCGAATTTCTGAAATCTATAGGTCATGGAGACATAGACATTTAAAAGTTTAAGTCCCTGTTGAAAATGAGAGTTGTACTGTGAGAGTCAGGCCACTTTGTTGTTGTTTAAAGTGTTAATCAAAATCAATTCTCACTAATTGCTCTATGAAAGAGGTGGAATTTAGATCTCAGATCCTGGCTCCAGAACTTCAATGACAAAACTATGTTCCCAGTTGACTGGTAAATGTATATTCTTAAATTGTTTTAAAACACTTTGCATGTTTTCTGTCTTGGATTTGTCATTTAATTTCATTATTCTTTTCTTGCCAAGAAGGTCATTGTCTGGCTAAAAAAAAAAAAAAGTTTATTTGAAGCTCATATTTTGCAGTTACGAAAGAGTGATTTGATCTAAAAATTCCATTTATTCCTCAGACTCCATAGGATCCAGAAATCTGCACTCACTCGGACTTTGAGTTTGTGATTCATATAGCTCTAATTAAAATAGATAGACTTTAATCTGACTGCAACAATGTAAGAATTACTTTCAATAAAATGACAAGAGTTGCAATCAAATAAATTGTCAAAACATTTTGCAGTGATGTTTTTAATCACATGTTCTTTCTGTTTTTAATTTATTTAGTTACAGAGGTATTTATTTGGCCCTCTGCTTACTTTTCTCTAGAAAAACTTTTTTTTTTTTTTTTCCTTATATTTCTTTGACTTTAGTAGGTTTTGGTAGCAAATCATCCTTGAAAAGAATATAGAGCATGCATGTCTGAGATTGAAACTCTATTGAGGTGTTGCATAAATGTAGTCACAGTAACTGCAACACATGGAAAGATTTCAAGTACCACTTCTAAAATACACTCATACCATTTATGTTCATATGTGAGTCTTGGAATATCTTTTACTTGTCATGATCCATCATGACTGGCAAGCAATATCTTGGGTACTCTCAAATCTCAGGAGAGGAATGTATACAGAATGATTAGGTAGTCAAGGAATTATTATTATTATTTATTTTATTTTATTTTATTTTATTTTATTTTATTTTATTTTATTTATTTATTTTTTAAGTAGGGAGAGGCTGAGTGATTCTCATCTGAGATTAGCTGTTCAAGTAGTTCGGGTCCAAGCTGCGGCTGAGGAGTGATCTGTCCACAGTAAGGACACCTGGTCACGGGGATTGGCTACAACACCCTGGTATCACTGGAGTGTACGTTACCTTGAATGTCAACTTTTTTACCCCAAATTAGCATTTGGGATGTAGCATTTGTGTGAAATCTTCCATAACTTTTGTACCACCCACGGCAACTCTTTCTGTAAGCCATGATTATCTTCCTATGCCAGCTACAATATCATCAAGACGTTTTTGTTTGTTTTACACACCATTCATTTCTGTATCTTTCTAGAGAAGCCTTGACCAAATGCTGAACAGCAAAATTGGCAGTCAGGGATGTGTAATGTTGAATAGACATGTTGCTCCTTATGTTCAGTTACTTTCCTGATTTAGCACACTGTTTGATGGTATTACAAGTGATTTACACAGATGTCACTTCAGATTCTCCTTATTGAAGAGAGAAAAGGAGGATTTGCGTAACTTTCCTATATTTATAGTAAAAAAAAAAAAAAAGCTTTCTAAAAATGAAATTTTCAAGTCTAATAATCTCTCTCGTAATTCTTCTCTTCCTGATGCATTGCTTTACAGGCCAGAAGTACAAAGCAATGAAATTTTCAAGTCATTTGCCATATTATCATTTCTGGTAAAGTTGTGACATGGCAGCCTTTAACATGAAAGCTAGAAATTGTTGTGGTTTGGGGGGGTTTTTTGTTTGTTTTTGGGTTTGTTTTTTTTTCTGGCATAGTAATTTTGGAGTAAAAAAACAAATTACAAGAGCAAATTTATGAAGTTAATGCAAACCATAAACCAAAATGCACTAGGCTGATCTGTGTTATTATAGTCATATCACTTCAGCTCTTTTGAAGGTGCAATTTTAACCATGACCAGATGAATATTAAGATATGCAGCTTCTCCTCACCACCTAAAAAAATAAAGAATTTTTTAGTGGAGGATCAGGAAAAATGTCTTATTAAAAGTTGGGGTTTTTTTTAAATAGAAATTAAAGAATAAAGTGAAGTTCTTAGTATTTCAAAACTATTTTTACAAGTAATATGGATGATGAAATTATCTATTTTAAAACTTTGCCCCTAGTAATACAGACTATCAGGTTTATCTACAATTATTACATTCTTGAGAAAACATTAATCCATCACTAAAAATGTGATATGTAAAATAATACGTAAATATTCACTATTTTAATTTATGTTTATTATAATGTTAGACCAAGGATATTCTAATAAGTACAAGTTAATACTTCAAGGTTGTGTTTTGTTGTTTTGTTTTTTTTTTTTTTTTATTCCAGAAACCTGAGTGATTTTTATATGTGTCCCTTATTATCAGGAGTTACATTCATTTCATTTACTTTTTAATATCTCCATTGAAGATATTTACAGTAAGATTAGTAACTGCAATTACTAATCATTATTTATTAAGTCTCAATGACTCCTTAGTCAACGGAGAGAAATGGGTACTTTGAGGGGGAAATAGGTGTAACTTAGATTGTATATTTATTCTTCAGTGAAATGATTCAGGCCCTTAAAGGATCTATTTCTCTCTATTGGCTGTAAAATCTGCACAAGCTTACATGTACATGGCTACATGGTACAAATCTATTCTAGTCAATCGAATACTGTCTGATTTTCCGTGAATGATATTTTGTGGGTACTTTTTTTTTTTCGTGTAAGTCAACAATACTGATTTTATTTTTAAAAAGTTTTCCTATTTTTGGTACTTTTCTATTAAGTAAATAAAATATAGTTTTAGTAGGAAAAAAAAATTAATGGCACAATTTCTCCTTTTCCCAAAAAGTTTCTAAAAAACAGTCCTCAATGACTAAGAAATCCAACTTCTTAAGTATTTATTCTGCCAGTATTAGTGCATTTTTTTCTTACAGGAACTATCTTTCTATCTCTGTATTTTTGCTGACATCTATTTGACATTACCATTGCAAAGATATTTGAAATTCTACAGTCCAGGAAGTAATGATAGTAAACAATTTGGGAAGGTTAATAATAATAATTATATTTGAAATTTGTTTGAAACATCTACCTGATGAAGCTAAATTTTTTATTATTCAAACCACACAAAAATAAATTCAGGAATGAATTAAGGTGCACATGGCTATTCTGCATTATAATATACTGCATACTGGCTTAAAGATGTTTTGATATGAGATGTATCAATATTTTCTAAAACTGAAACTTCCAGAGAAACACAAATTATTACCTAAACAACCAAAAAATGAACTGCACTTGCAAAGCACATATATGGTTTCATTTAAAAAGCTGTTTGAAATCTTCTAATTTCTGAAACACTAATTCAGGCATTTACTCTGCACTGAAGAACTTAGAAGCCCCAGGAGTTCCTAGCCCTCTTCACTCTTAAGGCTACTGTATTTCATTTAGCCTCATTATTTTCAATTACATGGCATAAAAGGGATTTCCAGCATGACACATGGGGAGCAATGGACACAGCTCCTATAACTTTTGAGTGTTTAAAGGGCAAATAAGTGCTATTTGCCTGGATGTTACACTACAAAGACTGATGTTGGTGGGATCTCTTATATCTGAATGGTTGGTAAGCTTCAGAATTATCTTTTCCCATCTGTTTCTGTTTAAATTTGCAGATGTATTAGTACAATTCCAAAGTGTGTCTTGTTATTTTGACCCATTGCACTGTAATTTACATGAATATGGAACAGAAAGGAGCTTCAATCAATAACTGGGATCAAAACAGCCATGAAAATCTGAATCCAGATGCTCTCCACTCTATTACTATAAAATAAACTCTTCCATGTAAAATTAGTCTCCACTTTTAAATCTTTGTCTGTTTAGATCCATCTTTTACTATCCTTCAGGTAAGTCAATCTGTAAAACATCAGCTTTTACTGTGAAAATCGACATATAGAGAGGGTCTGCACAAAGACTCTATATGATTCTTTTAATGACTTTTTCGTGGTAAATTGGACCCAACTTTCTACAGTTACAAGTCTGTAGTAAAAATAAGTTAAGCTTGTTTAATAATTCACACCATGTGGACTGAGAGAAAGCTCCTTAAAAAAAACAACAACAACAAAAAAAAAAGAAGCGCATTTGTCTCAGTTTCATAATATGAATAAAGATATAAGCAGTAGCAAAATAAGCAAATGTGTTTCTAATTGTGACCTTTAGCAATAAGTAAGAAGCGGATGAGGTAAACCACTAATGAAACCAGTATATTTTGGAACAATGAGTAGCTTTTATATTAGTTTTCCGTATGTGTTGATTCAATTAGGTGTTCATCAAGATTTTCTTCTGAATTGTCATTTGGGTTTTTCTATGGTCAAATAATCTCAGGTGCTCTGGACTTATATCAATTTCACAGGTAAAGGTGATTCATTCTTAAGTTTGGAATTAAATCAACCTGTCTGTCTCTCTTTCTGTCTCTTTGTATTTTATTTCCACGAAGTGTTCCAAAATATCTCGTTAGGAAGTTTGTAAATATTTGGATTTTATTTTCCAAAAGAAAATGAATCAGGCAACTGTCTTCAACTTACCAAGACAGGAACATTGTGTTCAGGTATGACTATGAGGGTTTCCAGATCCCTGTTACCACATCAGGATCCCGGACTCTGAATGTTTCTGGAAAAGCCAAGATTATAGACTCTGTAGCATTTAAACTATGGAGCATTTTACTAGAATAATACTTGGGGGGAAAAAAAAAAAAAAAGCCAACTGAAACAACCCCTTATGCTAAGTATCTATGTATGTATATATAATGTGTAAGTATATGTATATATATACACACACAGACATATATGTGTACTCATATAGATGTGTATATATAAATCCTTGCAGTCTCCAAACAGGAAAATGAAATATATTGGACTTTCTAACCCTGTAGCTTGCTTCTACATGGTAGTGGCTCTCAAGAGCCCTGAAGTCTGGGCTTCTTCAGAACCCTTTTCCATAGCACTTTCATTGCTGTCATATAGAAAAGCTGCCCGAGCCTTCATGGAAGAGGACATTGACATTGACTCATTCCTGCCAAAATATTTTGTGCTAGCAAGCTGCCATTTTCTTAAAAAAAAAAAAAAAAAAAAAAAGTTTTCAGAAGTTTTCTAGTTAGAAAGCCAAACTCTATTACAGGTTATAGGTACAACTCCTACCAGTTTCAGCAGGAGTCTGAAGTGTCCATCTATATGCTTAAGGAGAATGAAGAAATAAAAGAGCTGGAATTTTGTAATTTACTTTTGCTGCACACATAGCCCTCCTGCCAGGCGTCAGTGGTAGTAACCAGGACTGGGTTCAATAACACGTCTAGGGGTCTCCTTCTAAAATAAATATGAATGGTGGCTTGGTCCCCCACTTAAAACACCAACATTTAGGAATTCAATAATCTAACCTTTTACAGGTGTTCCTTCTCCCCTTGCAAGCACGCAGGAGTTCTGAGAATATGAAACCACAAATATTTTTTATTTGGGAAAATACAATAAGTATATAGTTTCAAAAAGTAAGGAAAACCCACACAGTGTGTTGGGGATATGACCAGCTTGACAGTTCCATTTATTAGCCACACAGCTCTTTATGGTGCAACACTCTTTCTACAGGCAAAATATGCTAACATCAGCTGGGCCCTTGGGATGACTTTACAGCTTTTTTTTTTTTTTTTTTTTAATTCTGAGATGTCAGATATAGCATTTGGGCTATTGCTTTTTATCTCAAATGCTGCTGCTAGTGTGCTCCTATAAACTCAGCTCCTATTGAAGCTGTCATTGATCACGGAATAACCTATACACCACTGTCTGAACTTCCTGCTAAGAAAATATTGCATAAAGAAATGTATAGTTACCAACAGCTAAAGCAGGAGGAAAAAAAAAAAAAAGAATGATGTAGACATCTGTTATAAATACTTGTTTCTGTATAAGAATGGAGAACTTGTTAAGCTATAAAATGGTGTCCTATTTTACAGAGTATAGGCCAGTAGAATTGTCTCACATGTTCTGCTGAGTTTTTTTATAATTTCTGTTCTTTTTTTTCAAAATCTTCATTATTTTTCTGATAAATGAGCAGTCATAATATTAAACCTATTACTGTATGTCACAGTGGGAAATTTAGAATAAAAAAGGGGAAAAAAAAGAAAAATAGAAACAAGATATTTTGGGAATCTAGAAATATCAGTCAAGAAATGACAAAATATGCTTCAATTAGATATGAATTCTAACACACAAATTGAAAATTAATTGGAAGTATGCACATGCAGTGAAATAGAAGATGCCTCAAACACTTGAAAAGAATAAAGAAATAGTATATTCCAAGATGTTTAAATAAGGCAGGAATTCATAGCATGGCGTGATGGCTTAGGCAAATGTGGTACTGGTCTGCCTGCACAGGAACATCTCATCCTGTCACAGGGAGATGAGAGTCCTCGAATATAAGTGATTACGCTACAGCACAGGGACTATTCAAAAGGATGTAGACAAATTGGAAAGGACTTCACAGATGTGAAAGAAAATATATGGAGCCAGATGTTGATTAATGAGGGTTGTGCTTATGCTGGCTCACTTTAAAAATTAAATCCATACACATACAGCATAAATGTATAAATACAAGAGGCAAAGAATTATTGTTTGCTGAAATACAGGAAAGTACAGTTAAAAGTGCATTAGAAGGGAGTTAAAGATAAGACGAACAGCAGGGAATATCTCTCACAGTAAAGCAGTCTCCTGTGTGAGATGAAAAGAGCTTTTCCACCTGGAGTATTTATAACGCGGTTGCATGGAGGTAAGCCGTCTCACACCCCCGTGGTTTTGTGGAGGCAAGAGTTTAGGAATTTTGGACAAAAATTCTGCTCAATGTAGGAGTGGCATTATTGGTTGTAGGCATTGTTTAGGGAACTTGGTATTGTTCTGAAGCAGACGTGGAATGACTTTTCTATCAATCAGCTGAAATTCTCCCACCCTTGTGTATATATCCATGTGTGACATTGAATTCACTGTCAGTGTGAAAAAGGCAGATCCATTAATTATTATGGATTTTTTTATTTATAGCTATTTTATCAGCTAATGGGAGTGACTGGGTTGCCATGTGAACCCTGATGGACCTGTAATCATGGTACAGAAGTCCCCACTGCTGCTTCTTATCAGTTGTTATTGTTAAAGCTACAGGCAAATGGCTGAGCTGTGGGGCTGGCCCTGGCCTGAGGTGATGCTAACTGAACAGGGCACAGAAGACTGCTAGACATGATATGAGAAATTGCTGGACATAATAGATAATAATGTAAGAAGTTCACAAAAGTACCAGTGCTGTGTGGAATGGTTGCATTTCATAGGTGGTGAAAGGGATATTATGTGAGGGACAATCAAACTTCAGAGATAATTGAATTACATCTGGATTAGGTATTAATGCAGGTTTTGGGGAGTAGTCTTGCATTTGATTGCCCCAGCCTAATCAGTAAAATAAACCAAATCTGTTCTTAATGACCATAGCACATCAGTCGAATCTGCTTCTATGGTCAGGAAGCCTGGGGTAATAAGGGAATTTTCCCGAACTGTTGTCACCAGGTTGGTGCCCATTCTGGTCCCAAAGGCATTGATATCTACTCACTGCTTTCTAACACCTCTCACTATAGGAGAGAACTAAATTAAAGCTATGTCTTTTCTGATTGCAAGGTAAATATACCCCAAACATAGAATCATAGAATCGTTTTGGTTGGAAAAGATCATTGAGTCCAACTGTTAACCTAGCACTGCCAATTCCAACCACTAAACCAAGTCCCTGAGCACCACATCTACATGTCTTTTAAATACCTCCAGGGATGGTGACTCAATCACTTCCCTGGGCAGCCTGTTCCAGTGATTTACAACCCTTTCAGTGAAGAAATTTTTCCTAATATCCAATCTAAACCTCCCCTGGTGCAACTTGAGGCCATTTCTTCTTGTCTCTTCAGTTGTGACTTGGGAGAAGAGACCAACCCCCACCTGGCTACAACCTCCTTTCAGGTAGTTGCAGAGAGCGATAAGGTCTCCCCTCAGCCTCCTTTTCTCCAGACTAAACAACCCCAGTTGCCTCAGTGGGTCCTCATAAGACTTGTGCTCTAAACCCTTCACCAGCTTCGTTGCCCTTCTCTGGACACGCTCCAGCACCAACATGAGTTGGAAGCCACAATTAGGTAGAGTGAATCCACTCTTGATTTCAAAACTCCTTAAGGATTTAGGCCTTGGTCTGATTTGCATACAACAGTATTAGAAACATAAGTACATTGTCTACAGAAAGGTGCCAGTAAGTGTAGTAAGTAAGGTGCCAGTAAATAGTAGTAATAACAATTGCCATAGCAATAACAATAGGAACAGCAATAGCAATAGTAATAAATTGACACATTAAACACCACTAGCCACATAAATGTAGAGAAGAATATGCAAGATCACAGTAACTCAGAGGCAAAAATTAGAAGGGTTAAAGCAGTGGACAGTAGAGAGTCTGATTTGATCATGCTTGTCTTTCATCAATGTCCATCAACAATTTAATCTGTAAGGCTAAGCTCCATACACACATTTACACCTCACTTAGCTATTATGCTACTCTGGGAAGTTTGATTGAGCAGACTAAGGCTGTCAAAGAAGTTTTTTATATGACTGACTGATATTTATACCTAGCATGTCCCATGGGCTTTGTAAAGAGCACTGTTTAGTGCCAGTAATGTTACATCTGGGTGGGTGAACATGATACAGCCATAGTGAAAAAGAGAAATAGATTAAACCACAACTTTGGAAACTAAATCCTATTTTTCTGGAAAGAATAACTTTGTCCTGAATTATCCTGGGGAGGATCAGTTGTCCTGGTTTTTCTTTCTTTTTTCCCTTAAAAAAAATCAAAATGTGCTGAGTTCTTTAACTTCTATCTGAAACCACATCAGAGCTGAGCAGAAGCAACCTTGTTTTTATCAAGATTTGATCTTAAGCAATCAGGAGAGATATCTGAATTGCTGATCAGAGCTACTCCATTGCTCAGCATAACGCATTTCTCTGACATCCATTTTGTAGTTCTTGGTCCTCATCCAGCTTCAAAGTAAACCATCATGAAATGATTCTTTTTCTTTTTTCTTTTTTCTTTCTTCTTCTTCTTTTTTTTTTTTTTTTTTTTTTTTTTTTTTGGTAAGAAAATACAAACTGTATTAATTTACAGCAAGAGCCATGGCATTATTTTAGAATTACTGCCACATTCCTGGATCTGCATTCTGAAAGGGATAATAGGTCTAATGCAAAGCTCCTGATATCTGTGAGGATCTTTCCACTGAGTACATTAAGCCTTAAATCAATCCCATTGGAGAAAGGTGCATGCCTTTGCTTTACACATTTATGCCTAGTCATAGTTTCCTAAATGCAGGCTTTGCTTTTGAAAACATGTCGGAAGGCTGGCTTGGGAGGTGGAGGTTTGTCTGGATGCCATTCTGTTACAGACAAAGCCAGGAAAATCCTGAACGAGCTCCAGGAAGAGAGAAATTTGCCAAGACACTAGCTGAAGCAGGAGGTTCCAATTTGTTTGGACACTATGTAATATGTGCATGAGAGCTTCTGAGGGAGCAGGAAAAAGGGGAAAAGCACAAGATACTCTAGGATGCATGAATGCAATGTTTACTTTTATCTGTTTGAGCATTTTGGCTCCATTAAACTATGAGACAGACTCTTTCAAACAGAATACTGACTGTGTTGGTGGTGATACACAGTCATTGGGTGGTGTTACATTTTGGGTATTTTCACAACCTGCTTGCAAGAAGAGAAGACAGATACATTTATACCCCAAGACAGCAAAGCAAATGATTTGGAGTTAATTGAGCTCTGTAGCTATGTCTGGATAACTCAGAGATGGGTAATTACAGCTTAATATTCAGGATGAATTTTGCCTGGAGTAGAAACCATGGAAGTACCATGGATGCAGTATTCTGGGCAGATAGGGCAGGAACGGTGAAGGAGAGACAGGAACATGTTGACTTCTGAGGCTGGGCCATCTAAAAGATTTTTCTTCTAGACCTTCAGTAGTAAAAAGAAAACAGTAAGCATCTCAGAGGATTATTAATCCCTCTTAAAATAGGTGTTCTGGATGTGCAAGGAGCATCACTTTATAACTCATCACATTTCTTTTCACTGTAGAGGAAATTTTGACATCTTGCTTAGATTTAGCAGATGAGTTTAAAACAGCCAAAGCTAGCCTTCGAGGCAAGCTCTTTTTGAATGCAACAAGATATAATTAGCTTGCTGTTTTCTCCCTGTTATTTTCATATTTCCCTGGAATCATCCTCTGTGGTTTAATACATGTAGATTATATTAGAATATTAGAAATATTTCTATGAAAGTTAAGTAAAGTATAATACAGCCACCAGAAAGTTGTATTTGATTTGTTCTGGACTCTCTGAAAACTAAGCTCCTGCTGTGAAGAGTTATCAAAGAAAGAAGTGTGGCTAAATGTGTCTGGTGAGTCCTGTTTGTCATGGATGTACTCTTCAGTGGGGTAGTAGAAGAGGAAGGAATGAGGAGGGTGGGTTGACTATGTAGGTAGAAAATGAACTCCATCTCAGCCAAAACCTGCACAAGGCTGTACAAAAAGATGTAAGTAACTGTATAACTGGACATAATGATTTAACCTCTGTATAATCAAATTCAGTGTTTAGAAATGTAAAGTACTGAAAATGTGGATATAGCCCTCTCAGCCACACATGTATTGCCACAGGAGGGTCTAAATTAGCTGTTATGTCATTCAGGGGCAAAAAAAAAAAAAAAAAAAAAAAAAAAGCTCGAATTTTGTTTAGAAGCAATTGAGAAAGCAGATAGAACATAAACTATCAGGAAAGGACAGAGAGGAGCCTGGGCAGTCATTAAGTCATTAAGTTGAGCTGGCAATATCACATCCTCCACTGCAGAGGTGTCAACTAAATTAAGAAAGTATAGGAAAGAACAACAAGGATGAGCAAAGATAGGAAAAGGCAAATGTAAGTAAATCAAGATAGCAATGTCATCTCTCTTTGTGTGGAAAATATACATGCTATTCTGAAATATTAAACTTGAGTTTAGTCAGACTAATACTAGAATGAAGCACCATTCAGAGTAATGGCTTCACGCAGAAGCCATGTGAAAAAGCTGTCAAGAAGAAAATAAAATTCTGTGGAAAGATGCAGTGATTTAAATGTTGTCTGAACTAACCTTATTTTACTCATAAATGTTCTTAATTTTGGCAACTGCTTTTTTATCAAGTTTAGAATTAGGATTCAATTTTTCATTATGTGGTGGGTTGACCCTGGCTGGGGGCCAGGTGCCCACCAGAGCCGCTCTATCACTCCCCTCCTTCACTAGACAGGGGAGAAAAGGTGTAACAAAAAGCTTGTGGGTCGAGATAAGGACAGGGAGACATCACTCACTAATTATCATCACGAGCAAAACAGACTGAACTGAGAGAGGGAATTCATCTGATTTATTACTAAGGAAAACAGAGTAGAGGAATGAGAAATAAAACCAACTCTTAAAACACCTCCCCACACCCCTCCCATCTTCCCGGGCTCAACTTCACTCCCGGCTTCAACCTCCTCCCCCCTCAGCGGCACAGGGGGACGGGGAGTGGGGGTTACGGTCAGTTCATCACACGGTGTTTCTGCCGCTTCTTCATCCTCAGGGGGAGGACTCCTCTCATCGTTCCCCCGCTCCAGCGTGGGGTCCCTCTCACGGGCTACAGTCCTTCACGAACTGCTCCAATGTGAGTCTCCTCCACGGGGTGCAAACCTTCAGGAGCAAACTGCTCCAGCGTGGGTCCCCCATGGGGTCACAAGCCCTGTCAGCAAACCTGCTCTGGTGTGGGCTCCTCTCTCCACATGTCCACAGGTCCTGCCAGGAACCTGCTCCAGTGTGGGCTTCCCATGGGGTCACAGCCTCCTTCAGGTGTCTCCACCTGCTCCGGCGTGGGGTCCTCCATGGGCTGCAGGTGGAATCGCTACACCCCCTCATCCTCCCTCCACGGGCTGCAGGGGGACAGCCTGCTTCACCATGGTCTTCACCACAGGCTGCAGGGGAATCTCTGCTCTGGCACCTGGAGCACCTCCTGCCCCTCCTTCTGCACTGACCTTGGTGTCTGCAGATGTTCTTACATCTTCTCACTCCTCTCTCTGGCTGCAAAAGCTCTCTCTAACTGTTTTTCTCTTTCTTAAATATGTTATCACAGAGGCGCTGATTGGCTTGGCCTTGGCCAGTGGTGGGCCCGTCTTGGAGCCAGCTGGCACTGGCTCTCTCAGACACAGGGGAAGCTTCTAGCAGCTTCTCACAGAAGCCACTCCTGTAGAGACACACCCCCCCCCAAAACCTTGCCACACAAACCCAGCACACATTAAAAAATAGAAGAAAGAGAAAAGAAGGAAGAAAAAAGGAGAAAGAAGAAAGAAGACAGAAGAAAGAAGAAAGAAGAAGGAAAAGAAGGAAAATGAAAAAAGAAAGAAGAAAAAAGAAAAAAGATTAAAGAAAAAAAGGAAAAAAGTGAGAAAGGAAAAAAGTAAAAAAAAAAAAAAAGAAAAAAGTCACAGACTTTCTAGAGAAAAAAACCCTGTCCTTAAATTTCTCACAAAAAATGATTGAGCTAAATTAACTATACTAATTCATTAGTCTAAGATAAATAAATATACATAGCAAAATATTTTTGGTTTTGAGTGCACCAAAAAAAAGAATGTTTTCTGACAATTACTTCATTCAGCCAAGGTGGTGGCCTCAGAATAAATCTGAGAACTACCTTCTTTCATTACCTACCCCTTTGATTGAACTTCTAATCTTCAAAACCTGAATCAAGAAGAAAACACAGACTAAATGCGTAACATCTATGTAATGGTAGAGTAGCTATGCTGAGCATCTGAGAAATTGTCATTCCTGAGGCAAGACGTACTGTGGAGCAGACTGGTTACAAGTAACAGATTCTCTGGAATATTGGGGGGGAAAGGGCATGTACACAGAAGGCTGTAAAAAGAAACTAAAAAAACCCCAGAAAATACATCTTAAAAAAACCTTGAATCATCTTAGCACTGATTTTCAAACCTGGTCTCATTATTTTAATTCTTCCACATGCCATGCTGAAAGCTTCAACATGGCGCATATCAATAATTTGACATTGGATACCAAAAATACTTTTTTTCTTTTTTTTTTACTTCCCATTTCAGGTAATTTGTGTCTGACTCCTTATGTGTTTATTGAAAGTAATTCATATTAGGCATTTCAGCTCTTGCCCTGACTGTGTATATGTTTTTCTTCAAATGGCCACTTAACTTGAGTTTAGCTTTGACCTCTTTATGTGATTTTAGTATTTCATTTATCTAGCTGCAATGAATCTTGCACTAGAAGGGACAGGACCTGAAGAAATAAAAGATTTTATGAACTCCAGATAGAATACACACACTCTAGGTTGCAACAAATTGTCATTTTCATGAGGGTTAGGAACAGAGCTTGAAGAATTTCATGAGCTTTGGTAATATTCTTCAGTGATTTTTCTCAATGGAAGTGATATTTTGGAAATATTTTGTATACTGTGTGTTCATTTATGAAGATTTTAAGTCATCTTGTATGAATCTGCATATGGAAAGCTATAGCTGCACAGCAGTAAAATGTTATGGCTGGTCACTTCAGTTTTATAATATTAGGTAATCTCTTGGAAATATTATTTTTGCATGACTTACTGAATCTTCAAAACATCCTGTCAACAGTCTTGACAACTATTGATGATGAAGTCTTTAGGAAAGGGCTATTTCTAGTGTCTGGTAAAATGAAGTCCCAGTTCGGTCTACTGTGTCTCTATGTTACTGTAATAATGTGTTTTAAAAATCTCTGTCTCTGTTGATGTTATGTATCTAGAAATATATATAAAGAAGATTGAAAGAGCCCTTCAAGATGCTCACTCTTTGTCTTAGCAGAAAAAGTGTCATGTTCTCTAAGTCACACAACACCTTGTGACATAATTGAGATATTCCAAAAGGTATAGATTTAAGTAAGAAGTTATGTGAATGCCATTATAGCCAGGAGAGCAAGCATAGAGCAGAAGCACTGACAAATGCCGTGTCTGCACCATGTTGCTTGGTGCAGAAGAATCTTGTTTCTTCTTGCTCCTTCTGGCCCACCCAGCCAACTGTGTTTGTTGCTTCTCACACAGTATATTGTCTCTCTATGTGAGAGGATGTCATGGTCTGGCCACCCAATTAAAGCCAGCTAATTGCTTATAATCAAGAAAGAGTTCTTTTAGCTCCAAAGATAGAGGTTTGCACTATAGGTCTTACTATGTAGACTCAAGAAAAATGGTGTGTGGGAAAATAATTCAGAAGCCAGAGGAAGAGAGAGCAAGATATCAGTGACTAAGAAATTTGAGTTTAAGACTTAAAAACTGAGTAGGAAAAATGGGAGCATAAAACAGAAACTGGGACATAAGGAGAGCGGGAAGGAGTAAAGAATAAATGAGTAGGAAATAGAATTTGTATAAAAAGCCTGAATGATGTCATGTAGTGATAACAACATAAAATGCCTTAAAAATGAGCATAGTCCAGAGATTACTCAGTTAGACAAGTAAGTAAAAAGCTGATGTAGGTATCCAGGTCAGGAAACTGTGATGAGATCTGAGTGGAGATTAAATGAATCTGAGCCCATTCAGTCAAACCACCAATACATCTTGGAGACTGAGTTGAATTTACAATAAACTCCAAACCTCAAGTTTTCATTTTATTTCCAACATAAGATTTGCCAATTCTAAACAGGAAAGCACTTATTTTCTTCAGTACCCCAACCAGGGAAAAGTCAAAACGTGGAGGCCAGAGTGGGGGGATGTTGAAAGAGAGTTGGTCAGTAGAAAAACAGAGGATAATTTGGTAGAAACTGCAAAGAGAAAGGGTCAAAATAAGAAACCTCTATGGGAACCTAGGCAGTAACAGGGCAGTAAATTATGGATGGAGAGAAAGAGGCAAATGTTATGTTAAAGAAACTGAACTTCCTGTGCTTTTAAGTTGTGGCCATAGCAAAATCTGGACCTACTAAATAGGTGGCATTTGCCTTGTAGGGTCTCACAACATAAATAAAATGACACATGTAACATGCCACTCTGAAACGTGAAATTATTGTAGAATGAGAATTCGAACAATGAGAAACAGCTTCCACTTCCACTTGAAATTTCCTGTGTAAAAAGGCCTCAAGATTTGCTTTAGTTTTATCCACAGGGATAGGCGGCAGACCTGCCAGCAAAGGTGTGCCCAGGTGGAGGACCTCCTGCAGCAGGCAGCTGAGCTGCAGAAGGTGGTGAGAAGGCTGGAGTGGAGTGGAGAAGGCTGGAGTTCATGGTGCTCTGCTTGGGGATGGATGAGGAGCAAACTGAGAGCTCATGGGTCAGGATTAAAGGGAGCACAGGCACAGGTGACACTATAATGGGGATCTGCTACAGACCACCTGACAAAAAAGACTGAGTGGATGGATAAGGCCCTCTATAGACAGGTAAGAGCATTCTCACGTTCACAAGCCCTGGTTCTCATGAGGGACTTCAACCACCCTGGCGTCTCTTGGAGGGACAACACAGCAGGGCAAAAACAGTCCAGGTGATTCCTGGAATGCGTTAATAATAACTTAATTCTCCAAGTGACAGAGAAGCCAACAAAGAGAGGTGCCATGCTGGACCTTGTTCTCACCACGGAGGGGCTGGTGAAGAATGTGAAGCTCAAGGGCAGCCTTGGCTGCAGTGACCATGAAATGGTGGAGTTCAAGATCCTCAGGGCAATGAGGAGAATGCACAGCAAGCTCGCTACTCTCAACTTCAGGAGAGTAGACTTTGGCCTCTTCAGGGACCTGCTTGGGACAAAGTCCTGGAGGGTAGACAGGTCCAAGAAAGCTGGTTAGTATTCAAGGGTCACGTCCTCCAAGCTCAGGAGCAATGCATCCCAACAAAGAGGAAGTCAGGCAAAACCACTTGGGGGCCTGCAAGGATGAACAAGAAGCTCCTGGACAAACTCAGACACAAAAGGAAGCCTACAGAGGGTGGAAGCAAGGGCAGGTAGCCTGGCAGGAACACAGAGAATATGCCCAAGCAGCCAGGGATCAGGTTAAGAACACTAAAGCTCTGATAGAATTAAATCTACCCAGGGATGTCAAGGGCAACAACAAAAGCTTCTATAGGTATGTTAGTGATAAAAGGAAGACTAGGGAAAATGTGGGCTCCCTCATGAAGGAAATGGGAGACCTGGTTACCCAGGACACGGAGAAGGCTGAGGTACTTTTGCCTCAGTCTTCATGGGCAAGTCCTGTAGCCACACTGCCCAAGTCACAGAAGACAAAGGCAGGGACTGGGAGAATGAAGAACCACCCACTGTAGGAGAAGATCTGGTTCGAGACTGTCTAAAGAACCTGAAGGTGCACATGTCCACAGCACCTGATGAGATGCATCTGTGGATCCTAAGGGAACTGGCATTCGAAGTTGCTAAGACACTATCCATCATATTTGAGAAGTCGTGGCAGTCTGGTGAAGTTCCCACTGCCTGGAAAAGGGGAAAAATAGCCTCCATTTTTAAAAAGGGAAACTACAGGCCAGTCATTCTCACCTCTGTGCCTGGCAAGATCATGGACCAGATCCTCCTGGAAACTGTGCTCAGGCACGTGGAAAATAAGGAGGTGATTGGTGACAGCCAACGTGGCTTCACTAAGGGTAAATTGTGCCTAACAAATTTAGTGGCCTTCTATGATGGGACGACAGCGTTGGTGGACAGAGGAAGAGCAACTGACGTCATCTACTTGGACTTGTGCAAGGCATTTGACACTGTCCTGCAGTGGATAAGGAACTGGGTGGATGGTTGCACTCAAAGAGTTGTGGTCCAAGTGGACACCAGTGACAAGTGGAGTTCCTCAGGGTTCAGTATTGGGACCCATGCTGTTTAACATCTGTGTCAGCAACATGGACAGTGGGATCGAGTGCATCCTCAGCAAGTTTGCCGATGACATCAAGCTGTGTGATGCAGTCAACACACTAGAGGGAAGGGATGCCATCCAGAGGGACCTTGACAGGCTGGAGAGGTGGGCTCGTGCGAACCTCATGAAGTTCAACAAGGCCAAGTGCAAGGTCCTGCACGTGGGTTGGGGCAATCCCAAGCACGACTATAGGCTGGGCAGAGAATGGATTGAGAGCAACTCTGAGAAGGACTTGGGGTCTTGGTGGACAAGAAACTCAACATGACCCAGCAATATGCACTTGCAGCCCAGGAAGCCAACCGTATTTTGGGCTGCATCACAAGAGGTGTGACTAGCAGGTGGAAGGAGGTGATTCTGCCCCACTACTCTGCTCCTGGAAGATCCAACCAGCTCTGTGACCCCTAACATAAGAAGCACATGGGGCTGTTGGAATGAGTCTAGAGGAGGGCCATGAAGATGATCTAAGGGCTGGAGCCCCTCTCCTATGAAGACAGGCTGAGAGAGTTGGGGTTGTTCAGCCTGGAGAAGAGAAGGCTTCGGGGAGATCTTATAGCAGCCTTCCGGTACCTGAAAGGAGCCTACAAGAAAGCTGGAGAGGGACTGTTTACAAGGGCATGGAGTGACAGGACAAGGGGTAATGGCTTTAAGCTGAAGGAAGGGAGATTTAGATTAGATGTTAGGAAGAAATTCTTCCCTGTGAGGGTGGTGAGGCACTGGCACAGGTTGCCCAGAGAAGCCGTGGATGCCCCCTCCCTGGAAGTGTTCAAGGCCAGGTTGGATGGGGCTTTGGGCAACCTGGTCTAGTGGAGGGTGTCCCTGCCCGTGGCAGGGGGGGTTGGCACTAGATGATCTTTAAGGTCCCTTCCAACCCAAACCATTCTATGATTCTATGATTCTATGATTCTTTAACAGTTACACGTAAATAGGCCAAACAGTCATAATCAAAGTTTCTTGTTTCATAAACTTCGGTAGCTTCACATAGGCAAAATTTGTAAAGTAGGGTGAAGGAAGAATTACACATTAAGATTTGTATTTACAGAAATACCAGTATCATCACTTAAAGGACCAAAAGAATTTTCCCCTGATGACATCAAAGAAGCAGATCTTCAAAGAGAAAGAGAATTCCTATATGTAGTAAAACTAAGGAAATCCCAATTCTTAGCTCACAGAGTCTGGTATAGTTCAGCAGAGCTATGCTAATTTAAAATAGTGAGAAACTGGCCCTTAATTTCTCTCTCCCTTTGCAACTTTCTGTCCTAAGAATTACAGAAAAGTACTACTGTTGAAAAATACATAAACCCCCTACTAAAGTATGCATTTTATGACATTTAACTAAGCCTGTGGAAGTCCCACCTTGTAATATAATAAAAACTACTGCTTGTTCTGCATTTGCCATCCATAAATCTCAAACCAACTTTCTGGAAGGCAGTATCATTGCCTTTTGACGGATGGTGAGACTAAGGAGCAATAAAATAAAGCAATATACTCAAGATCACCCCAAAACTCACCAGCTTCCACTGCTTTTCCAGTTCAGAAATCACATCAGAAAAAAAATACAGGGGCAAGGCTGCAGAGGTACTATGAAGAACTTTCTGTCTGCATAATTATTTAGAGGTTTTCTACAACTTTGTGGTGGAGGTAGAAGGTGATATGTGAAAATGTGGACTGAGAGAAAAAGCTCTGCTGCCCTATACAGACTAAACTCATCCTGTTAGTCTGGATTTCAGCCACTTTCAGAGAAAAGAAATATGTTTAATGGGGGCTACTGAAGGAGGAGGAGGGGGAGGATTAGATACGTGAATCCTAAAACATACTAACCTGCTTTGTATACTTTTTCACTCTTAAATCTGAGCTTTGGGTTTCTTGATGCAACTGGTTTGTGGCAAGAGCACAGCAACCCAAGTTTATCAGCACTGCTAAGAAGCACAGTAATAAGTCACTACAGAAATATTTATTACCTACCGGTAACCGCTGGTAATTGCTGAAAAAACAACCCAAAAGACATGTCTATGCTCTTGCTGGAACGACTCACCATGATGTAATTCCCTAAGCACCTCCACTAGGAGACAGTAGTAAAAACTTATGAACATGTTCTCCCTGTTAACATTCTTTCCTTCTCTCTTTAATATAGCTGAAAAAAATAGTGGTGTGCACCCATAAATTCTCTACAAAACAAAATCAGTTGTTTCAAGTGGGCCCAGCAATGCAGAAGGACATTTTAGAAAATGTGTAAGTGTGCTGCAATTTTTTCACATTCTGTTTTCAAGGAGTTTAATTCACAAAGGCTTTCTTCATTTAGTGTTTAAAGGCATTAACACAGAAACGGACGTGATTCTGCAACAACTGTGGTTGTCAGGCTGATAGAAAAGCTTCTGATGGAATAATGCTAAGCCTCTGTTTTGGTTAATATTTGTCCAACGTTTGGGAAAGCTCTGAACAACTTAATACATCTTTTGCAGCAGTAAGAAGTGACTAAAACTTAGGCTCAGCTTCTGTGAGGTGCTGTGAGCCAATGTCGCAGCTCACCACCTCCAAAAGGGAAGCCCCACTGCCTCCAGCACACAGCTCCTCCCTCCCACCCCATTCAGGAGAAGGGGAGCAACGGCACCTCCTGGTTTCAGCTCTGCCAAACCATCAGACTGGCCGAAATTTAGGCAAAATTGCAGCTGCAGAACCTGGTCTGTTACCTCTCACAGGCAAACTGTTATCCTAACAGGGCAAGAAGGCTTTAATTACCAACCCTCCTCCTCCCTCCTCTCCCCTCACAGCACACTTAGCAATTCCCAACTCATCTGGCTACTTTCAAACCCATATTTACACCAACTGGTTAGTTTTGTTCTCTTAGCTCACAGACCATCTGAACCATCTGGTTTTCCTCCAGCATGTCCTAGACCCCTGACCCCAGTGATCTCTATATTTGAAGTTCATCCATGTCTGAAGTAACTGTTTTTCGAGGTGACAATCCCAATTATCAATCACTGGTATGGGCATGGTCCCAGATCATGCAATGTGATTACACGATGCCTGTGCATCTTCTCCTCTCCACTACCTCCTGCCACATTTGAGTCTGGGCTGTATAATCCCTGCTATACATAATACAGTTTTAGTTTTAGTTTAGTTTTAGTGAAGATTCACATTTTTTAACCACAAAAAAAAAAAAAAAAAAAAAAATCTTGAGTTCTAGTGCAATTTATTTCTCCTACATTATTCATCTAACTACAGAAGTGTGATCTTCTTTCCAGGAACAGTCTCGTAATAGAGAGTGCCTGGGTTTCATTTCTAGGGATTCTTGCTAAAATTCTTACATGACACCATCTCAGGCCCTCAC
The DNA here is from genome assembly GCF_011004875.1 of Balearica regulorum gibbericeps. NCBI lineage: Eukaryota > Metazoa > Chordata > Aves > Gruiformes > Gruidae > Balearica > Balearica regulorum. The sequence continues at coordinate 9,756,425 of NC_046184.1, forward strand.
CCAGAAACCTGGTAAAATAAATTGCCCTGTCTGGGTGTTCAGAATAAGAACTTCCTCATTTAAAAACCATAAGTTTGCATAAATGGAGTTAAATGAAGAGAGTTTTATCTGGGGGGAGACCCTCTAAAACGTTATCTTGGGAAACCTATGTAATTAATGGAAGGTGAGAGTGCTGTCCCCAAGGCCCTGAACTCTTCCCACAGCAGCACGGGGCAGTCAAGGTTTTGGGCATTGTCCTCCCCCCTTCAGTTACATCCAACTCACACAACTCGTTATCCAGGCTCAGAAACCAATTTGAGGGCAGTTTAAATCTCCTGGCCCAACTCAGAGGCACTCTGTAGTAGTGTGTGGGCTATATGGGATCCTCAAGGACAGTTATTGCACCATACACAGCTTGGGAGCAGACAGGAGGTGGGATGAGTAGTTCTAGCAGTGTAGCAGTCTGCTCAACATCCCGTTTTTCCTCCCTTACAATTTTCTGCCTCCTTTTCCCCACGAATTCATTGCATCTGAAAACCACACAGATTTGCTGGACATGAATGCACTCATTCAGCGTGTAACCTGCAATTCTGGTACTGCTAGATGGAGCTTGAGCTAACGTACACACAGAGTAGCTTCCACAGGGGTAGCAGAGAGATGTGTCTTGTGGTATCTCCACCGCTGGTTTCAGGGAGTGACCACGAAGCCCAGAAGGTTGGCATCACCCTCTTAAGGGTTGTGTAGTTACTATAAGTTTTTCTACCCATTCCCAATAAAAAGATCAGGCGTCTCTTGCCAGACAGGAGGTGTCAATGGATTCCCTAGCTTGACAACTGCTCTAGGTGAGCTCCATCATTCCACAGTCAACTCACTGAACCTCTTCCAGTTGCCACCTCATCTCCTCTCGCCTTCCCATTAAAGCCACAGTTCTGCCACCAGTCTGCTGCCAGAACATCAGGCCCCCCTGCAATACCAGTAGTCCAATGGCAGTTCTTACAATTTCTTGAGATTTTTTTAGAGAGAAATCAGAGACATCCTGTGGGAAAAATATTGACTGAATATTAGTTTTTTTAATATTGAATCATTTAGTTTGCTGAGATGCAGGCTGTAACCTGAATCATTTCATTACAGGGAGGATATGGACCCAGTTTCTAAAATTTTTTTTTTTTTTTTTTAATTCTGCCTCTATGTTCCTGAAGAAGGTATTTTTTACATCTTGTAAATCAGGTAAATTTCAATATAATTATATGTGAAGGAAAAGCCTTTTTTCTAGTCCAGGAGCTTTCTTTTGCTGAAAATCAAAAGGTTTATGCCAAAAAAAAAAAAAAAAAAAAAAAAGTGAGAATATTTCCATACAAGGTCATAGTTACCTAAATAAATCACAGCCAGCTTCACGCTCCAGACTCTATTTATATTTTGAGCCAGAGAACATCTGTTTAATAGTGGGTGGTCATGTAACAGTTTCATAGACAACAGAGCCATCCTAACACTCTTGGAGATGTCAGGAAGGGACTTATCCTGAAATTAGTGAGTTATAGAGGTGTAAATGGGAGGAGAATCAGCCCCACCATTCTGGAATTTTCTTTTCTCAGAAGCCAAATAAAACTACATGCCAGGAACTACATGGCAAAAGACAGATTCCCCATGAAAATTCTTATTTAAAATATAAAGGACAAGCCAGAACCCCATGGCAGTTCCTCAGTAATAGCTGCAGTAATTTCTGCATAAATAGATTGGAAAGACTCAAGATATGTCAACGACTTCTCAAGGCAGCAGAGTGCTGTCTCCCAGTGACTCCCAATGGTTGGGTGAGAAGTGCAGAGAAGGCACAGATGCTGCTAGTTTTCACATGTACTGTACACAAGTCAGTCACCTTGGTAAAGAATTAGCACAAAAAATGAAAACTATATAATTTTGGATATGGAGCTAACTGAGAGCACAGATATTATTAGTGCTAAACAGTGTTATTCTTCCCAGTCTGTTGTCCACAGGCTGCTGCCACTTGTAGACCCATCTGACTTCACTGACTCTTGGGCAAGTCTACCCCTCTTTGGCCTACAGTCAGTCTTCTGTGCACACACCCTGATCCTTTCCACAGCACCCAAGGACCCAGGAACGTAATCCTCAGCACCCAGCATGCTGCGTGAGCTGCCATGGGAAACAGGAGGTCATTAATGAACACCTTCTGTGTGTTTGAGGTGCCTTGTTTATACGTCATATTATGTATCTTATTTCATTTAGATTCTTTCCCTGAAAGTGTATATCTACTGATTTCATTTCAGAAGGTCAGAGAAGGCAGGGGGAGGGCAGAAATGATGCCTGTAACAGAGCTGCCTTTCACTCTCAAATATTTCTGTTGAAACCCTCTTCTGGAATATAAATATTCTGGTCCTTTCTCTTCCTGAAGGGATCAAATCCAGCTCTGCCTCCTGTCAAAGACTGTTTGTGTACTTTTCATTAAACTATCTTTGAATAAACAGTCTGTGGTAAACAGAAAAAGGGACATTTTTCATCTCTGTTGCCTCAGGTGAATGTTGCAGCTACCAGGCTAAACAGTGTAGCTCTCGCATGCTAAAACTGAGTGAAGGAATCCTTTCCTATCTATCTCATGAAAAGTGCAAGTATTGAAAGCATCTAATTCCAACCTGCCTGTTGCTATGAGCTTCATGGTAGGGTTAGAATCCAGACCGTTTGGTTGTCTTTGAAAATCAGAAGTCCATTTTGTACAAGGCTACTCCATCAGCAGTCCGACAAAATGCTTCTAGACTGAGGATGAATCCCTTGCTTTCCAAGGATCCCAAAAATTTAGGCTTGAAAAGAGCAACAAACTATTCAGTGTTGTGAGACCTGAGACATTCTGCTACTGCCAGGCTCAGAATTTAAGACTTTTATGAACTTTAAATTTAGATGTCTTCTAACTTTAGGTACGGCAACCCCCATATGCAAATTTTAAGGCTCTTTAATCCCTAACTCTTGCTTCATTTCTTCTGTGTGACTAAGAAACTTCATTAAGAGAGAAGATCATGCCAACAACCTAGCTTCTTAAACTTGGGGAGCAATGAAAAATACATTCTTGTGAAACTCTCATTGTGCTAAAACAATTCTAGGACATGGAAAAAAAGGAACTTTGCTATGAGAAGAAAAATATTTGCCCATTTTTTTATGTTTCCTTTGCTGTTTCAGTTACCTGGATATGAATGGGCCTTATTGAAAAATTAATAACAAGAGCTTACATGGGAAATATCCACAGGATTTTGTATATAAACCACTCTTGACTAAAGGGCCTGATAAAACAGCTGGTAGATATTAAGAACCAGCATTCCCTATACACAATAAATAAGTACTATAGTATCCTACAATAGTATCCTAGAATACTGTAGTAGTATTGTTTTAGGCTGCATGACCATAATCTCAGTTCTTATAAAACATCATAACTGTATTGATCAATGCTAATTTACACTGGTTGAGGATCAGACATGCAGAGTAGGGGAATTACCTTAGTTAACTCAAATCTGAAATGCCAAGATAATCAATAGGACCAAGATGTAATTCGCTCAACTTCTCTTCGATACCTACATAGGCCCAGACTAGGTGCCTTCTAGCAGTGTCTGTTTCTCACCATTGACCACGAACATGTCCCAGGGTGATCCGCTCAGATGCAGGCATCTGTGCAGTGCTGGCTTTCACTGTGGAAAACAACTGCAGTAGAGGTTCACAGAAGGAATTGTATCAGACTCATCATTTCTGAGTAGAAGTCCAGCAAAAGGTGAGTAAGCATTACTTAAGTTCTACTTAAACCTCAAAGTAGACAGCCGGTGCACACATGAGCCCACATATGGGAGCTCTGCACTTGAGATCATTTCAGTACTGTACAAGTAGCCCTTCTCTCCTGTCTGTGTAGGAGTTTAACGTGTGCTATTACAAACTATTGTGATAACAGGGATTCTCCGACCATCTGCTGTAGCCAAGTTTCAATAACCTGGGAGAGGCAGCATGACAAAATCATCTCTGACATATACTGGTGTGGTTCTACTAGGGCTGATTTTGGCCCTATGCATGTCAGACAGAAGTTTATAATAATGATTCCTTGTTCACTTCTCTGATAATCTGCTTCAACCATTCTCAGAAATAACTGCTAACGGCAGATTCACTCCCACCGCTCGGCTTCTCTTTTGCTGTTAAACTGAACCAGACCTGACAGACAATGTAAAACCCTCAAAGTAACTTTAATCCGTTTCCAAAAGATGCCTCAGACCGTACGGTAGCCCAGGATTCTGTTTTGAATAAACTCATGCTCATGCTCTTTGCAACTGAGTATTTCTAACATAAGTGCCTGCAAGGAGGAGGAGGGGAAGAGAGGCTCATTAATAATCATGATGCCTTCAGTATTGCATAACTCAGTCGATTTGATCATCCGCTGTGCATTATCAGGTTTGTTTCATTTCAGTTTGCTTGTGTCTGTACAGTTCCCATTTTGGGGAGCTTTAGTCCCTGGGAGTTTTCATGCTATCCCCACTTCTAGCACTGTAAAACGGCGGCCTGCTGTTTTAATCACGCCTTTCTTTTTCCAATGTTGTTTGCGCCCTGGTACAACCCATCTGCCTTGAATCTAGTGCTCCACTGGGGCTGCACACATCTGCCAGCCAGACTACCTTCGTACACAATTACTCAATCCACCGTAAGGCTCTTTAATAGGAAACAAGTGTGACAACGGCAAGCCCTTTTTTCTCTCTCTCTCCCTCTCTCTTTCCCTCTCTCCCCCTCTCTCTTTTTTTTTTTTTTTTCTTTAAACCACATAGTCAAACCGCCCTAATAGAGATGAAGCTTGATAGATCCACCCAGGTGTAGGTGAAATGGTAGAGCCTCAAGCATAATAGATGCCGTGCTCGTGTGCTGAAGTTCAGCACAGTGTCCTGAAGGGTTGTCTAGCAGCAGTGAGATGGGTTGTTCTTTGCCGAGTTAAAAAGTCAATGGGCTTCCTCCAGCTTACATGTATGACTAATTTAGAAAGCAACCTGGATCTAGGTGAGCGCTGCAGAACTGTCTCTTCTCTTCAGTGCACGGACAAAGCACAGCTCACAGTAAGTGGAAAATTTGCGTTTACTTATTTTACTTGGGAATTAATTAACTGTGTTTACTTTTGAGGGAATCCTCTAAAGGCTGGTGCAGAAATGAAGCAGAATAATGTTTGCACGCAGATCCCCTGTGTATTTCTTCCTGCTTCATTTTGCACCGTGCCCTTGTCCTGCCACTTCAGCCTGATTGCTCAGACCATACAGCTGGTCTGAAGCAGCTTTCTTATATCAAAACTGAGCTATATAATGATATCAGTAACACATAGGTCCATTTCTCTATTAAGATAAGTGTCTGTACAATATCTGGTTACTGAGCAGAAGTAGAGTTTAATCCTTTCTGTTATAAAATGCGTAAATGAAAATACCTAACAGAAGAAAGTAAAATACTCTAAATCTCATTTATTTTTTTTTTTTTGGGGGGGGGGGGGAGGGGGAGGGAGCAAAAATTAGAAGAGCTAGGCATTAAAAAATGAAAGTAATTTAACCTGAAAAAGAAAGCTGCATTATTTTGTTTAGCAAACCATTGATTCAAACATACTGAGAATGTTGCCAAACTATAAACTTAAAAACTGTATCAACTACAGTGATAGTAAAGCTTGAAACAAAAAAAGGAGGTCGCTTGTCTAAAATGCAAGAGGCATATTAGAACCAGATGTATAGAATCTAAACTTTGACTCCTCAGTCTTTCATGCTTGGTTTAAAGCAGCCTTAAAATTGCCTTCACTTTGCATTTACAACTTTGGATTCGCTGTTAAACTGCGCTTGAACTTGAAGTCAAGGTTTGATCTTAGCACACACATATTCTTCAAGCCTCCTACCAGAGTTTTACTTTGCTATTGGGAGTCTGTTTACTACTGTACCGTATATCCTGGAGCACATTAACAAGCTTGCTCTGATGGACTTTCAGGTGGAATGTCAGCCAATGTAAAAGAACGCGTCCATTGCATATACAAAATGTTCTGTCTGAGAAATAAACACATGCAGTATAAAGAGGATCTGCCAGCCTCTCAAGTAGATGATGACACAGTGTAAGAATGCATACCAGAAGTATGTCTGAATTTATTTTCTGGAGGATCCAATGAGATGACACTTCTCACTTTAGGCTTAATTTATTCTGAACTATTACCCAGGTTGGTGGCTGTTGTCGACACTGGAAGTGGAACAAATGAGTCTGCACAGTTATGCCTATAAAATGCTTTCAGTAGTCTTCCCTTCTGCAGAAGAGTTATTTTCTTTGCTGTTGGACAGACAAGTATAGATGGTCCTTTTAATTAGCCATGGCTTTAGGCTGCTACAGTTATCCTTTGTGCATGATAGCCATTAGCCTAACTCTGCTGCCGAAAAACATCCAGTCCGTTAACTGTAAGCTTCTAAACATGGCAATTTAAAGGGATGAAGTTGGAAGCTTAGGAAGGTAAAACAACCACCTCAGAAGAAATATTTAGACCTGTAGTTGCTGGCATCAGACAGCGGTCAACGTCTACCCCCTACAGGGAGAGAATCTAATTTCATTGCGCCTCCCCTAGTGCATGAACACTGTAGTGGTTCAGTTCATGCGCTCGAGTAGTGCAGTTATTCTCTGGCTCCAACAACTGCCCCTTAATGGCAAGGTCAGACTGTGATTAATAGAAAAGTCATTTTCAAAGAACTGGATCACTAATAAATAGCATAACTAATAAACAGCAATAGGTATTTTCTCTCTCTTAAATTTAACCCAGTGGAAAATGGCTTTTAGCCTTTAAAAGTGCTTTTCTTTCACAGTGGCAAAGGGCAAGTGTGAATTCACAAGAAATTCCTGTTTACCTTGTGTCAGCTGCATAACGTGTGTATCTTGAATATAATTTTGTAACAATCCATACATAATTATACGATGTAACAAATGGTCTCAGATACTGCAGAATAACTATGAGCTATACAGAAGTGAGGTGATCAAGATATGGGGCACATTCTCTCTATCATACATCAAGTACTCTGCCAGTATTTAGACCAAAATGAATTCCTCTGGCTTTGCCAATCTAACAAATTTTCATTGGTACTTTATCCTTTGCTTTCAGTGCAACTCATTGCTTTTTAAGTCATTTAGGGATTATGCATTTCCATGTAAGCTACAGTATTATCTACTATTCTGCATTGCATTTTTGCAATAGAACAACTTTTAAATATTTTAAATAAGCATTATGTGATACCTTTTCTTCTCATTTGTTTATTATGCCTGTGAGTTTTGAGTGTGTGCAGTGTAACTACTTAATCTACTTCTTTTCTCCCTTTCACCATCTTTCTGATATACACACGCAGACATACACACAAATACTCACAAGAAATGCTATGTCCTGTGCCTTCTCCCCACTTTGGAATGGAGCTTTGGATCCTTCACGACCTATTCTGTTGGCTTCAGTTCCTGAAATAATTTGAACATATACCGTAATATGGCATTTCCATATTATAGAGCCTAATCTTGACCTCAGCTACAATTCTTGCGACATCAAGAAAGGTTCATGAGTGTAACAAAGTTCTGTATTTAGGCATAAACTTGTCATTATCTTTGCCCAAAAAAAGAACAAGTAGTAATACATTGAGCAACAATGTTTCTTTCTGATATTAATTATTAGTTAGTGCTAACAGTGTACTTTACAGCACTTTATATGTACTTTACAACACTTGATATGTCAGTTACTGGAATTATTATACTGCCCACTTCTATAATTCATTTTGTGTGTGAAAAAAAAAATTCAGAATCTGAAAAAATAACTGATATCACAAGTTATTCACCTAAATGTTCTTTTCTAAGTTTGTCTTCATTAGGCCTTTTGTTTAAATGCGTAAATACAACCCTAGGAGGCTTAGTTTAGGCACAGACATTTGAGATTTTTAGCTATATTAGTACCATGTTCCACCAAGAGCGTGAAGGCAAATTGTCAGTTATACTTAAGATTTGTAATGGAAGCACAGTGTCTAACACTTCAGTAATCTATAGTAATAAAGAATTTGTTATTTAATCAGTCATTTTGAAAATATTTTGTTCATAGACATAATTTGACCATATTGTTTACTAACAAAACTTCACTGAAGACATAAATATTAAGCAGGTCTTTTTTCTTTCTATAACTAACATTTCAACAGAAGGCTTTAATTTTACTCCCATTTGCCAGTGTAGTGGAAGCTATAGGTATTGTATGACACAATGAATCCTGTATTATCTTCTTTGATACTATTACTCATGGCTGCTAAAGATTTAATGAGTCTTAAACTGAAAAAGATGTAGAAAAAGTGCTTATAGGCATAACAATGTGTTACTGATGAGCATCAAAAGATTACCAGGACATTAGCTAGGGTTACAGGAAAACCTCAAATCATGTATATTCCACAAATCCAAAATATTTTCCATAAGCAATCACTGAAGCAACTTTCTCTTCATCTATGTTACTACTCTTCATTTAAAGCATCAATTCTAAGCTAGTTCAGATCTTTGTTCTGCTAAGGTCACCGTACTGCAAGTCTAGGTAGCAAGCATTGCTAGTGCTATTTACGTTGAAATCATAGCAATTATTTACACCAATACACTGCAGATTTGCAAAGTTTACTTTCCTAAGTCTTGGTTACTTCTGTGAGTTTAGGTAGAAGTGAACATAATTGGGTTTTCATTCTTCTTATGTTAAGTAAGTATCAATGCCGATTTGATGCATGAGCTGCTACTTGAAAGGGCAGTTTAGGTACTGCCATGGAAACTAAGCCTTTGATCTAGAAAGCTTATGTCCATTGATAATTACGTTTTGGTAGTGAATGTCTGACACATATTTTTTAAATAATGTTTAATACCAAGTAGGTCAGAGTTAAAGATAAACCAATATTTTAGGAATCTGCATACAACAAATGTTTTCTTGCTGCTGTTTAATATTAAAACTAAATCACCTCAGGTTAAAAAAAAAAAGTTTTTCAAAATTTCTAGTGTGTTCAGACAGTGATAACATTTTGTGTCTTATTGATCTGTGTCAGAATGAAAGTCTTAGAATACCATAAAACTGTTCCTTTTGTTTATTTAACTCCGTGGTATCACAGTAAAGAGGTGTTGATTTGTTGATTGTTGATAATTTTATTCTTAGCATATTGACTTGCAGATGTTCACATAAAGTGCTTCTATGAAATAATGCTGTAATTCTGATTTATCATTCTGATATTCTAGTACCAATTTGTCAAGTGGTTTCTCTCGTAATTACTAGTAGGTTGGTCTTCAACGGAGGTGAGCAGCTTGGATGCTGATGGCAGTAGCTACAAACATTTGGGAATAATGCAAATAAAAATGCAGGAAGAAATTGAAAATCATACTTTTCTAGACCCAAGCTGCATATTACCCTCTTCTTCCTACGAGGCATTGAAGTGCAAATGTTATTAAAACAAACAGCGAAGGAGTGCATTTTAAGAGCAACATGCCTCAGTTCTTGTTCTAAAAATGTGAGTTCACTTGAAATGATTAATGGGAAAGGCTTTCTGGGTTTTTTTTTACTGCTATTCTTTAAAGGGTGATAAAGATATATGAACCCCATGATATGCACAAATCCCATGCACAGTGACTACAAGTTTGATTCAGTAGCTTATACTCTGGTGTAAAACCTCAGAAAACCATGGTAAGGAAGCCATGAATCAGAATAATTTATTTTCCATTATTTTTTTTCCCTTTAAATTTAAGAGTGAGAAAAAGATTCAACTAGACTAAACAATAGGATTGGTTTGTGTATTTTCCCAAATCTTATTTTGGATTTACTGTATTAAATTCAACTCAGGTGTTATCTCATTTGCTTCCTTAGAATTAACAGCAGGGCTCAATTTTTATTTTGAACTGTTTTAAAGTAACACCAGCTACAAGTTTTGTTATTCTGACAACTTTGAAATTAAAAACCTGTAAAATTGGGACAAATTGGCCAACAACACCGCACTCAGGAAGGGTTGAGGTCAAAAATGTGTTTGTTAAATTTCCTGAAAGTTGTGGTGGACTTTAAAGGCTCTATGAATGTAAACCAGTCTTTGAAATATCAGCACAGCAAATTCACAGTGCATATCACAGATGTGTGTCATACCTGTGTAATAACATTAGTGTTACCCTCAAAATTTACATTGGAGAAAATGAAAGAAACATGCATGGTACAATGTAATGTGATTTCTACTGGAAGTTTTTTTTACCTCAATAGGTTTTCTCACAGGGCAAATAGATCTTTCCATCTCGAGAACAGACATGTGGTACAGTTTTAGTAATGTTGGGTTTTAAATCATAGGCCTTGTGCATCCACACAAACATAGATTTTCATTTCAATGCTGTGGCAATATGAGGAAAAAAACAAAAACAAAAACAAAAACACAACACCTTTTTTTCTAAATCAAGTTTTGTAAAATTCCTGAAGAACTAGTTTACTAGTAATCCCAAATATATTCTTATTCCAAAGATAGCGTTGATAGTGCCTGACATATCTACTGTACTAGTCAAGATTTTGAAGAGGGCAAAGGGTTCTCTACAGGGACACAAAGGTTACAGACAAGTAAATCGCCAACAATACCACCCTGTCCCATGCAGAATCTTCCGACATCACCCCAAAATTCTTCCTAGTCCAACCCCGCCCTATCACATAATGGGGCATTCACCTTATGATCCTGGGCATCATGCTTTAGAAATACCACTTAAGCAGCTGAAACAGAGTCTTCACAATATTTCACATGTATCAAGACAAAAACAAAATAATAGTCATGGTTTAGGGTCATAGAGATGCCACAGAAGCCTCATGACTCTCCAAGCCAAATAATATGAAGAATGGATCTGAACAGGGCCTGAGGGCAGTGGTTTGCAGAGCTTTCTGCTCTGTAGGGCAAAGCCTATTTCTGTCGCCTCCATCAGCAGGACAAAAAGACTCATCCCTGACAGATCTTCCACTGGTTAATGCACAGCTGAAAAGTGATACAGCGCTACAGTGTTGATTTATAATAAGGGTAGGATAGGATGGAACAGAAGTTACAGAGGTTATTCTACTTGAACGATAAACACACTTCCAACCTTATTGGTGGAAAAACCCCACCCTTAATTTAATAGAGATGGCATGCATTTCCCTTTGATGAAGTGGAGATTTGAGAAGGCTGTGCAGATGGCCAGCACTGCAGAGAACAGCTCTGTGAGGGCCCCTTACGCATCCACAAGGACGCAGTATGCCAGCAAAATTCGATGGTCCATGGCTCAGTGCTTCCATGTCTTCACAGGCCAAATTTCCACAAGCTGATGAGTATGTGTGAGGTGGCAGGGATATACCAAGCAAAGCCCCGTTTGTTATTTCATGGAATTAGTTGTGATTCCTCGGTCCATCCCTTTGTCTTGTTACAAGAAATTCCAACCAACCAACCTTACTTGGAAGCCACTGTAGCAGACCAAGAAAGATTTAATAACACGAAAAGTGAGCTACTCTTTTATCACTGCAACGTCTCCCTTCACACCAGGTTTAAGGCACATTAACAGGGTATTGTGGGAAAGCAGACGCAGCTGATGCCCATGCTGTATTGGATCTGTGAAAAAACAGATAACTGCTGTCTCCAGAGAGAAAATTCTGCCAAAACTCACACTGACTTCCATAGTGCTTGGATTTAGCAGAGGGTTTTGATTTAGCACATTTACAAAGAGTTAAATGTATATATACATGAATTCATAAAAGAATACGTCAATCACACTTCACATTATTAGATTTAAGATCTTGTAGGTTACAAATTTACTTATTGCTAGCATTTACCAGTATTTTCATGACCAATCACAAATTTGATGAGGGATGACAACATCCATTTGCAGCAATTAATACGATCTCACAGAAGGCACAGTTTTATGAACCTGATAATCTCAAGTGTTTTGGATTTGTTTGGGTTTTAAAATGCCAGTGGCTACTTGTCAAACTTCATTTGTAAATCAAAATTGTTTTTCAGTTCTACACCTGCGAAACAAGTGTTCAAAACTTGTAAACTTCTTTATGGATATATTTTTTTGGCCTTCAGATACAGTGGAAAGAGTCCAAGACAATTTTTTATGGCTGAATTATAAACACTTGAAAAATGGAGTTTGTAATGAAAATGCTGACACAGCTTTAATTATTGCAGCATGAATGATTTTATTATACACTATCCACAGTGTCTATACATACAAAGTACATGCTCTAGTGTTCTAATATTTCATTTCACAAAAAAGCAATTACTTAGCAGATGTAGAGAGCTAAGCATAAATAGGCTAAACCAATACCTTTATGCTGTTTGAAAACCTATATGGAATGTTATTACCACATAAAAGGGTTTATACTTTAGAAGACTCAAAGGTACAGAGAACCAGCTAAAGCAATAAACTGCTCTGGTGTACTTAATTAAAAAGCTTCAAGTTACTGAAGTCAATTGAAAAACAGAAGGTTTGATTCTTTAAGGTAATTTTGTCCTCTTCTGTTAAGTGCTTATCAAGTGTTAAAGAATTAAAATGCCGTCCCAGCAGTTTAAATAGAGAATAATTTGCTTTTCTTCTGTTGAAGACAATTCTTTATGCTGTCAGCCTAGACACATGTAATAAAATGGGCAATGTGGATGTAATTGGGTGACATGGTTGGGTTTAATTTACCTTTAATTAACCAGAATTGTAGAAGAGGCTGAGAAATCAGTACTGAGACATTTCAGAAAATAATTTTTTAATGTCAATCTCTTTACATAAACCTGGAAATCTTTGCAAAGAAAAGCAAGAGCATTGCTAAAATATATTCCCAGTTTATAAGCACAGAATTTCAGAGTGGGTTTTGACTCAGTGACTTGAAAGACCAAGCTCCAGACTGGCTTTGTTAGTGGAACTAGAAAGATTATGAAAAATAATGGATTTAGCATTCAACAACAAAAATGTAAGAACAGAATTTGTCACTGGCTCAAAGGAATACACATGTTAAGGTCCCATCTGGTTCCAGCATGGTTTTATGGCTGGAAAGAAATGCAGAACAGGTAGATTTTTAATTACTTGGAGGGAAGATAAAGAACTTCATGACAGTCAATTACAAAGCCATTTAACCAAACTTGAAGGATATAGAATTTCATTTGCTCTGAGTTCATTCTTCTTTCAGGTCCAGTTGTCACAGTAGAATTAGATCACTTGATAAACAAATCCAGGTCACTACAACAGTTAATTATTATTTCTGAATTACTGATTTTAATTTTTTTAACTCCAGTTCCATCCATTAAGTTTTGTAATGTTGTTGTTCACATATTTTAGAGTGCTTTTTTTTTTTTTTTTTTTGGTCTAAAAAGTGGGGGTTTTTACAGATACTCCTCCCAGATTTATTTCTGGGTATTTAGAGTCCTCTGTATACTCACTAGAGTGAGGTAAGAACCTCCAATGGAAGATTCATTTTTAGGTTAATACTACTGCCCTCTGAACATAACTCTTTCTTTCCAATGAAAGACCAGTAGTAACTATAGAAGGACACTGTAGTACTTATTACCAATCTTGAGATGCCTGTATTAGGTGCTCAATGATATATGTGATAAATCTGGATCTAAATTCAAAAGTCTTATGTTATAAAATATATTCTCCATCTCTTTGCTCACTCTCTGAAATGCTCTGAAAGTGTGGGCACCAGAACTGGAAACAACATCCTATCTACACTAAAGGAAAAAAAAAAAAAAAAACAAACCACAGATGTAATTTAATTTCAGTAACCCATATTTCTTTGCTTGGTTTTTGATTGCAGCCTTTCTCTTCATTTCAAGACAATGAAAGCAGTAATCCTATCAGTTATATTCATTTTAGAGGTGTGGCTTGATTGGTTTTCCTGTGACTCACGTTTTACATCAGCTCATGTAAATTAGAGTCAGGCCTTGTATTTGTAAAATTTTAGATCTCAATGAGTTCATATTTCATTTGGTCCTAATCTTTTGCTTTAATTAACTGTATTTTGCCCATACTACATAATGTAACACAATATTTCAATCAATCTTCAAGCTAGGTTGATGAGTGGATATTATGTTTCTTCAGATATATATTAAGTGAAATCAAATACAGTAAGATGCTATTTAGTTCACATTCAAAATGAATGTCTACCAAACAATTTACCGATCTAATTTAACTTGTAACAAGGATGCTGAATAAATTTATAAAAAATTCTTCATTATTGTTAGAATACTGGAATGTAAACCAGCAGTGGGGCAAATTTTCATATACAGTATGGATTTTACACACACTATAAAGTAGGGGAGGGGGGGAGAGTATGGTGAATTCAAGGGAGCAATACGATCTTAAAATAGAAAAGAAATTTCCTGCTTTTCAGACAGGTACATTTAACAGTTGTTACTGTTTCACTGTGGTCATGCATTTAAAAAATTATGGGCACAGAAAATTAAGTAAAGCTTACATCAGAATACTGAAAAATATGTAAAATTTTAAATACTGTGGCAGTTTAATATTTCATTTTCCAGTGGCTACAGTGAATGTAGGAACAGGTCCGTAATGCTGAATCCACCCTTCTGTTTCAGCTGCCCCGGTGCAAATCTAGAGATGTTTTTTTCCTGCAGAGGTTAACTCCAGAGAACAGCAATGCCATCAAACCCTTGGCAAGTGTACAAGCAAAAAGCAACTCAAGCCTGAAAACAGTGAAAACAGATAGAAAAGGGGCCAATTAGTCATATCATTGATAAAATTAAATATGACACAAATAGGGCTAATTATGTCCTTGCTCTCAATTCAGATTTTATTAGTTTAGGAGCCCTTGGAGGTAGCCTAAATTATATGTATTATGTTTAGTTTGATGGGATTTTTTTTACCATTTGCTTTATGGCCTCATGGGCTAGATCCCCAGCTGGCACAAATAAGAGTTTCTATTACCTTCAGTAGGACTGGGACCATTTACACAGTGGAGGATCAGGCATCCCAGCTGGATTTGTTGGCTGACTAACCAGATCCTTGGAAAGTTTTGGGGGGTGGGAGGGTGTTCTTCTTTTTCTTCTTCTTTTTTTTTTTTTAACATATGAAAACATTTAGGGTTTAATCTCACCACATTTCTCTGCAAGCTTTAGAAAAGTGAACATTACCATACAATTGCCATGATGGAAAAAGGGAAACTAACAACTTTCTCAGTCTCTGTAAAACATATGAAAAACGGAGCGCAAAAGAAACCTCTTTTATTCTGAAAGCAGTGCAAATGTGCTCTGTAGCGCAGCCTTGATCTCCCAGTTTCCAGATCCTGGAACTAGTTAAAGTTCACCACAGTCCTTCATTTAACATGTGCCTTTCCCATACAAACAGAAACATGGACATGCAGGGGATGGTATGTATCCAGATCTTGTAAGAGGATGAAGCGGCTCTCTTTTATTGTGTCTGTAGCATAGCACGTGGTACAAGGAATAATAGGTCTCAGCTGGCACTTTAGTAATACCAGTTATAATTACACCCTGAAAGATGCATTAAAAGAACATTATTATTATGGTGGAGTTAATCACTTCGCTGTTGCAATATGCTGGAATCAGTGGCACTTGCTCACGTCCCCCTCACGCTTGCATAGCATGTGTAGTGCCAAGTCCATGAGCCTTTTTTCAGCATTTTGTTTTCTCCTCATCATTTCAAGCCTGGCTGCAGATCGCATTGTAAATACAATAATCAGACTTGCTTTGATGAGAGAATTCTTAATATCCCTGTGGGTCTTGTTTCTCTACTATGTCAGTTCTTCAGAAATATGAATTTATATGTATAACTTACTTTTGAAATAGAAGTGTGCTATTAATTCCATTTTGGAGGGATTCTTTATCAGCAATATGCTCTTCCAATCAATTTACGTGGTACAAAATGTATGTCAACATGATATTTTTAAAAGGCAATTCCTCTAACAGATTTGTTATGTCATCAAATAATGTATAACTTTAATGAGGCATTTACTAAATTTACAAATTGTAATTTCAGAGGGAATCTAGAGAAATCTGAATGCATAATTGCCAAGAAGAACCAAATGTGGAGAGTAATCATTAATGGTGAGTTGTTAAATGGAGGTCAGTGTGCCAAGTGAAGGTCATGTAACGGCACTCCATTCCACATCCATGGATGTATGGAGGGTGCAGTGGTCAGTCATGTAAGAGAGCAGCTGAGAAGCAATGACACATTAGAGAAATTTTAAATCAGATAAGGTGTAATATTCTCCACTGATTCATAGCCACTGGATTAACTGTGGTAGGTGAAGTCATATCTTAGTGCAAGAGAATAAAGAGATATGCAGATAAGAATGATAAAATCAGATTCATTAGGATAAATAAAAGGTTATGTTAATAGAAAGGAATAAGCAACGATGCAGTTACTTGGTCAGATCCCTTCACGCAGGAGCACAGAAGGAAAAGCAGGAAGTTTGCAGGGAACTTTTTTGTGCTTTTTGCTGTTGGAAACAAACCTCAATTTTTTACTTCTAGACTTGGTCAAAATCAAAAAATCAAAATAAAAAAATAAAAAAATAAAAAATAAAAAAAAAGGTTTTGGGCCAGGATCTTTGAACATGTTCTGGATCAGGTAGAAGGACATCAGACACCTTCTTGCAGGAGTGTCCATAGACGAGGAGAGATATTCTAAGCATCAGTTGCAATAATGTAAATCACCAGCTCATTTATAAGAGTAGAAAGGCATGGAGAAAAAACCTTCAGTGAATACATTAAAAAATTATATATACAGAGACAGAGAGTTTGAGCATCCACCATCAATCCTTTCCCTTCTTTGAACTATTTAATTTTTGATTCATTACATATTTTTGCAATGGGGCAATTACATTTTATTGGCCTTAAAGAGACAAGGTTAGGTGCCATGAATGGTAGTATGCAATTTTTAACACCTGTTGAGAGTTTTTCGTAGTCGTTCACAAAGAAGGCATTTTCTGCAGATGCTGTTTTCCTGAAAAATCACTAACATAATCCTTCCATAATACCAGCACCTGTAATAATACCATTAATAACCACTCGACTGCTTAATCAACATTGGCTAGTTAGCAGTGGCTTTCTCCAAGATTTTTAAGATGATTTTGCACAAAGGTTGGCAGGAACTTTTTGACAGAGTATTTTTTGTGTGAGGGAATATGCCAGCTTCTCACAGGTACTTTTGAGATGAATGTTTCAGTGCTGATGACAGTCCAACTACAGTCCATCCCTCAAGTAAAGGATAAGATGGATGGTTCTGTGGGGCACAAATATGGACACAGAGAAACTCAACCAAGTCATTTGGGCACTCAGGTCATCTGTTTAGGCTGTCATTTTTCCTGCTGAAATCTCTGCTCTTCAGGTCATTTTCTCCCCATCAGCTGCTTCTGGAATATAGTCTGCTTTGGGTGAAGGTGTCCATCCCGACATCCCTTCAGTTCAGGCTGATCAGGGGAGAAAGCAACAGTCAACTCAGCTTAATCTACACATAGCATGGTCATCACTGAACCAGAAGCAGAGCTATTCAATAGCATACCTGCATCATTTAACTCTCTTCCTGATTTTCATTTTTTTGGTATAATTTACATGTAGAAAGGGGGAAAATAGATACCAAAAAAAGTAATTTTGTCCTTTTCTGTAACAAAAATTAAGAGAAAACAAGGACAGTGACACAGGTAAAGGAATCGTCCATCAAAACCAGAAAAGATGGCACGTGGGTGATTGGTTCTGGATTTGGTTCTGGATGTTTTGGGAATTTAAGCCTTTTTGCCTGAAACATAGTGAAATGAAATCACTGAAAAAAAGCCTGAAAACTCTATGACTTTATTCTGAGAGTGTTTCTATCTGAGATATTTTTTTCTAGGTCTTTAAGCCAGATTTTGGATCCTCCCACTCTTGATCTCTTTCGCTTGAGACTTCCTTTCAACCCATACTATTCTCGATAGTGACCCTTACCAAATACAACAGCAACCCGGAGAGCAGAAGTGCTAATTTCCAAAGTTTCCATCTCTACCTGTTAATGAAATAAGAGTTACTTTGTTTCTGTTGAATGTCTTAGGGTGAAAAAGTACAAAACCTTTATAAAAAGGGAAGTAAATATGTTGTGATTTACCCTCTTTTGTGACACTGGATCACAGCAGGACCTGGAAGTATTGCAAATGTTTAACAGGAAACAATCAGCTAAATGTAGGATAAGGTCTATTTGGCAATTATAATATATAATGATGAATACTTGTACTAATATGAAGATTATGAAAAACTCCAATCATCAGAAGGAAGGTGGGGGAGAAGAGTTCTGTGCATGATGAGCATAATCAACATCAGTAATTCTAAAATACCAGAATACTACCATTGATCAGTGGAAATGTTTAGATCAGTGTTGTGGGTAAGCCTGAGTAAGCTGCTAAGCCCCACGCAGCTGCTCATTCAGTCCCCCCCCACAGCGGGAAGAAGACCAAAAGTGAGAAACTCATGGGTTGAGATAAAGACAATTTAAAAGGCAAAGGAGGAAGAAAGAAAAAAAAAGAAAAAAAAACAAAACAAAACAAAAGAGTGAAGCAAAAGCAATCTGTCCTCACCAGCTGACTGATGCCCTCTTTTATTGCTGAACATGACATCATATGGTATGGAATATCCCTCTGGGCAGTTAGGGTCAGCTGTCCCAGCTGTGTCCTCTCCTGACTTTTCATGCACCCTTAGCCTACTCGCTGGCAGTGCCGCATGAGAAACAGAGAAGGCTTTGGTGCTGTGTGGGTACCGTTCAGGAACAGCTGAAACATCACTGTGCTATCAACACTGGTTTGGTCACAAGTCCAAAGCATAGCACCATAGGAGCTACTGTGAAGAAAATTATCTCTATTCCAGCCAAAACCAGCACAATCACTTAACAGTTTCTATTAGATTAGAGGGGTGGTTTTTCAGAGGGAAGTGTTTAAAAGGTTATTCTTTGGGCAGATATGCGCATGACTTCATGTGTCCCTGAAAGTTTATAGCAAAGTCTTATGCTAATTCTTTCACTTCAAATTCTTTCAATTATACAGAGGTAGTTTGGTAACATGAATTGCTTTCATTCCAAAACTGTTATGGCAAAATAAAAAAAATAATATTTTTCAAGTCAGATTTCCTTAATACTGAATTAATATTAGACTACATTCATACACCTATTAACATACCAAGTTTGGAACAATATGAGATGTAGACTTTTTTGTGAAGGTCTGGTAAAAGTCCCAGTATTCTGAGGGATATATTGTTTTCATTGTCATCCAGATAAAAACTAATATTTTTTTAATTATTCCAATGCAAACTAGACATGACTTAGCTATATTTCATTTTCTGTCATTGGATACAAAATAAACTAAAACTTCAATTGAAACTAAAGATTATGAGCACATTTAAACCAAAGCTAGGATGAGGTGTGTTTTATATAAAATTTTTGAAATCTAAGTCTAAAATTTCTGAAACACATTGATAAGTTTTTGACTTTTCATAATTCTTATTTTCCTTGATCTTGCATTCTCTCAGTGAAAGTTTCTTGCATTTGGGTAGCATAAGCAGTCATCCAGCAGTTATTAATGCCTAATTAAAACCACAGTCATGAAGAAGTTCCCTAAAGTGCTCCTTTAGGAATGCCAGCGTATCTTTTCAAGGCATGTGTCTCTCTCTGCTATTCCTAAGATGAAGATAGCTGAGTCACATTAAATGCTAATTTCTGTAATGAGATTGCCTCGTGCAGTGGCATTCCCTCTGGAGTGAAGAACTGACAGTGTTGCAAATACATCAGCTCATTTAGAAGAGCTTGAACTTGTATTAACCTGTCACATCCTCCAGGGAAAACCAGGTGACAGAAAAAGCAAGAGAAAAGTCACCTCAAAAGATAAGTTGTTCTCCATGAAAACAGGGCTGCTTTATGCTTGTCTTTTCAACAGTTTGAGTCAAAAGTGACATAAGAAAACACAACTGGAATTTTTTTTTTTTTCCCCTCATTGCATTTCACACTCTCTATGATCTTCCTGCACTCTGTCTCATGCACCTTCTTAATCTTTTTCTCTCACACTTTTCTGGATTCTACATTCCTGTTCTACTGCTGTTCTGACTCATATTTTGTATCTATCTGTTCACACCCTCTTCTTCTTGTATTCTGCCTCATGCACCTTCTTAGTCTCCTACTGTTTCTCTTTGACTTTACTGGACATTACTTTCCTGTTTTCTAGTTGTTGTGCCCAGTGGTTTGTATGAGATCTTGCTAACATGATTCTTGCTTTCTTATGTCATTTATTGATTCTTCCCCTGCTCCTGAGACACTTCTGAAAACATTTTCATCTTTCCAACCTCTACTACTTAAAGTCTTCATGTTAGTATCTTCTTCACTCCTTTTATACCATAAAATGCCCTGTGATTAAGTTTTTGCAGATAATGCTGAGTAAGTTAAATGATTAAAGTCTTTCTTTAGAGTCAAGGATGTTGATCATACTGAAAGAGTATTACTGGAGGGGGTGGAAAGTGTGGAAGAGGCAGGTGGAAGACCTGGATTCCTTCCTGCACCTGACATTCATGTCTCTGGACTAGCTTCTCCCTTAAATTCCTTGTCTTTCTTGTTTGTTTAGAAAATATTCAACATTTGTACAATATATACCATGGTGGCAGTAATGGTCAGGAGCATATGATGAAGTGCCTTCTTTTAGATGCACTAAGAAGTGAGCTTCACAAAAGATTATTGCTACAGGAATTCCAAAATAACATCCATCCACTCCTTTAGTTTTAAACAAACTTTTCATTGGGTGACTCATTCATCAAATGTTGAGGTCAGCAAATATTGTCAACATACAGTAAAAAGTTCTAATGACCACCAGTTGCACGTAAAGTATCAATGTTTTGCTTATTGTATACGACACAGAAGGAGGAAGTAACACAACCTGCATTTTATTACTTGATTCAGATGCAAAGGGTTTTCAAAACTTCAAATTCAACTGAAAGCAGCTGTTGGGAAAATATCATTACATTATACCTTAAGCTACAAAAGCCAATTTAATGGTGACATTTTATTTTATTCAGATGGTCCCTTCTTTTATTCTGTCTAACCCAGTAAAGCCTGTGGAAATTGTATCTGGATGAAATCACCAGAAGGTGAAGGGCCCATGACTAAAAACATTCTTTAAAGATTATTCAGGGTTACAGTCAAATGGAATAGCAGCACTAACGAGAGCAAAGGTCTCCATAGCTACAGGAAGTAATATTACATCGTTTAGCAGTACCTATAAGAAAACACAGTCTTCTTACTAGATTTGGTTAAATGCCGACTAAAGTGCTGTACAAAACCATTAGATACTGTAGTAAACACAGGTATTTAAAAAAGGGGTATGATGTCGTTTATCCAGATCAGTATACAGTGATGTTTGCAGGTGGAATAAGCTCATACTCCATTCACTTCAAGTTATGGTCTTTGCACCAGTTTAATTAACTATTCCCATGATTTGAGTGAATTATTTCTGATCTTTCACCTTAAATATTAATACATTCATCCTATGTGGTGGCTGAGCAGAACCGTTGTACTTTTACCTGTAACTTCAATAGATATGACAAAACCATGAAAGCAGTCATTCAAGGCAGAGCAGAGCTGAGCCTGTGCCAGTGTTCAGTCATGACCATGGTCAGCAGAGGATGCTTAGAGAAGGAGTACGAGCATAAAATGCCTCTGCCCTTTGGTACCTCCCCTGGTTTCTGGACTGCAGGTACATCTCGTCCTTCTGGCTGGCAGCCCTGAAAAAACTTTGCTTCCATGAAACTGTGGCTCTTACCTTCTTTAACTCATTTAGACTTTTAATTTTCACAACACTCTGTGACAGTGAGCTTTCTCATTATCTGAAAAAAAAAGTACTACTCCCTTTTGTTTTCAACCTGCTGCCAGATACTTTCATTTGGTGCCCTGCTGAACTTGTTATGAGAAATGCTGAATAATTGCTGCCTAATCAGCTATTAAGATCAGAAGAGATTAAACTATAAAACTGAATTATTCTTCCTTTAATGCCAAGGAAGCAAATCCTGATTAGTTTTAAGAACTAAGCCCAAAGGAACAGAAATGTACATGGAAACTAGGTATAGAGTACCTTTAGGAGAAAAAAAAAAAAAAAGTTTAAAGTAACAAAACCCATGGAGGCTGCTGGATAGACAAATTTGTGTATCTGTATCTTAACTAATATACTAGGTCTAGTAGTGCTACAAGTCTGAAAAGCTACCTTTAGGAATGAGATGATTCTCTGACATGTATGTTCTGTTTATTTGGGGTATCAGAACTCTTCAGAATATAATAGTCAACATCCTTGTTTCTTAGAACAATGAAGATGAGTGACTCCAAATTTTGTCAGGAAATCATCACAGTTGCACCTAACCATGATAAGAACAAAATGTACATATGCATATGTATACATATATATCCTTATATATATGTGCATATATATTTATTAAAATCTAACTTAAGTGTTTCAGTATACCAATTTCACTTTACCAACATTTTATGTTAAATAAAACATAAATATAAACTGACGCTTAATTCACAAAGCAAACAAAATTATTTGACTCTCCTCCAAATTCAGTCACTGGTAAGTTATGACGAAATCTTGGGATACCAGTTCTTTTCAGGGTCTTTCAAATTCCCCCCAAACAACAAAGAAAAACTCATTAAACTATCTATTATTCTTTGTGATGTTCATAAAGTTTCCATGTACCTTGAAGCTATTAATTCACTTAATGAATAATCTCAGATGAATCTAACCAATAAGTTTTCCGGGAGAGTTTAAATAACCAGCTGTTAGAGATTTAAGAAGTAACTCTGTATTTTCAGAGGTGTCCTGACAAATAATTATCCAGGGAGTAACCACTATTTTCATATGTAGTTTACACTAAACTTGAATGTAACTGTTCCCTTGTTATGTGTCTGCATAATCAAGTCCTAAACCACATATTTTTTCCTGCTCATGAATGAATCAGAAAAAAAAAAAGGACATTTTTACCCATTGTCACAAAGGCCTTTCCAAACAAAAGCATAGCAGCTTAAATATACAGACACAAAGGATTCTGAGATAGTTCAGACTAGTCAGTGCTGTCAAAGAAATTTCTTGCAAAGAGGACAGCCTTGATTACTTTGAATAACAATAATGCTGAGGTAGCAGAATTCTTCAAAAATTCCCACCGATCCAACTTTTGTCTTTGCAGTTAAAAGTTCATTGAAGTGGAGTTTGAACTGATGGAGAGATTAGAAGTACGGAAGCATTGCTGAAATTCTGCAACTGTTATGAAGCATAAACATTAGGAAATTAATTGATTTTTCCCAACTGAATTTTATATAGTGTGCAATATTTGAGTTGGCAAGACTTAAATAGGTTGGTCATTTTGAAGTAGATCATAACCCTATTTCTTTTTTTTTTTTTTTTTTTCTTTCCCCCATAGGGCATTTACTTTATTTACATAGCCAATGTGGTCTTCTCTATTGTTTTAGACTATTCTTTGCTTGTTCACAAAATACAAAATCATATTTCTTCATGCACAATTAGTTGATTTATGCATCTGTTCCAACAGCTGCTTTAATGCAAAAAGGATGAAGTGAAATAAAAATGAAATTGAGAATTTCTGTGTTTTATACTTCAAAATGCATGCTTATGTTGAAAAAAAATATGGCAATATTTCACTGTATTAAACTAATTTGTTTATACAAATACTGATCTGCATACTTACTACAAATGATGCATATATTTGAAAAATAGAAGAAGTAGACTGACATGAGGAAAGCACATCTTACCAGAAAATCTTCCTAGTTCCATTTTTAAGAATGGAAGAAGCAATTCTAATGCAAGAATATCTCTCACTGGAGGCAACGGCATTTACCAGTTCTTCATGTAACAAGACATTTAAGCATGAGTGTTGGGAAGGGAGAAAAATGCTAACAAAATCTGCTAAAACAGAATTTTTAAACTATCCTGCTCAGTTGTGGGAGGGGGCCTGATTCAGCATTTCTACATTCAGTAAGGATTTTTTGCCATTTTCATTCTTTTTTTTTCAGGCTGTCAGGTGCATTACACAGCATGTCTAATTTGCATTTCACGTAATTTACATTTGATTACTTTCATGGTATGCTGTAAAGCTTAACTTTCTTTGAAGTACTTACAACTATTGGAGGGCCCAAAGGGTTGTGAATTGTCAGAAGGGCAAACAATTAAGTTTTAATTTTTCTAATTTGCTGGTTGTTGGTTGCAATAAATACTGTTGTTGTAGATGAAGCATGTTAAGCAGCTTTTGTGTTCACATCTGCTAGTAAGGGTGTCTAGCTGCTTTACTAGAAAGGTTTTCTTGTTACAGCTACCTAGATGCACATTTTAAAACATTATTTTTAATTAACTTCAGTTTGGAAAGAATTTTGTCTGCAGTGACCATATTTTAGTGCAAGTCCCTCACAAAGTATAATGAATAGGTCATACAGTGTGTCTGTTTAGAAAAGTTAGTTTGCCCTTAGAAAAGGGCAAACCATGTGATACATTTTTATAATTTTGTGATTTATAATTTTGTAATATATTTTTATTATAATATATATTATATATTATTATTTTTTAAACATAAATTTGTGATGACTTTTCAAAAAAATTCATGCTCAGCTGAACCAAATAAACCTTGTAAGTCAGAAATCCTGTTACCAACAAGAATCAGAAGCATGACTTTCATGCTAGGGAAGATACTCCAATCTGTAGGCAGATCTCTGTACTTCTTCAGAATCTGTGCAAGGCATGTTTAGTCTGTGTCATACACTGTGGCAGAGGTATAAACAGTTATATCTGATAGACACCCCAAGTAATCTGTAGCTGTAGATCTTGAAAAACTGTTTCTAAGAACCTCAAACAAGCAGGCTAACACATGACAAGGGTTTGGAGAATCTTGCGGTGCAATTCTCCCCTGTACCACGCCAAAAATATGTAGCAAATGATGGAAGCTGGTTGTAACCCATAATTTTTTCCACCTCCTATTCCCCTCGTCCAGTCTCACTGGGGTGTCCAAAAGGAGCTTAAAATTCTTTGAAGGTCTTCCTGCAAATCGCTGCCTCCTAAGAAATGGTGATAGCTAGCAGTACTGTGCTGCTCCAGAACAAGAACAAGCTAAAGAGATGGCAATTACTCTTCTTCTCTAGCTTCTGCTGTTAAAGGGCAGATATGCTACATATCTGATGTAGGAAGGATATGGAGTTTGCTTTCTTCCATGTAAGGAAATCCTTTCCCTGACATTTAATGGAACAAATACAGCTCCAAAGGCTTCCTATTCCCGTGTAGGTGTGGCATATCATCTGGCTATGTTTGTTAATTCCTCTGGAAATCACAGATCAGGGGAGCATCCAGATTTTTAGAGGTTGTTGGGTTTTTTACACAAGTAGGGTGGGAGTATTTCCCTTGAACACTTTTAATTGTTTTTGGCATAAAACCGATTCACTGTGGTCAGAATCAGACCTAGAAACTTAAAGAAATGGACCCTACAGACAGCTTGCAAAAGCACCATTGCTCCTTGCAAATTTATCTCATTCAACTTAGGGGGCATGGGGTTAATTAGAAGAACAAAAATTCTGCTAAACAGGGTTTTGTAAAGTAGATCTGCATTCTTCCTGTATTTAAAACTCATTGGTTCTACTCTCTGGGTAAGCATAAAAGAACTGTTCACCTCTTGATATATTCATATCATCTCATCATTGACGCTCAGGCAACTTGAACACAGCAACAAGTCAACCTTTGGTGATGAAACACTAATGAATCTTTAAATGGACTGTTGATGTAATACTATGCTGATGGGATAGTAAGATATTTACTTTTGTTTTCTACTTATAAACATGCTGATTGATAAAATACTTCTCTAGATTCCTTAGGAATTTGAGGTTATTTCCTTGCTGAATTTTGATTTTGAACTTTATTGCTAATATTAATTAGCAAAATGTTTCAGAGTGTCAGTCAGGGAAATGGAAAGTGTTTGGTACAAAAATAAGATGAAGCAGCACTGGCTTTGATAAAAATGGACAAATTAAGCAAGTAAACAAGGATCACCATGGGTCACTTCCCCTTTATCACCAAGATGTCCCCATTTACTGTGGGACTTTAAGCATAATTTCCCACTGAAAGTTAATGATTTGGCTGTTTGTTTTCTGAAAACACTGTTCTCTCTGTCTTGTTCTGTGCCAATGGATCTTTCACATCTATTGCTCAAAGCAGCATAATAATTTTTGGCTATCAATGAAAGTTCAATGAAGAAGCTCTTTTGATAACAGTTTCGTATTTTCTTCAGTAGAAAATTGGATATATAAAGTCGTTGCATACTGTCAGTTTCTGCTTTGCTTCTCCATAATACTTTACAAAAGTTTTAGTGTCTTCCCTGGTAACTCATTGAATAAATTTTGATATACTTTGTTTCAGGAAAGGATCAAAATGTGTCTCAAGTTTGGAAAGATTAAGATTCTGAAAGTAGATGTCATAAATCCTCAGAGGGTAAAAAGAAGCTACAATAGGCGTTTGCCTATGTAGAAAGTCTGTCATTTTCATCATGCAGCTACTCTAACATCAGTGGGAAAAACACACATATGACAACAGAGGCTATAACAATATGCAAGGACAAAGGCATACTTCTTAAAAAATATTTAGGCAATTAAATCCCACTGATGGATTGAATTCTCAGTGGCAGCCAACTGTCTAGCTTTGGACACTTGGAGGAGTGTTTTCAAAAATCAGTGCCTAGACTGCTTCCAAAAATGTATGACTAATTATGAAACAACATTTATGGAAATGAAATATAAATTAAACCCAGAATTTTTGTGCAATGAATACTTATCCAAACACGCTTAAGATTTTCAAAGATTGTGTGTGTGAAAGATCACATAATTAGGAAAGATTTATACAAAAACAAGATAAACCAAAACCAAGGAGAAAGTTATTGAATTGCATATTAATTTCCAGTCATATTTTCAAGATGATTAGAATCAATACAAAGACAAGGTAAAACAATTCGGCACACAACTGAAAGTCTTTTGTAGTTCTAACAACTGCAGCCCTTTTATCAACTGAGAAGTCACTTGAGAGAACACACAACTAGACACCATAAAACAATATGTTACATCCTTTCACATTCATAAATCTATTCCTGTCTTTGTCCTGCAAGCAGTCTCTTCTCATGTGTGATCTTCTTTCCAAGTATTAGTCAGAAAATGTTTATCTTTTTTTAGCAACATATTTGCCTTTCCTTTGTTTTTAAGTTTCTATTATTCTGTCTAAAAAAAAAATAAAAATCTTGAACGTTTTAATTGGATTCAAAAGTCTGGATGTGTAGATTGATTTAATATGGTACATTTCACTCCATGGAAAATATGATTTCCAGGGAGAAAAGGTTTTCAAACTTTTTATATTTTTCTTAAATCAAAACAAGACATCTTAAATTACAGATGAAAAAAGGTGGCTCTGAAAATTACATGGAGTCTACATATCTTTAGGACTCTATGTTTAAAATTAATTCTAAAGCGTGAGGCTGTGGGTTTGGGGCTTTTTAAGAAAGCTCATTGAAACATTACACAAATTCCAGCATTGTGATTTCTCAGTGTTACATATGGTATATAAAACCCAGAATCTTTTGATGGCATACTCTAAAAGCTGAGAAAACTGATTATTCTCTAAACTTTGGTATAGACCCAATCTAGAACCACCTCAGAAAATAATATTTTCTAACCCCTAAGAGGTAAGTTTTTATTCAGAAACAGTAATGGCAGGGAAAATAACAACTTATTTATTTAAAGGTGGTGTTAATAAAAGTTTGAGTAACATACAGGGCTTATATATAGCCTCTGCAGTAACAGAGGATTGCTTTTGTTAATGCCTGAGGTTTTGTCCTCTGCCACATGCCTGTTTTCCTAATAAAAACCATTGGTATCTACGTTCAAGTAATTGCTTCTCTTCTATATAGTATAATATATTTTAAGCATAATTTATTCATTTTATGGTATATCTCAGATTACATCTCCCCAAAGCACATGTTTAAATATCCAAGAAGTTATATTGTCATATATATCCACTGGGACAAATTCTCCTCTAGTATATATACCAAGAGAAATCTTGTATGAGGAAGTCTACATGGAAGTCAATTAAGTGGCAATCATTTACAGCACTTAATTTTACCATTAGACTCTGAGCAGGGACCATAATTTTCCAAATGTGTGTAGACAAGCTACGATCAGGAGATCTCAGTTGGTTAGTTAAGGATTCATTCTAGGGGTTATTGAAATACATTGACATTCATAGAATAGAGCAAGAAGGATTTTACTCGGTGAGTTTCAACCACAGTTAGAAATTAACTTTATTATGACAACTATGAAATCACAACAAAACCAAATGCAGAAGTACTTCCCCTTTTCCCCATACAAAACTATGACATTTATGTAACAGTAGTCGAACACTCATTTGTGTGCAAACCATTTTATTCTCATGTTCAAACTAGTCACCTGATAATGTCTGATTCCCTCCTATACGCTATTCAAAACAAAACACACACACCCATACAACCCCCCCCCCAAAAAAACCCAGAAAGACCCCCAACCTTCAAATTGTCTGAATATTCCTTACCTCTAATAACCCATTACATAGTCCCAGCTTCGTGTCTATGTTAGCTTAACATGATAACAAGTCTATACATGTTCCTCTACTCACATCAGTGTGAGAAGGGAAATGTGTGACAGTTGCTAAAGATTTACTTCCGAAATCATGCTTCTTATTTGCTTGCACAAATGGTCAAAGAGAGTGATGAGTGACCTCTTGCTCTGAGTTCAAGCAAGTTACAAAAGGCAAAGAAAAATGGTACTGCTGGTCACTGACAGATGAACTCCCCATTTGTCAATACAGCTTCATTGGAAAAGCAGGTAATGGCCTGGATAACATCTCTGAGGAACTTCTACAGTGATTTTGGCCCACAGAACCTATACTTTGTTTATAACTATTGCAGAAACAAGTAATACAAGCTTTGCACATTCTCGAGAGCTAATTTCGTTAACAATCAGTGGATTGTCATAAACTACTGCAGAATTGTAGAACACAGGATGAAATAGCAAAATAATGATAATGAAAGAATACAGTGAGGGCTAATACTGTGTATCGGAATTGTACAACTGAGTTAAGTCTCAAAGTATCAAATCCCTCTGAAACTTAGAAAAGGCAAACTAAGACTTAGAGATATAACAGATTGAACAATAGCTTTCCTTAGATCCAGTTTCTTACTCCAACCTAAAATCCAGATGATCAGATTAATCAGAAAAGTTATTACAAGTTGATATATTCTGAATTTCACTCAGCTGATTGACAAAGCCACTTGCATCTCTGACTGCTATGATGTGGCAAGGTGGGAGGAAAGAATTAGTTTGCTCCTACCATTAATTCCCACCACTCTCCCTTCCAACCCTTCTTGTCCTTTCATCCATTCTTGATTAATTCAGTCCATACCTCCTCAGTCCTTTCCACTTTTATCAATCTGTTGTGGTTTAACCCGTCTGGCAGCTAAAACGACCACACAGCAGTTTGCTCACTCCCTCCGCCCCAGTGGGATGAGGGAGAGAATCAAAAAGTAAAAAAAAAGGTAAAACTTGTGGGTTGACATAAAGACAGTTTAATAGGACAGAAAAAAAAAAAAAGACCATTATAATAATATTAATAATAATATTGATAATATTATTGATAATAATAGAATATACAAAACAAGTGATGCATAGCACAATTGCTTACCAACCAAAGACAATACTCAGCTAGTTTTCTCAAGCCAAACTGCCTTCCAGTCCACCTCCCAGTTATAGATGAAGCTTGATGTCATATGGTATGGAATATCCCTTTGGTCAGTTCGGGTCAGCTGTCCTGGCTGTGTCCTCTCCCAGCATCTTAGGCACGCCCTGCTTTCTCCTAGGCAGGTCAGTAAGAGAAGCTGAAAAGTCCCTGACTGCTTAGCAACAGCTAAAATCATCAGTGTGTTATCAACATTATTCTCCCACTAAATCCAAACCACAGCACTGTACCAGCTACTAGAAAGAAAATTAACTCTATCTCAGCCAAAACCAGGACACAGTCCTACCCGGTATTAAGCTAGAAAATCTGTGAGAACATACCTCAAGGGTGGAACTGATTCAACAGCAGTTACCTCTAAGTCTGCTTATAATCCATTAACGTCACCTGTCCAAGCCAGTTGTCCACCCTTTGCTAGAGAAGTTTCCATAGTATTCTGAAACCCTCAAACTTTTTTCCCTACTCCACCACTCATGACATCAGTAATACAGTTCCCACATCTGTGGGCAAGGAGAGACAGATAAAGAGGACTGAGGTCCAATATTGTAAACTATTTTTTTTTCAGATAATGACTTCAGTTCCAGTCTAGACTGGCAATAGGCCCATCCCATTAACACTGTCTTTGCTTCTGTGGAAGCAATTTTGATCTCCTTCCACTTCCCAGAGGACATACTGCTGCGTTCCAGATCAGTACCATAAGTAGAAGGCTTTTTCCACACTTTTACATGAGACATGTTCAGTCCATCTCCGTCTGACACTTCTCTGCCTGCATTATACTCCTTGGCCAGTATGTGAAGCTGTTCAGATGTTCTGGGCTCCTGAGGCTGCTGAGGCAGCTGGAAAAACCCATTTCCTCCCAGCTCACCACTCACACTGCAGCCTCTCTTCCATTTATTGACCTGACATTTAACCATTTCTTTTCATGACATAAAGTGCTGACATACACTGCTGTCTGTCATTGTCTAGCAAAAGAAGTCTTACTCTTGTCTGAAAAAAATGATGCATCTATAACTGGAACTCTTCTAATGTTGCCGTTTTCAATCTCTTTTCCACTGGATATGCCTACAATCCATCACTTAGAATGACACATTTGTGACAGTGTTTGCAGTGTACTGCTCCAGTGCCACGTGTTTCACAATCACCTTTAGTTTCCATGCTCTGCAAAAGCTTTAGAAACTCTCACACCAAGTGGAGGAAATGAGGATGTATAAAGGCTGTAACTTTTCATGGGAGTTAAAGATTAGTGTGGGTTGCTAAAACAAAGATACAACCTAGATGGAGCAACTTGTTATTTTGCAGAGCCCTTGTTCTTAGATCAGTTTTAGCTTTCAGTCTTTTCACTTGGCTGTAACACTTGCCACTCTTAGGAATTTTATAATGTTTTAGATTCTTGTGTTTTTTTCAGAAGCATCATAAGATCAAGCTGGGAGGGAAGAAACAATTGTAAGAATTCAAACTGTATCCATTGGGGCTGCTATGTTATAGGAAATTAAGGACTGTGAAGAGAATAAGACCCAAGCCTCAACCACAGGCTAATTTCCAGGACTCTACCATGGGCTTTGGGGTGGCAGAGCTCAATGCCAAAAGGAGGGGGATCCAAGTAATGAGCAACAGAGTGAAAAAAGAAGGAGCCTTATCATGCATAGGAAAGGTAGGACATTTCAGCTTCCTTCAGTCCAGGCCCTAGAGGTACAACTGACAGGGTAAACCAGGGCGAGAGTCTGCTGCAAGATCCGAAAGTCACCGTATCCAAGTATTGATGCAAGGAGTCTGGAGAAGGCCTAAACTGCCTGAAGAGGTCCTGCTTCTGGGATAACAGGGAAAGACTAAAAAAATCTCAGGATACTGTGAGCTGAACATATTAACTTGTTATTCTAATATCAGATTTTAAGAGAAGACAGAACGTGGTTAGGATACAATATTAAGTCAGGAGAGCTTTATGTCTGACTGGTAGAGCAGGATTCAGCAGCCCTCACCTAAATGGATGGCTATTGCCCTAAAGGTGCACAAGATTGTCTTTCTTTGTCCTCAATCTGCTGCTCAAGTGAGGGCAAGATACTGCCCTTTCCTTATCAACATCTCCAGTCCCCAGGAGTCTAAAATGGCACTGAACAGTATTGAAGCAAACAACGCTTCATGTAGAGGTTGTAGTGCTAACACAGAGGGAGAGAGGTGATGGTATCCAAACTAAATCCGCATTTTGGCTCTCCCGTTAACCTCTAGCTCCTATTCCCCCACTGCAGTACTGAGGACTTGTAAATTCCTGGCATTTCAGGTCTCTCCAACCCCCTGACCTTGTGCACTGCATATGGAAAGGTGAAGAGAAGCTGTGGTGCTAGGCAATGCCAAAGTTTACGTGCTTATCTTATCTTTGGTAGTCCTACAATATGGGGCATGCCCTTGTCACTTGAAGCTGTGGGCAGGGGAAGAAGGTTGTCAGGCAGCACTGGGTTGTGACTGCTCCTCAACTCGCTGCAAGCCCTGCAGTTACAAACCAAGAATTGGTGACCTGGTAAAATATGTCATGTATTTATCACAGAAAACAATTGCAAACAGCAGGGCATGAGAAGGTACAACATCTTACAGTTTTATCACAGAACAATCGCATATGTTACTGTACACCTTTATTCTACTCCAAAACAGATATCTTCGTCTAGAACTCAAATATATTTATCCTTAGTGTTTTAATAGTAATATTAATAAACAAAATAGTCGTAATAGTTATATGCGATTTTACTTTTACTTTTAATTCGAGTAAGCAGTTAACCTATGAAGTCTGTGTTCAATATCTATACATATAGTCCATTATTTTCTCAGTGAGAGGATAGTAGATTGCTTTTTATTTTCTTATTGTTTGTGCCATTTTGACATAAGTTTGATTTTTAATGATTTTAAAATGGGAAAGAAAAAGCATAACAGATTCTCTACAAAATAGTCATTGTTTATATATGGTAAACTTCAAGGCAATGAAAAAATGGTCAGATCCTGTTGCAAAGATCTCTTTTTAATGCAATTAATTCATTTCACACTACTCTGGGGTCAGCCCAGGAAGGATATGTCTTCATCTGATAGCCTTAATCTAAATCTTCTTTGTGGTTAACTTCTGATAGCCTTTTTGGCCTCTATTTAAAACCTCTTACCAGGCCTGTCCACTCTTCTAAATATACCCTGATACATGCCTCTATTTTTGTATATGAAATAGCCCAGAAATTAAGTTTCAACTCTGTGCATTCAGTTCAGAGATAACTGAACTGGCGTTAACTTTGCTGATGCTACGTACACACACGTAGAAAGAAATCTGCAGGAAAGCTAGGGAGATAACAGCATAGAAAATAAGCAATTTATATTTAGAAGTAAAGAATAGAAAACAATTTCAAATACATTCACCTAAAGAATTTTGAGAAATGTGCTAAATTTACTATCTTTTTTAAGTTCTCCGTGGAAACCTTCCCTTCCCCGCTCTGCATTAGAAAGTGAAATCTGATAAGAAGGGAACTTAATGTTTCTTTGAACCCAATTGGATTTACACCCAATAATATCTGATTGAAATCCAGTGGTAACATCACCACCCCAGCTGTAAACTTGACCTCTCCATAATGTTGGCAGTCTTTTTGTTCCCTTTCTGTCACTGAAAGTTAGATATATTTTTTTTCACTGTTTGTCTTTCTTGGCCTTCATGAATATACCCCTGAAATCTCCTATAACTGCTTTACCTGACCACAGTCCTCTGTGGTGTTTTCAGGGGGGATGCTGTGGACATGCTCACATTGAACAGTGATGCCTGATGCCTGGTCAAGATGTATCTGAGATCACCAGACAAGATGGTATATCTATGTGAATCATCACAGTGTTTATGTGGAGAGAAAATCTCAGTTCTGAAGCAGAATTGTGTTAGCCCCGTGTCAAATGCCAGTCTAATGTTAATACCATGTGTCAGAGCTGCCACACGCTCAGGTAGGTCATTTATATCTACACTCTACTATTCTGTGTAGATAAAGATATAGCCTCATGATCTAAGAAAGTCTGGGGCAAAGCAGGTGACTCAGCTAAATGTCCTGATTCATGGCCTTGTGCTCTCATTAGTGGGTCATTCTTCCTTTCCTCCATAGATCCAGCTGTTTCTAGCTTTCCTCCAAGAATATCAACCAAAACTCATTGAAGTTAAAATAAAGAATCCCACTGGCATCTGTGGGCTGTGGGTCAGTTCCAAAATGAATAAATTTGGCTTTCAGTATTTGTGTTGTATTATTTCTTATTAAAAACACATTACCTTTTTTCTCCTTCTTCTTCTTCTTCTTCTTCTTCTTCTTCTTCTTCTTCTTCTTCTTCTTCTTCTTCTTCTTCTTCTTCTTCTTCTTCTTCTTCTTCTTCTTCTTCTTCTTCTTCTTCTTCTTCTTCTTCTTCCTCTTCTTCTTCTTCTTCTTCTTCTTCTTCTTCTTCTTCTTCTTCTTCTTCTTCTTCTTCTTCTTCTTCTTCTTCTTCTTCTTCTTCTTCTTCTCCTTCTTCTTCTTCTTCTTCTTCTTCTGTCTTCCATGTATGTATTTGTTTTGTTTTCTCTCTGTTGACACAATACTGGCTGAGGCTGATTAGTGCTGTGCCTTCTCCATGTAGGTCACTACAAGACCAGCAATGCAGAGCTTTGGACATCTTTGAGATGACTTTGGCAGCCTGCTGGCCCCAGTCACATACATAAGATAGAGCAGTACTGGCTTCCTTAAAATGTTGTTTGTACCAAAAAGTGTACAGAGTAAGCAATCCGTGTTCTCACGCATGCAGAAATACACTGTGTTGAGTACTTTAAGGAGGATCATTTTCCCTCTTGTGGTTTGGACTTTGGCAGTCCAAAAAAGCCAGTTGCAATCTTGCCTTAAGTTTGAGAATTCTCATATTTACCAAGAGCTTACTTCCAGCCATATGCAAGATTCATAGTGTTCATATTTCATGCTGCATTTGCTACCATAAATCACCTGGAACAGAAACAATACCACGTGGTGAACAGAAGATCTTCAAAATGAATTGTTCATAAATTAACTGCAGACCATGGCTTATTTCCTGGGTAAAAAAAAAAATAAAAATAAAAAATTTGTGAAGATTTTTGAATTAGGGAAGGCATGAAAATTTCATGATCACTTCATGAATAGACAGAAAGGAAAGGATACTAGAGAAGCCAGCTTTTGCTAGCCTCAAAATTCTCAAATTTATGAATAATTGTAACATGTTCTGAGTAAATAGCATTTTAAAAAAGATTGCGTACAAATCAAAAAATAAGCTTGCTTCACTCTATTTTCATAAGGGTTTGATCATCCATCCTGTTTACAAATAGCTATGTTAATCATTGCAATCTGAGAATTCAGTGACATTTTAGTATAAATAGTTTATGAGTCTAAGCTTTCCTTTAGACCTGGTTCTTATAAACAGTTTGCCTAATTACCTTTCAAGTGTTCCTGTATCTTCTGATTAATGAAAGATCTGTTTTGCGGCTTACACACTGGTTGTTTCAAACCTAATGACAAATACAGAAAACAAAATTCTAATATGCATCCTAATGTCACAGAAATTCACATATTCTAGTTTAGAAAGCACTTGAGCACATGCTCAGTTTACAGACATACGTATGTTATTTGATTTCAGTTGAAGTTAAGCAGGTGCTTAAGTGAATACACAAGTCTTTTTCTGAACAAAAGTGCTTTTATTTTTTTTTTTCTGAACCACAGTGCTGCCAGTTGACAAAAACAGAAATATCTCCCCTGTGACATTGTTTAAATATAGGATAGATCTATTACTGTACCCCAGACAGCTGACAAGCCAGACTAGACGTAATCAAAGTGGTCACCGCATAAGCAGGAAGATCATCATAGCAGTTGATATCGTGCATCCATGTGATTTTTAGTGGTATATTTAGGTAGACAGGAAAATAGAAGGAAGTTAAATGAAGTGATGCAGTTTAGAAGGCAAAATAAGACAAAGAGGACAAGAAATATGGGATGAAACTGGTAAGGAAGGGAGTTAGAGGAAATGGCTAGGCAAAAACTGAAATACATTCATTCTCAATACAGTGAACCTAATGAAGTGAGTAAAACTGCATGCAGTCTTGCACTAAAATTTTTTTCAGGTTGATCAAAGCACAACATTTGTGGCTTCACTGAAGACAGAGGATATTTTGTCCCAATAAAAAATAGCATTTCCTCCTATATCATTGCCACTGGAAAGAGAAAATATAGCCTTACTCTGACTTTCTGTGGGTGTTTTTGAGGTTACACTTATCAA
Organism: Balearica regulorum gibbericeps; assembly: GCF_011004875.1. NCBI lineage: Eukaryota > Metazoa > Chordata > Aves > Gruiformes > Gruidae > Balearica > Balearica regulorum. The sequence goes on from NC_046184.1 coordinate 9,792,492, forward strand.
AATAGAAGTCATTCTTCTGAATATTGGGTACCTCTGTAGAATTTGGAAACCTGGGATTTCAAAGGTCAGCTGTGTGAGTTGTTGTTTCTTCTGATGCAAAACCTTACAAATCTGTACATCTAAATGAATATTTGCTTGCTGAGGTGTAAGATGGACTTTGATCTTGTGTAATTTAGTTGATTCTACTGACAGTTCCTTTATAAAAAGCATATATTATTCTGAAAACTGCTGTGAAGTCAACTCGAAGTATCTGTGTTGACTTAAGTAAAATTGTGACAATATCTGCCTTGCCCAATCTGACCCCGGTCATTCTCCTAATCCTCATTCTCCTCAACACATTTGTTTTCTTCCACTCCACTTTGATAACTTTGAAGCTACAAATAACCAAAGTTTCATAGAAAGCATCAAGCTCCATATTAATAACTTTACTCTCAGTGTAAAGGAACACTTCCAGGATTTCTTTTAAGCTCATCAGAAATATTTACCAGTAGAGGAAAGAGTGTCTAAGACATCTAATCTGAATGTGGCTTCAATTAAAAGGAAAGTCAGCTCAGTTTCCTCTTCAGTGATGACTTTTGGTGTTGAAGCTCCTCTGTCTTTCGGTTCCTTTTCACTAATAGCAAAAAGATATTATGTGTAAGATTAGATAAAAGTTTAATATTTCTCTTTATTGTAAAGAAATGTAGTATTAGAATACTGCATGGTATCTCTGTTTGTATAATTGAAAGCTGGTGAAACTAGCTCACTTACTGAAAAGTGCTGTTTCTTCATGATAATCCACCCCACACCCAAGATTCTTGCCTTACTGAAGAGAGGAAATGATGAAAAATGGAGGGATAAATGAGAGGAAGGAAATATGGTGGTAAGAGAATAAAGCCACTTATCAAACAGTATCAAAGAAAACTTTTTTTTTTTTTTTGGTATGTGAGTGGAATGTTACTTTACAATTTGACAGTGAGATAAATAATTAATGATTAGGAATTTGTTTGGTGATGTATAGAACATAGATGTGCCTGCTTGTGAACCATGCATGTAGCCATTCCGTCACTCTGGACATGCCCTTTAGTGAAGGACACAGAGCCCGATCCTGCTCAAACGGTAGTGCTGAGAATCCTGAATAACTCCTTCAATACTGGAAGAGTTATTCTAGATTTACTTTGTCATAAGGCAACAAAAACTTAGACTAGTATTAAAAAACCAACATCACTGAAATCAAACACATTCTTAGAGCTTAATATAGAGAACTTAATTTATTTTACAAACCAAGCAGTTGCCAGATAAATGGAAAAGGGACACAGACTGCGTTACATCAGCTGTCACAGCCATGAGTAAGATTCAATGTAAATGGAATATGAAGAAATTGGTAGCAACATTCAGAGTTCAACAGAAATGCTTTTCACTTACTGTTCTGTAGTATAGCAAATTTGCTTATAAATCACTATATCTATTACGGCATTTAGTCTAATCACTCTTTGGAAAAAAAAAATGGTCAGTAATTGCCAAGGCCAAAGTCTTAATATATTATAACACATTCTGCAGACTTCATTTTCTAAACAAAGGAGAAAAAAAGGAAATTTTTAAAATAAGTTGGATTAATTTATGGTGTAATTGAAAACACATGCCATGACATGGAAATGAGTCTGGTTGTTTGTGGTTGAACCCACTTGCAGAAGCTAGGGTCATGTCTGTTTAAGGCTAGATACTACATTAGCATGAAGTAGTGGAAATGGAAGTCCCATATGGGCTAGATTAATAAATTGTCTCCAAATAGGTTTATGTCTGGCTTATTCAAGACTATAAGGGAAATGTACCTACAGTATGTGAGATGTCGTAACTGATGTCTTAATAATAACACAAACTGTCTAATAATGCATTTTCCATTTAAAGCACTGGTGGCAATGTAGCATAAGAGAGTGGTTTTAAGTCAGGTGTGACTAAGTAGAGAAATTACATATTTCAGATTAATCATCACCTAGGTTCGTATCACAAAATTTTGCTTCCCTTAATAAAACCAATTCAGGTTTAAGTGACACTCCACATTAAATGTTATTAATTGTGTGTTTCCTGAATTGACTCCATTTATGTGTAAATATTAACATTTGAGTATGTTTTATTTACATAAGATTCTTTTTTTTTCTTTTTCCAATGGAAAAGCACATTACCATACCAAGCACAGAACTTCTCAAATGCTGAAAAGTACAGACTGATAAATGAATTTGAAATTATGACTGTTGGATATGACTGAGACCAAGAAAATAGAAGAGAATATCTTACCAAGACCCTGTTGTTTCAATTATGACTGTGTCAGCTTTAGTTCTGAAGTAAAAAAAGAAAAAAAAAAAAAAAAAAAAAACAGAAAAGAAAAGAAAAGAAAAGAAAAGAAAAGAAAGCCTATGCAGTGGGATTCAGCCTGTATTTTTTTGTCTGCTTTTTATGTAGACAGGTAAATATTTAGTACCATATAAGCAGGATTAATCCATTTCTTGCATTCCAGTACTGTTAGTACTTTACTGGAAAATATGCTGCTTTCTGAGCAACCATAATATGAACTAAAACCTAAAAAGTTTGATATTCAAGTTCAAGGCAAAGGCTCTGTTCTTGAAATAATATAGATTTCTCTATATAAACTGGACTAACTGGATCTGAAAGCAACTGAGAGAGAATAAGTAGGAGAACATGTATAATTTTCAAGATCTTTTTGTAATTATGAACGTATTATTGCTTTACACACAGAAAGTATTTTTGGTGTCTGAATACAGCCTAGGGACTGAAGTGTTTACTTTAAAATTTCTGTATAACTGAATACATTCAGATGTGCAGAGAATTTATTATATAACACTAAACGCACTGAATATTGCTTATATTTAAGTTGTAGAAATAGTGTCTCTGTAGAATTATCTATACAAATAATGTTCTTTTCTATTTATTTAATATAAATGAATCCTTTACCTTCTTTATCACAATAGATATACATTATTGTATTTTTACACATATGGAATAAAAGTTTGTTTTCTGGCCGTTATTACAACGTGTTCCACACATAATAGTCCAGTTACTGGGAACCTCTGATTTCCTGCACCTTTTCTGACCGACCACCAGAATCAAGCAGGTTTCCTTGTGAAGTGATACGTTCCCAGCTGGATACACCATGATGGACTCTGGATTGTATAACTGGTCATAGTCCAAATCAAATACGTATTACTTATTTCAAATGTTCTCCTTTTATGTGGCAACCTGAATTCCAATTCAATTCAATGGCAAAACTCCCATTGAGTTTCAGGGAAAAAGATTAAACTCCATAATGTGTATTAAATGTTTTGTTCTGGTAGTCAACTCAGAACTGCAGGGTGGGCTCAGGAATAGGTCAGACTAAAAATTCATCCATATTGACAGTGAGGAAAAAGAAAAATATATTCTACAAAAGACACTGCAAATTCCTTTCTTCAGTTGGAGATACCTCTGACATTAAATCAATGCTATATTAAATTATTTTTATATGTAAGGAAGGTTAACCTTCCTGCTTATGAGCAAGAAGGAAGCTCTCCACCACTCAATTAATCACTATTTTTTTGACCACATGGGTAATACAATACTAAGAAAAAGTTGAATCAATGATTTAACCCCAGTATTGAACTTTCATTAGATTGCTAAGATAATAAGGAATATTTTCAGAATGTCATTATGTGTTGCTTTAATTGTTTTCTTACTATTTTTATATGGTCAAGACATGAGGTGGATAGGAACTCTAGAATGCTGTTCCCAACTATATAACCTTAAATACGTCCATTCAGGGAAGAAACAAAAAGTAGGCTTAAGACGACTTTACATATCAGAGCCATTTCACTGAAAATTCCAGGGCCAAAATCACTGTGAAATTACAAGGTGTGTAAACACCATTATTTCAGCAATATTGGTGTCATTCCTGTGCAGAGTGGTGATTTAGGCCTGTAGTAATGGGAGACACCATAGGTTACTTTCACGGTCAATCCAGGCAATCCAGGCAATATGAGATGAAAAAATTAGCTGTCTCTGGAGAGCACAGAAGAAAAGCCAAATCTGCCTTGCCCCAGACTTGTTGGTTCTAGTCTTTCATCTCCCCAGTGTATCTCAGGTATGATTTTACTTATTTGTTTGCTTGTTTGTTTATCACTTCTAAACAAGAAGCTTAGCTGGGTAAACCGCCCACCCTATTGGCTCTACTAGTAAACTATACTAGATAAAAACCTGATTTCTTTTAGGATTCTTGCATCTTATATTTTATAAAAATATATGTTAAAAAGTTGGTAAATTCTGTTGTAAATGTAAAGAGATGTTTATAATTTTGAAAGAAAGCAAGCTTTTTGGAGAAAAGAAATGGCTTCTCTGTTATTTGTCCACCTCTCCTTTTCCCTTTTCACTTAAAGGTTGATTTTATTTTGTTGTTGTTGTTGTTGTTCTCCTGTGAAATTTAACACAGAGCCAAAAACGCTGAAAAGATTTCCTTTTAAAATACACTTTGAAATTCTATCACCTCTTAGAAGTTTTGTTTCTCTTCTGTTGAGTTTGTGTTTTCCAGTCCTTACCTGAAGTTCCCTTACTCATAGTCTTCAAATCACCCACACAACCTTCAGTGACTGCAACAAGCTTAAAAAGCTGTGTCAAGTACCCTGGTTATGAGCAAGGCCAATGTTATTTTGCCTAGATGGTGAGGCACTGTGTCTTGTCATAAACTCAGAAGTTATAAAATGATACATTCCTGAATAGTAGCCAGAAGAACATGAAAAGAAAAAAAGGCCTGATTTAAAAAACAGGTAAATGACTCTAGAGATAATATTTCTAAGAAAGAAATTGGCAAAGGTTATATGAGACAAATGTCTTTGTCTTATTTTTGTTGTGCTCTTTAAAGAGGGGTGAATTTCATTTCCTTAAATTCTTCGTAACAATTTAAAAAATAAGTTTACCATAGCATATTTTGACACCTTTTGTAGGACTGGAAGGCTCTTCTGGGAAATAATTGCATGAACAGAGTAACCTTTAGCTGGACAAATACTTCCTTGACTTCAGAGGGCTCTAGCCGGTCAGGCATTGCAGGTTTGGAATATTATTTCAACAGACCTGTTCACCTTAATAAGGCTACTTTTACTGAGTAAATGCTGCAGATCAGAGGAAACATCTTAGCACACACTTAATAACAGCTTACACATACATGTCTGGATCTTACACTTCTTCAAAACCCCAGGAGCATTTATATTGACTTTAGAGTCTTTTCACTCTGAGCTTACTTTGGTGTATCCAGAAGTTCAAGAAGCATCAATAAGTTCAAATTTCCATGACATTTTGGAAGGGTTTGTGTCATGAAGCAAACTGTACTTTAACAAAGTGTCTTTGACAGTTTTGTAATTCTTTTATCTGCCTTTTTAAAATGAAACTAAAATGAAAGTTGAGGTAGGTCTCTGATGCAGGACTGGCAGTTCTACATTTCTCTGTGGCTTGTTCAGCATGTTGCAAGTAGGTAGGGTGTAGCACATAAGTGATATAAGAAAAACATGTATGACTTCTCTTTTGTCACTTAGAGTTTAATGGGGAACTTTAAAATATATATAAAAACATCAGGCAAGTTTACATCAGGCCCATCTGGTTCTAGATGTGAAAGAATCTCTCAGACAGGATTTTTTTCAGTTCAAGGGGTCTGTCACTATGTTTTGAAGCTCTTTATGGACAACTTCTAAGGAAAGGATGAGGATTCTCTACTCTCTTGTAAATTACTTCAAGTGGGTAGATTGCCTGTTTTATTTGCCTCTTGCTTAAACCACTGCTGAGCAAAAGCCGCCTTCAGATAGCCTACGCAAAGGAAGGAGCTTTAGGGGGATTTCCAAGTGACAAGCACCGTTACTAATAAATTGTCTCAGAATGTAAAAATGTGACCCTCTCAGGTGGTTCAGCCACAGTGTTTGCAAACTGTGACCAAGTATCAGATTCCTGCCTTTTTGCTAAGTGCTCGCCATACAACAATACAGGGCTGCAACTTCTCGCTCCAGCTCTGATTGTGTAGACCGTAATTAAGGATTTGGATGAGGATGAATAGCAAAGAATGCCACTGTGCAATTGGCTGTAACCAATGCAACCTGGACTGATCCCGTGTCTGGGGGAAAAAAAAAAAAAAAGGAAAAAAAAGAGAAGGAGGGGAAAAAAATGACCTCTTGTACCCTCTTCCGTGATCCGTGTATGTAGTTAGCACGGACTCCCCTGCCAGGCTTTTCATCGCCGTGCTTTTAAAACCATTAGCTTACTTTGTAGTCTTAGCAAGACATACATTTTTGAGCTATCATAAATGAAATCTTAGAAGATACCTTTCAACATATGCCAGGCACAGTTAAAAAAGAAAAAGGCCATTATGGTTCTTTAAAGAAGGGGAAAAAAACCTCAGGGTGAAATGGTGCAGACATTGTGTAGAATATGGAAAGTTTGAAAGAAGCTAGCATAGAATAAAGGGACACAAGAAAACATGGCTGCATTACATAGAGAGGAGACAACCTGGACAGACTATAGTTTTAATAGGATTCTTTCCCCCCGTAAATTAGTTTTCATCTTCTGTGGTAGATCAGGTGATGCCACTTTGTCTCCCACTAGCTCCTGATGTTCTTTTCTTTAATAAAAATCAAGAATACATTACCAAAGGCTTGTCTGGTATAATCCAGCTGCTATCTGCTGTCATAAGAGAAAACATATGTATATCTCAATTTATTTAGGAAAAATTTGGTTTACGATTTTTCCAGTGAAAGTTTTATGTGGCATTTGGATAGCACTATGAGGAACAGATTCAGCCTCCTATTTCCCAGACTTCTTCAGTATATGGAGAGATGTGCCAAGGCTCTTTACCTGAATCTGGATCTCTGAGTCTAAACTCAGACCAGAATAGAACTTTTATGATTCATATTGACTATGGAAACCAGTTTTTATTGTACTAGATGTGTTAGGACCTTGGAGCTGGCACATTGTGAACGGGGTGAGTCAGAACTCTTCTGCACTCATATGCTGGATGCTAAGGTTTACTGATTTCATTGAAAAACAAACAGGCAAATTTTAATGGTTTAGATCCTGCTTGTAGGCAGTAATGGTAGAAATCGAGTTCATTTTACAACAGAAGGGAATATATATATATATACTAGTGGCAGATGTTTGGGGCACACTGGAGCAGAGTAGGGAGGACACCAAGCTCTCTTTTTCTCTTTTTATAGTAAACAGCTAGGAAATGTGGAGGAGGCAGGGCCCTTCATGGTACAAACGCTTCTCTCTTAGAGCAATAAACAATAAAAATCCCATAGGAAAATAAGTAGCTGTTTTAACTGAAACACAAATAGTGAATTCAGTGGGATGCACAAGCAAAGCCTTGAACACATTCATTTATGGAAGAGTTGCTATGTATACAGTATTTTGATTTCACTTTTCTGGCTTTATTTCCACTGAGATTTTTTGTTTTCTTTTCTTTTTTAATCATGCACATTTACAGAGGGCGGGGGAGGAGAGAGAGGAGGTGAGAGAAAAAAAAAAAGCCAAACTCTTTTTCTCTTTCTCTCTTTTGCCTGTTTAGAATAGATACTTCCTTGAAGTTTTACTCTCCTTGCATTCTGTAATAGTGTTTGATTTATGGGTGTCAATTCTCTGCAGTCAAATACAATTTAAAAAAAAACACCTGGGCCTTAGGACTCCCGACCCCTGATCTTGTCCAGACTGTCCTCTATGCAGGATAAATCCACAAAAGGAAAAATATTCCTACTGACAAGTTATGAAAACTTCCACCTCCTCTTAGCCAGGAAAGGGATCTTTCAGGAATGTGCCTTTGACCATACCAGAATGGTAAACTCAGCCGTACATTAATGTCACTCACCATGATCACAGTATGTGTGAAACCTGTGGTCCTACCTACACCTTTACCACCAAGTAATTGTGAACACATTTTCATGGGCCCTCCCAACCACTTCTGTATCTTGAGTCAACAGCTTCAATATAATATAGATTGTATATGCAGATGTTAATATTGTCTGTAGAAATTAAACTCTCAATCTACTACCAGTGGGATTAAATTTATTCCTTACAATATTCTTATTCTTTATTTGCATCTCGTTATTATTCAAAAGTATTGCATATTTTCTCTAAGACCCAAGGCATAAGGATGTGTTTTCTAGTTGAGGACATTCAGGGGTTTTTACTCCAAAAGATGAAGCGGATGACTAGAGCCTATATTTTTACAAGGTACATTCACAACTATCACTGCGACAGATTTTTGTGCACTTTGAACTTGCAGGGTCTTAGAGATAACTTTTGTTTCCTACTATATTTTTGTAAAGTACAGAGCATACAAGGGTCAGTCATCTTTGGTTCATAGCTGCACAGTAGAATGTATGATGCAAAAAACCCCAATTTGTTTCTTCTGGAGAAAAAAAGTTTTAAGGTGTTTTGGCAAAAAGAACTAAAAAGAGGGAAAAGGCAAAGTCAATGGCAAAGGCAAAAGAAAAAGAAAAAGCAAAGGCAAAGGCAGAAGGAGAGGGAGAGGGAAAGGGAATGGGAAAGGGAAAGGGAAAGGGAAAGGGAAAGGGAAAGGGAAAGGGAAAGGGAGCAGGTCACCAAAAATCATGCATCTGCAGAGGACAGTAGAAATATTTTTATACTTCACTTTTGAAGCATCAATTATGTTTTATTTCTATGTTTTTCACATTCTGATCTTCAAAACTCATTAAACATGGACACAAAGTTAACCTTGGGGCAAGTTCATCTAATGAATGATACTAGACAGATGGATAACCTGGATCATTGTGCCAAATTTAGGCATTTCACTTCAGTTCATTTTTCATTTATCTCTTCTTTGACTTCAGCAAAATATTCAATGCTATCTCCCACAGTCTTCTCCTAGACAAACTGGCAAGACACAGATTGGATAGGTGGTCTGTGAGATGGGTAGAAAATTGGCTAACAGGCCACACTCAGACTGGGAATAATGGGGGGGCGGGGTTAAACTCAAACTGGCAACACATCACAAGTAAGGTCCCCAGGGGTCAATACTGGGACCCATGCTTTTCAACATCGTAAATGATCTGGATGATGGGATTGAAAGCACCCTCACCAAATTTGCTGATGACACTAAACTTGAACACATCAGAAGGGAGAGCATTTTTATGCAGACACCTAGACAGACTGGAAGAGTAGATTAGCAAGAATATATGAACTTTAAAAAAGACAAGTGCAAGGTCCTGCACCTGGGCCAACATAACCAAAGAGCCCAGTACAGACTGGGATTTGTGTGGCCTTGCTGAAAGGGATTCATGTCAACAATAAGCTGAACTTGAGTCAGCAGTGCACTGCTGCAGCAAGGAAGGCAAATTGGAACTTGGGTTGCATCTGCAGAGGCATTACTACTAGCAGAGATAGAGGCATGATCATCTCTACTCAGCTCTTGTCAGGCCTCATCTGGAGTACTGTGTCGCGTTCTGGTCACCACAGTTCAAGAAAGATGTGGACAGACGAGGCAATCCAAAGGAGAACCACAAAGACGATCAAAGGGCTGAAGAACCTGCCCTGTGAAGAAAGACTGAAGGAGTTAGGTCTTTTGACCCTGAAGAAGAGAAGGCTCAGAGGCAACTCATCACAGTATTCAAGTACTTAAAGGGCAGCTGCAAAGAGGACAGAGGCTCTCTCTTCACAAGGTGCCACATGGGGAAGACAAGAGGCAACAGGTACAAGCTGCCCTGGGAGAGGTTTCATCTCAACATAAGAAATAAATTTTGTCAGTAAGAACAATCAATCACTAGAACAACTTCCCCACATACATCGTAGAGTCTCCATCACTAGAAGTTTTCAAGATGTGATGACAGGATGCTAGAAGGTCTCATCTGGGCTCCATTTCCAATGCAATGTTGGACCAGATGGTCTTTCAAGGTCCCATCCTACCTCACCTGTTCTATGATTCTGTGATTCTGTGATTCTATAATTCTATGATTTTATGATTTATTATTTAATTAGATGTTAAAGAAGACATTTCTTTTATAATATTATGACATTTCTCATTGGCAATGTCAATAAATTCATTCAAAACCTTATTAGAAATGTTTATTTTTTACAATGACTAAGAGATTTTGTATAGCAGATGATAAAACTAGTTGAGACGTTAGAATAGAGACTAGACTCATATCTCCACAAACCAAAAAAAAAAAAAAAAAATTGTTTTGAAAATTAAAAAAGACATGAGAAAGAAACTTTCTACTTCAACAGTTATAAACCACATCTTCCAAGAGAGAAATTATATTCCCTAGTTTAAAATATTGACTAACCTTAAAAATATGCAAGGTAGTTCCTTACATTGGATGCATACATTCATTTAATGGGTTACACAGCAATGGAAAGCTGCAGAATACTAGTACTGTGAAATAAGAGGATTTTTAGTAGATATGAGTTCCACTTAGCATGAGTGAAGATGACCAGCCATTAATAAATTGCTAATACTGTAAGTCTGCCATTATAAGATGTTGCAGTCCAGGATACTGTGAGGAGGGAGCAGGGCTACAAGCAGGATCACAACCCTGGACTTTAGGAGAGCAGACTTTGGCATCTTCAGGACTCTGCCTGGAAGAATCCCATGAGATAAGGCCCTGAAGAGACAGGAGTCCAGGAGAGCTGTTTAATATTCAAGGATTACCTCCATCAAGCCCAAGAAAGACCTATCCTGATGAGCAGGAAATCAAGCAAAGGTGCCAGAAGACCTACATGGATGGCCAAGAAGGTCCTGACTAAACTCAGGTATAATCAGAAAGTGCACAGGAGGTGGAAACAAGGACAGACAGACCAGGAGGTATATGGATTTACTGTCCAAGTATTGAGGGATGGAGTTGGGAAAACCAAAGACCATCTGGAGATGAATCTGACAAGGGACATGAAGGACAAAATGATGTGCTTCTACAGGTACATCAGCAGTGAAAGGAAGGAAAGGGAAAACATATGCCTGTTGCTCAATGGGGCAGGGGCCCTGGTGGCAAACGACACAGAAAAGACTGAATTATTTGTCACCTCAGTCTTTACTGGTAAGAGTGATCTTAAGCAGTCCCTTAAGCAGAGGGAAAGCTTAAGCAGTGATCTTAAGCTTTCCCTCTGAGACCATAGGGAAAGCCTGGAGCAAGGCTTACCCTCAGTGGAGGAGGACAAGGGTAGGAAGCACTTAAGCAAACTGGACATACACAAGTCCATGGACCCTGATAACACCTATGAGTGCTAAGGGAGCTGACACATGCCATTTTGAGGCCATTCTTTATTATCTTTGAAAGGTTGTGGCAATCAGGAGTCTCCCGAGGACTGAAAAAAAAAGAAAATGCCATTCCTCGACCTAAGGATGGCAAGAAGGAGGACCTAGGGAACTACAGGTTGGTCAGCCTCACCTCAGTCTCTGGGAAGGTGATGGAAGAACTAATGCTGGAAACCATTTCCAGGCACACAAAGGACAACAAGGTGATCAGGAGTACTTAGCATGAATTTACAAAGGGGAAATCATGCTTAACCAGCTTGATGGCCTTCTACAATGAGATGACTGGCTTGGTGGGTAAAGGGAGAGCAGTGAAAGTAGTTTATCCTGCTTTTTGGTAAGGCTTTTGATACTGTCTCCCATAACATCTTCATAGACAAGCTGCTTGAGTATGGTCTAAATAAGTGGACACTGAGGTGGACTGAAAACTGGTTGAACTGCCAGGCTCAAAGGATTGTCATCGGCAGTATGAATTCCAGCCAGAGCCCAGTCACAAATGGTGTACCCAAGTGTTGCTACCAGGGCCAATACTGTTAAATTTTTAACTTTTCCTTAAGGAGTTAGATGATGAGACCAAGTGTACTAGCAGCAAAGTCACAGATGATACAAAACTTGGAGGAGCTGCTCATATATCAGATCTGTGCTGCCATTCAGGGGGACCTCAACAGCCTGGAGAAATGAACCAGCAGAAAACTCGTGAAATTCAACAAAGGAAAATACTAAATCCTTCCCATGAGAAGGAGTAACCCCATGTACCAGTACACACTGGGGACCAACTGTGTGGAAAGCAGCTTTGCAGAGAAGGACCTGGGGCTTCTGGCAGACAGCAAATCAAACATAGCCAGCTATGAACCCTTGTGGCAGAAAAGACCAAAAGCCTCCTGGGGTGCACTAGGCAGAGCATTGCCAACAGGACCAGGGAAGTGATTCTTCTCCTCTACTCAACACTGATGACATCGATCTGGACTGCTGGGTTCAATGCTGGCCTTCCCTGTACAAGAAAGATACTCGTTTACTGGAGCAAATTCAGTGAAGTGCTACAAAGATGATTAACGATCTGGGTTACCTGTCATACAATGAGACTAAGAGAGCTGGGGTCACTCAACCTGGAGAAGAGAAGGCTCAGAGGCATCTTAGCAGTGTATATGAAGATACTGTGAAGAAGTGAAGAAGACAGAAACAGGTTCTTCTCAGTGGTGCCTGGTGACAGGACAAGAGGCTGTGGGCATTTATTAAAACACAGGAAATTCCATCTGAACATAAGGAAACAATTTTTTATTGTGAGGTTAGATGAATTCTGGAACAGGTTTCCCCAGCAAGGCTGTAAACTCTCCATGCTTGAAAATACTGAAACCCTGACTGGACAACCTGATCTCATTGACCATGATTGAGCAGGGGTTTGGACTAGATGACCTCCAGAGGCGCCTTCTCAACTCGATGTTTCTGTGATAACTGAGAACCTCCCAGTTAACATGGTTTGTTGAGAGATTAACTGCAAAACTACAATTTACTTTCATTGTAATGTTTACTGCGTACAAGGTGGTGATAGGTAATCCTGCCTCTTAACGAATCGTGCATTCACGGTAGACAGGCAAGTAAGAGCACCTGGGTTACACACTGCATGTGTCAGAGCTGAGCTTGTTGAACTTGCTCAGCAAAGTGCATATAAAATTCCCCTTATAAAAACAACTTAAAACAGCCTAAAGAAAAAAAAAATCCATTTTATTTAACTGCCCACCTGTGAAATATGAAAGAACATCCTTAAATACTCTAGAGTGGCTTACTGATTGTTTGGAAAACAGAAATGTTATAGAGCACAGTGCAGCATTGTGCTTAACACGGCACTTAAATGTAAGTACATGTTTAAACCTCGTTTCAATTCATTTTCACATAGCCCAATGGTACTTAGATACATGTATAACTATGCAATTAAATGCTTTGCTGAAAAGGTGCCCCTGACATTTCTGAGACACCATATAGTCCAAGATGCTGAATAATGCTATGATTTGCAAGTATGGTTGCAAATGCAACTGCCAGCAGCTCTTTTCTATGCTTAATGCCAGTAATTTAAAATGCTGATTACAAGAAAGGTTTATGCTTTATTTGAGTAATTTTAATTTATATTTTTTTACTTCCAGATTCACAGTCAGTTTTAATTAAGATTCTTAACAAAACTGTAAAATCTTATTTTGCATTCTGCATGGACATTATTTGAGAAAGAAAAAAATAAGATGGCAGCATGTCTCATTTTCCAGGATGTAGAAATGGTGTTACCTGCTAGGAAAGTAAGATAACATGAGGCAGTAAGAAAACAACACTGAAGGTATCATGTGAAAAAAACTTTCTTTTTTTTCTTTTTTTTTTTTTTTTTTTTTTTGGCCTAACTGTAATGAAAATAGTTTGTGTAAGGAAAAGGGGGTTTTATTCCCTTTGAATATTTCAATGGAAATTGAAAACTAATCATATTTTTCCAGCAATTAAAAAAAACCTCCCAAAAAGAAAAACCCAGAACTGCTCACTGGAACTTCATTTCATAAAACTGAAAAATACAAAAATCTGGGGTTTAGCTGATTATTTTGTTTGTTCTGTTCTGGTTTGTGTTTAATCCTCACAGTTTTCCTGTGGAAGTTCCAGTCAGTGACTGTTTTATGTGCATTCTGAACCCCATCTTTGTAGATAATTATGTTCCTTTTGAAAATTGGTGCTAAAATCATGCATAGATTAACAGAGATCAAGTATTAGTACAGTTCTGATGCCAGCTGAATTTTCTTAATAGACGCACATTGATTTGGGCAGGTGACCTGTGTGCAGTTCACATCTTCACCACTGCTGTTTGCCTAGCAATGGTTTTCTTCAGTATCCTTGAGGAAAGCAGTAGGACAGACCTGTATTAATATCTTGATTTTCCTTTACATAAAAAGCTTGGATTGCACAGCACATAACCTCTAGTAACATCTCAGCAATATCACATGTAATCCCCTGTTCTGCTCTCTCTCCAGAAGGAGTGCTAATTACATATTAGATAATTAGACTATAAATATCCATCCACTCGATGAGATTTAAACACCCTCGTGTATTTGTGCTAAGGTCTTTGTGTCTGAGACAGTCTTTTTTTTGTTCTTTGATTGTCTTGCACAATAAGGTGCAGTCGATGCCTGAGATTCTGGGAGATTTAGAAGCAGTACAATGACAATCTGAGTGAGGAAGATATATGTGTGTTTATATTAACTAATACAGCATCAGGAATTTTATCACATCTGCACTGGAAGGCTGTTACCATATCCTCAGTCTCTCTGACTTTTTGTGTGACACAACCTATATTCCATCTTAATTTAAATGGTACTCTCCAGACACTATTATGAATTATCCCAATGACATCAATGGGAACAACATCAAGCCCTCAGAGACAAGTTCTTTCATAAAACATTTGAATCCAGAGGAGCTTAGCAAAGTGGGTAGATGTTTTCAGATTTCTTTTAAGACTGGATTTTTCATTTAAAACTAATCCCACCTGTCTCCTGAAAAAGTTTCTAAAGTGGCCCATCTTTAAAGTGTGTTTGTGTATTTTGCAAGCATGCAAAGCTGTTTGGAGTAACTCTTAGCCTAAGCTCCATTGAAAAGAAACCTTCTGCAGGAACACAAAACCTCTGTATTTTCCGGGTAAACATAATTGTGCTCCCACGATTATGTTGGTGAACAGAAGAAAACTATTGAGCTGTGTATTGCCATTAAAATTATTCATTTAAATGGGTTGTTTCCATTGTGCACAGGTGGTAAACTTATCTCACATGTTTTTTGTATAAAAGCCTGAAATAAGTGAACACTGGCAAACAGAATCTAATGGCATCATTAAAATGATTGTAAACATGCCTGGTGTGGCAGATGTGTGCTTTCTTTCTGTTGATATACATTCGGATTGTTGGTCAAGATCAAACAAATGCAGACTTTTAGCATGTCAAAAAATGTCTGCATTCTAACAGGTTCTGTTTGGAAAGAGATCTGTTTCCTTAAGGGCTGGGATAGCTATAAAATAACCAGACTGCCTGATCAGATCCAAGGTCTACTCCTATTTTCTTTGATTAGAGCTGTATTCCCCGTATTCTCTGCCATCTATGGTTTCAACTGAGCAAGAGATTATGTGTTGCATCATTCTGGTATGAGGAAACATTTCAACAGAGTAATAAATGTAGAGAAATAAACAAAACTCAGAGCCAGGAAGCCATCAGCTTTTTCTTCTCTCTAAAAACTTTACCCTCCATTTAACTATAATTTCCAGCTTTCCAGTGATTATTTACTCTACTACACAAGGTAACACAGGCATGGCTGTTGTTATCCACCAGAGGATAGGATGAATTTAAACACATTTCCTCAGAGCCAAATTCTCCAGCCTAAAACAAAAGTTGATGGACAGCTGGGAATACAGCAGAACCATGTGCTTCCCTTCTGCTGGGAGCAGGAGCTGTGCTCCACGGCTACTTGTAGAGAGAAGTGTAGCTCTGTGGTTGCTCAATCCACCTTCAAGCAGTCCTCTGGAGTCTGGAGTAAGGCTCATGGGGAAAGAAGCCAGAGGATTTACAACCATCTGTCTGTACCCTCCCCTTGGGAAAAAGCCTGTGCAGTAGTTATACGTCCCAGAGGAGGGATTCCTTCTCAGTATTTTTTCAGGCAACGCCCTGTACAAGAAAGGATTGGTTTTACCATCCAGGCTTTAAGCTTCTGCTTATTCAAAGTAATGCTCAGAATCCTTAAACGTTCGCAATGTCGCTTGTACTAAATCCTATTATTTAGACTTTATAATTGCCAAATTAATTCAGTTCAGTTAGCCAGCAAACATTGCTAGAGCCCAATCTACCTCTTGTATGTTGTCTGACTTTTTCATCTTTGCTCAAGTGCAAAAGAAAGTCAGATCTTCACTTTGCGTAAGTGGCTGTAGCTCTACAGGCAATAATGGTATTATGCCAACACATCAGCAGAGACAGCCAGTTTACAGACAGCTACGGTCATATGTCTTGGAAGTTAAGCTCTTCTGTGTTGGGAATGTACTGGATTTTAGATTTGGGGCTTGAATCTCTTGTCATCAGCATCAGTGGAAGTCCAGCACAGCTTTGGAATTACGTAGGTGTAATACTGATGCATAAGACAGCAAAATCCATTCCATACAACACAATGCATCTTTAGAAATAGTAAAAGACATACAATGTCCCTTTCTTTTTAAAACACGCAAAGCTCTTTACCTAAAAGTACATCAAAGTCGTAGACTTCCTGACTTCTTTCTATGCTGTTGAGCTGCCTGAATATAGGTTGCCTGTGGTGTTATTAGATTACTGTATTTGGACTTGAGACTTGATACATAAGCAACCAGTATCAGCACAATATCTCTATCCAACTCACTTAGCTAATGAAAGCATCCCCCATGTTCTCTGAACCAGATGAAACACAGAAGGTAACACAAGGAAAGCTTTCTTAGCTCAAGGTGAACTTCAGTTCCTGAATCAAATCCTTTATTTGAGTACATCAACAGCGTAGGTGAAGAATAATGTCAATGCAATTATTTTCTACGTAAGTTGATCTGAATGAGAAAGTGGCTTTTTATAGAGATTCCTTCTTACTCACTTTCAAAAAACAAGTCCCAAGTTAAAAATAGCCACGCACAAATTTAGAATGAAAACATTTACTGTTACTTGTGGCTTTTGTGTTTCTCTGTTTACAACCAAAATTGAAAAACAAAAAAAAAAAAAAAAAAGTGGTACAGTTCTATATTTAGTAAACTGTTCTGGTGGAGAGGGAGTTAATAAGGCTCTCCGTACACCTTGGTGTTCAAATAGCCTTCCTGATTGGTGATGTGAGGAGTAAACCTGCACCACAGGTCAGTGCCCGGCAGAGCCCTGCACACAAGACACATTGCAGAGTTTGTTGAGGAGGTGGAGATAGTTTCTGCTCTGGAGCATTCAGACACGATAGATTTCTCCAGGAATAAGCTGAGGATTTACCATAATGGAGGTAAATTAGGTGATTTACTACTAATCTTAGCTTGGTTTTTATCCTATTTTTTTTTTTTTTTTTTTTTTTTTTAATGGGAAGTAACCTTTGATTTAAATATTTGAAGATCTACCTGTCATAATACTAAGTAATTTAAAAGTAATTTTCTGTATATTAACTCTCTCTCAAGCTATTGAATCTTATTTTCATTTTGTGCACAGGTCAGTACAACCATTTAAATAGTACATGTCAGACAGAGACCAACATAGCTAGAGGTACTGACACTACCTGCTCTACACCCATTTAATTTGACAATGCCTCTTTTATTAACTGAATACTTTTGACTCTCAGTTGCTGGCTAATTTCACGATGACTGTTTTCTAAGCAACAGTCCCAACAGCTTACCTGCATAGGGAAGGCTGTTGGCAGCAGTTGGATGATCAGGGAGGTTGCACCCTGGATTTCTTGTTTGAGCTGGGCTGTGACCTCCACCAGCACTGACCCAGCACAAAGCATGGTGTCCTGTCACCGCTCTCCCTGCTGCATAGTCAAGCTCTGCAGTCTGGAGGGAGCTTCGGAGTGGAGCACTGGCACAGTCACTGTCCCTGAAGTATGTTCCAGGTGCAAGAAAAGGGTATTTGACGTAGCTGATATCCACCTGAATGGTCTACCTGCCAGGCTACTGAGATAGGGTTGCTGGTGAATAGCTGAGCATCTTTTCTGCTGATGCTCTAGTTATAAGTCATTGACATTAGACTTCTGTTAGTCCTTCTTACCCCGTGCGATTGACAGCACAGCAGGTAACAGCACCAAGAGGGGTACGGGGTCCTCTCCTTTGCCCCAGAACAGATCATAGCTTAGCAACTTCTTCCCTGAGAAACAGATTTTGAACATTTGGTTAAGGAAGGATTGCCTCCAGGTTTCCCCACTGAAAATCAGAATTGTAACCATGAGGCTATTATGGCAAAAGACAGCCTCCACCTTCTCGTGCTCAGCTCCATGTTGCTCACAGTGTATTTGTGGCACTCATGGTCTGGTGTATGGTTCCATACCTAGCCTCTGAATCTCAGACAGCCTGGAACAGGAGACAGACAGTTGTCTAGCTATATGTTCAGCTCAGGCTAGAGGTGATGTTTCTAGTAATTCATATGATAAAGGAACTTTAAAACATCTTTTTCGCTGGCAAAGCCAGTAAAAAGAAACTAAAGTTATGTTTAGAACAGTATCCACTGAAGAATTAATTGTCATCATATATGTTAGATTATAACTCTATTTGTCATATTTGTGCATTTTTTTAAAAATTGTTAGAAACAACTCTAGGTATACATAATGGATTGCAGATTTTGACAGTTAATTGTCATTTCTTTTCTTCTTTTTCTTTCCTTTTTTTTTCCACAATGGTAAGCAAGACTGCAAGAAGGAAACACCCATCTCTAATGAAACCATTAAGAAATAATTTGCCATGTATTTGTAACAAAGCAACAAACGTTAGTATTTTATCTCAATTTTGTTTTCATGGGAAAAAATACCAAGATGCGCACTTTTGTTAATAAAATCAGCTGTGTTTTTTAAGACATAGCAGAAATTTGCACACAATTTTATTGACTATAGAATATGTCACTTATTAGTCCAAGATTAACATAACAGTGAAAATTCAACACATACACTTTGAAGTAGATATTACTCATACAAATAGAACCATTCTGCTGCTGTATGATTTTATGTATTTATTTTAAGAGTACAATCATAAAGGAAAAATAAAGTGTCAATTATCTATTATAAGATTAAATTTTAGGTGGCATTTGTTTTGTTGGGGGTTTTTTGTTTGGGTTTTTAGGATTGTTTTGTTGTTGTGATTTTTTTATGGAAGCAAATGTTTACTTGCTGCAGTCTTTAGAATTGCTTTCTGTTTCTTAAACAGAGCCCTTGTTCCCTACACAAACCAAAAAAGTCTCTCAGAATAGCTCTGCAGGGACTCATTTACAATTACTTTTAACAAGAATTTAGTTTCCTAGATGCGTGTCTTTTATTACTTTTAGCCTGGCCTAATAAATATTTATAGTGTGATCCTCTCTTCCATATTATCTTTTTTTTTTTATCAATGTTGTTTGGAATAGATTAACTTCTGCATAATTTGGAAAGGTGAAAAGAGTTGCAATAGTGTATTGGGCATAAAAAAGTCAGGCGTCAAGAGGGTATGGTAAACATGAATGTGCCACTATGGGTGACGAATCAGTGGCTAAACAAAACGGGTTTCCCCTCATGGTCACTAATATTGCAAATTCTTTGTATGTCTTGAGGATGGGTCTGTTTGATTTGGTGGGGGTGGTGTTTGTTGTTTGGTTTTTTTGCTGGTTTAGACATCTTGGTTATTCTAAAAATTTCTTCATGAAAGAAAAAAAAAAAAAAAGAAGAATTTTTTCACTTTTCTTCTTAACTCCACAAATTGGATTTTCATTACTACTTTATTTGCGTTATTGGAAGGCTGTTAAGAGGGAGATATTGTTAGAACAATAAACATCTGCTCCAGAGGTGCAGTAACCAGTGCTTACGCAGTTATGGGTTTGGGTTTTACAGCCAGGAAGTTTAGAACCTGTCATGTGGAAGTGTAACACCCTTTGCACGGAGATTGCACCCTTCAAGTCAGATCTATGACTTAGGACTCACCACTGAGCTCTCTTATGGAGGGAGCATTATGGAAACACTATAGTACTTTGGTCTATGAACCTTTAAAGAAGACAGAAGGTGGTAGGCAATCTTTTTTTTTTAATTTTATTTTGCCTCAGTACTGATGTGTATGAAGGCACAATTCATACAAAGGGACTAAGCATAATGGAGGCACATTTAAATTTTAGCCAGTATAACAAAATCCCATCACTGGACGTCTTACAGTCAGTTACTTACTGTCTGTAATGACCTATACATTACAACTGTCATGTAATAAATGAAAATCATTTTGTCACAAACCTAGGATGTAAAATTACACTCGCAGTTGAAAGTCATTTAAATAAAGAGTAATGGCATTTGATAGGATATACTTTCAAAAATAAATCATAGGTATAAGGCACTTTCTTTTCTGATAAATATGTTTGATATTCATCCTTAGATTTGTTCAGATAAGTGACAAATTTAGAAAAAAATGTGATTTCAATCCCAAGTTAGACAGACTTCCTTGCAGAAAAAGCACATGGCCTTACAAGCATTAGTAATCATGGTTGGTAAATACTGGCATTAGAGTAACAGGAAAGACTCCGTAAGAAGTGAGGTCAGACTGAGCTGGGTGCTCTGCAAATACATGAAGGTAAAGAGGGTTTGCTGTCAGACAGTGGTAAATAAATGAAAGGTCATTATGTTCCTGTATATTACTACTTTTTTTTTTTTTTTTTTTTTTTTTTAATCAGGGGCCTGAAGTAGGCAAGAACCTACTTAACCTTTAAACCTTATGTCATCCTCTTTTTTTTTCTAAATGTTTCTACCTCTTCACCTTATATTAAGACTGCAGTTCTCTAGCTATCATCCATCAGGAAGAAGAATAAATAAATTAATAAAAGAAAAAAATGTCTTTTCACAGGCAAAACCTGGATATTTGCATTTTATGAACTGTGGTTTAAGATGGCACTTAAAGAAATTTAAATTATATTAGAAAATTATTAATCTAGGTACCCATCTCAGCCCTATGATAAAGAGAGTTTCCCCTTTTTGGGAAGCCTCCTGTTGGTGCGCTCTGTGGTATATAGAATGGGAGGAGATGCAACACGAGCTCTTAATGTTATGACAGCACAGGCACAGTGGACTGAAACATTCTGGGAAAGGACACTTGGTACTATGGAAAACCGCAAAGGATTTAGATGCATACAGTCCCTTTGCCCTACACACACCCTATGTATAATGTCCTCTAATTTCCTACAGTTTTAATTCCCTCTCTCCTGCCCCCTCCCAAATTATGCACAGAAACATCTAATAAACTGTTTTGCTAAGACATACTGCGTAACCAGAACACACGGATGACACAGAAACAGCATTAAGAAGAATCTTCTGTACTGATGCTTAGTATGTGGACTTGACTTTTCAGAAGCAATGACCTCAGCCTCATTCCTCAAGGCTTCTCTTCTTTACAGTCCAAGCATTTGAGTTAAAATTGCCAGGACTTAAATGCCAAACTAATCTAATTTAGTACTTTTAGCAATAACTTGAGTCATGCTCTGAATGCTCTGCCTTGCTTCATTTAATTAAAAAAAACAACACAAGGCAAAAATAATACAAAAGCAAGGCTGCCAAAGTTCTGTAGTCTGCTTGTTATCCAAGTGGGATTTGTTTACCAACTTTATTCTTTATGGAGAGTACAGTTAAGCCTTTCTCCCTAACTTGTTTGTAATACTGTCACCTCACCCAAGCTAAAGGCTACGAACTCTGCATTTCTTCCAACCAAAGAAGGCAAATGTTAATAATGTCACTGCTCCCAACACCCAACCACTTTTTCAACAAAATATTTTATTCATTTAAATAAGTCTTACAGTAATCTTAACATACCAGCATGGAAATACAAAGCCTGGGTATTGGTATATGCATTTGCATGGAAGAATTAACAAAAGAACAGCAAGACAAAAACATAGGCATGTAGTCTAGAATTCTTTTTGTTATGCATTTTCTGCACAAATATTGGGATTGATTTGACCTAACTGTAAATGCTTGCAATGTGGACACACACGTATTACCTAGTGTCAAGACTCCTTTTGTAGACTGATTAAAAAAAACCTAAACACTTCTAGGAGTGATTTGTCTGACCTATTTTAAATAATTTAGTTGCCAAAAGATGACTCACACCTTACAGGTTTCTACTTCTTCTTTTTGACCATAACAGAAGTCTAAAGATGACTAGCGCAAAAATAAATTATAAGAGGAATCTTAACCAACCATGTCTATAGTCTAGGTTAGGCTTCCACAAGATCATGTTGATGGCAGAAATATTTGTACCTAAACTACAGATTACTGAAAACTGGAGGCATATTTTGATGTAAAAAGATAGCCAAAAAGGTGTAATTCCATATATCTGCACTTCCTGAATAGAGAATGCCACCACAGAGTAAGAACTGAGTTGCACCAGTTGGCAGCAACAGCATCAGAATCTGCCACCTCTGCAGTGGGCCGCATGCGTTTCGCTTAGCTGAGCGGACAGAGTTCACTGGCCAAACAGCTGTTCCCCGTCTTCTCTGGGGAAAAGGCAGTAGGCCAGATATTTTTCTTCACATACTTTGAAGTAGCTTTACCACTGCTATTGGTATACATACCATAATTTGATTTAAACAATTTGCTCTTACAAAGGGAACTGTGGCCAAACTATATGGAGCTGAGGAAAAATAAGGCAATGTCATTATGTCCCATTGGTAAGAATGAAGAATGGACCTGGATGTCCTCATGCTTCAACAAAGCAATGATCTGGATCCATGCAACAACTTTGTGACAAACCTAAATTCTGTTACGAGCAATATAACTACAAGTCTAAAATCCCTCAACTTTGGTGAAAATATGGATCTGATAATAAACTTTGATATTTAGGGTCATCTCATTCTAAAAACAAGGCCTCGGTTTAGACTAGCCGTGATTGCTGAAGCTTTATTTTCCCTACAGAAGAGGAAAAGGAATCTCAAGTCCAGTAAAACTCAGGATAGATGACATTGTTTAATTTTCACCACCCACAGATGCTTCCTGAATTAAATAACAGGTCTGAAGTCTATTTTCATCTTTGTACATCCCTGTCTGGCCCATTGGTAAATTCATTTTGACTCAGCTCCTAAAATCCATAAAATAGACAGAGATAAAAAGATTTCTTCTGTTTTTTATGTTTAAATTATTGACTAGGGAAGCCACAAAGTGGAGGCAGGTAAGTTAGAGGGCAGCCAGACACTAAATGTAATTGCATGTGAAATATTAGAAAATATTACATAAACATGGCATGGACTTTTGAAAGTCTGGTTTTGGTTCCACTGAGATTTTTTTCTGGGCTCCAAATATACATTCATGTACTGCTTAAGCCCGTCTACTGAGCCACAGGTTACAGAAATAATCAGCATTATTGTTAAAGTCTTTTTTGGATTTCTTAAAGCAAATAATACTGTAACCAAGTGGAAAAAGGGGAGAAATAGGCATGTGTTTCTAATGAACATGACTAAATGGCTGGCCAGAAAAAATGTATTTGAGGACCTTTCTAAATAAAAAGCCCACAGCCTAAAATCACTGGCACTGGATCTGCAGCTACCTTGCTAATTGTTTTAGTAATGCCTTACTCATAACCCCCAAAGACTGCTCTGCAGTCCCAGTGGCCGTTCATCCTCAGTGACCAAAAATATAAGGGCTGGAAACCATTCTAAAAGCTGAACTTTTTACTAAAAAAAACCCATTACTTTATCCACCAGTCTGGGCAAATCTCTGCTCTCCAAGAACCTTGAGAGTAAACATCAAAACCAGCTTTTCCAGACAAGCTTGTAAACAATGACAGCTTCCAACTCGACATTGACCTCACATACTATCTCACTGTACCACTTTACTATTCCAAACTATTGTCAAGTGCCATCTTTTTCCCGCTATATTACTCTGCAGTCACAATGTGCTGATGTTATTTGAGCTTTCATGATTGGTGGGTAGAGAACAAAACCCTGACCTCTGAGTCAAATGACCATTCTTGAATAATGCAAGTAGGCAATTGTCTACTGCTTTTCTTTCTAAGTATTCCTCATTTTCATCCTTCCTGTATTCCTAAAGACATACCGTGTCTTTTATCTAGAGGCAGGTAATAGCCTTTACAAACCTGGCTCAATCTAAAGGATTGTTTATTGTCATAAAAACTTTTTGCCAGAGAGATTTCCTGCTCTTGTGATTTCTCCCTGAAACACGGAGTACATTCCAATATTTTAGAAATAAGTCTTGGATTGCCAATAAAATGAAATCTCAATAATTCTTAACTATCCCCTAAATATTTGAGGGAAAACTAATAAATATCTAGGAATGTCAAACCCTTGGCAATAGAAACCTATTAATCTAGAACAGCGTTTAAAGAATGCAAATGCTAGAAAACCTATCCTCTCTCTCTGGCTATACAACCATCACGAACGTATGCTAATATGTTCTCCCTGTTTTCAACTTTGAATGCAATTCCCTGACTGTATTAGAGTAAATATAAGCTAGACCCTTGTATTTCCCTGTAGATATTGCTGAATTCTGCTCACAGAAATGAAAAAAAAAAAACCAAAAAAAGCACTCTTCTCATTGCAGATCTTCCATCGATGTCTTCTAGTTATTAATAAGTACACTATTGCTAAAGGAAAAGCATAAAGGATGCCATCATACCAATTCATCTTATAGATTTCCTGGCTGGGTATACTCAGTGTTTGTTTTATTCCTTCTATTCTTAAGACACTTCTCACCCTGAATTCACCTTTAGTCTCTGACCTAGCATTTCCAGTCATCATCTGTATTTTGCACCCTAGTAGGTGACATTAAAATCTTTAAGAAAAATGTGTAGAACAATTGTGCTTTCAGTGTTAATCTGCTTTTAATGGAGTATTTGCTTTTAGCAGTCTGAAACGGTCTCCTTGGCTTGATCTCCTTTTAATCTAATGCATCTGGAGAAATGGTGAAAACTTCATTCATTTGCTTTCTGAATGGATAAAGCATTCCTTGCTCATCTTCTGTGTATGTGCATTGGAGTAAACTTTATTCATTTCAATCCAACGTTTTGGAAATTCCTAAGTTCCCAAATGCATTTAACTGTTTGGATAGCACCATTACCTGCCCCATTTGCAAAGCTCCTTTGCTCACTCCAAAAGTACCATTTCTGTCCACTTCCATGGGACAGGTTTTTTCTTGGGCATTCTCTGAAATGGACCTTGTTTTTAACCACAGCTCCATGATTCACTTCTGTTTGTGGAATATTTTTAATCAATGTTAACCTTTTATTGCAATCTAATGAACTTTGTTTTAGTTGCCTTTAGCTGTCTGTATCTTTCCTGCCTTTTTCTTGGCTCAGCTCAACAAAATGTGATCAAATGTGGCAGGACAGACTATTGCACATAGATAACCCGTTTTGTAAGAGCAGAGTAGTTTATAACTGGCTTAGTTAATGGCTTGCTTCTCCAGTTGTTCTGTACACTGAAATTCCAAAACATTCATGGGAGTTTCTAAATAGCTAAAGAATCTTATGTTAAAATAACATGGGCAAAAATGACTGGTTTATTTAACATGTGACTAGATATTTACAGGCTAAATCAGATTGCCAAATGACTTCTGAGCTGGTGACACCCTTGATAATCAGGACTTGCCAATACATGACTAATGATCCAGTACAAACTGTGCTTGTCTAATTTTTCAGCTTTATAGTGTTTTTCCACATTAGGTTTTTTTCTTTTTCTTTTTTTTTTTTTTTATTTGAAATTCTCTGGGCAAGCAGCTGTGCATAGCAGGATGCTGACTCCTTGGTTCTGCAGGAGTGATTTATAAAGGTATCGTACAAAGGCACATATCTCAGGACCCTTATTCAATTTTTACACAACTTGTTCTCAGACAGATTCTTGTTATACTTGTTGCATACCGTTAAAATATTTGGCTGAAAGCATATCCATGAATTAAATTTTATGTTACTCCCTCATGCAAAACATATCCTTAGTTACCCCAAAGGTATTTAAATACTTACAAACATGAGTAGTCCTATTGGTTGCTATTTTATCTCACTGACTCCACTCTGCTCCTGTTTTTAAACGATGCATTTCAGTGGTCATGACTTTACTTAAGTTAGATGACTGTTTAAATACCTTCCTGATGTATAGCCTAATTCTGTCCTTGGTACATGAATCAGGTAGTTAATTTCATTCTTAATCCATAATAATTCTTTTACTTTGATTATCAACTTATATGTTAGAGATTAATTACTAATTATTATTTCTCTTCTCCGCTTCATAACCAAAGTCATTAGTGTCGTCCCTTTGGGATCATTTTCAAAGACATGTTGTGCTAAACATGGATGCTTAGCTATCAGCACATAGGCATTGTCATAGTTTCGAGAGTTGTGGTTTCACACAACTCTGAAACAAAAATTTATGTTTCAAAAAATGACAAGATGGAGAAACAAGTTAGAAAAAGAAAAAAAGGGGGGGGGAAGAATGGGCCATGAAATTAACATTATTTAAATAAAATTCTCCCTTAAACTGGCTCTGTGTGGAAAGCGTTGCAACGATATTCCTTGCTTCCAGTACCCAGACCTTGATAAAATTAAGAGGTAAGCCAAGTGCTCTGTACTGCTAACAAGATTTCCTTGAGATGAAAGGCCTTGGAAGAAGATAGGTATGGGCTCATATATCTATTCTTTATATGCAAATGGAGGTGCTTTGAGCTTGGAGACACTTTAGATGAACTGATGACATGTTCCCAGGACATCCAGATGCAGGGTTAGCATCTGTGAAACAAGGCCAAATGCTTCTGCTCAAGGGACAAACATACTCCAGGCCTTGAAGAGGACAGATTTCTTCTTCACTATGTCTCACTGTCCTATTGCCCAACACACTGTGTATTGCAGAGCCCATCCTCAGCTGCCAGACTGCCTCCTTTGACTGAGACAAACTTGGGAGCCATTCTGTGAAGTCTGTTCCCAGGATCAGGCATCTGCACGTAGGCACTGTCACTCTCATGGGTGGAGAAAAATTAGAATTTTTTTTGCTGTGTGTCAGGTGGGTCATCTTAGCTTTTTAACCAGTATTAATTTTATTAAATTCTTGATATATTGTGGGATGGTAGGGTAGCAATTTGGGTTTGTGGTTTGTTCGTTTGTTTGTTTGTTTTTCCTTTTCTGTTTTTAAATTACAAAGTCTTAAATAAGAAGCTACTTCCTAGAATCTGTTTTGTTCACTGTCTTCTGGAAGAATCGGATTTCTTTTTCAGTGACAAGTAAAAAGTAGCAAAAAATGGGGAAATAAAAGCAAAGTTTGTACAGATTTTCCTCTATCCTGAAAAATAAAGGGATACATAAGTATTTTCTTCCATTTTCTTCCATTGCTAAAACCACCACCCGAGGAATTTGGAAAAAATGCAGCTCCCTCAAAATGATATCTTTTATAAAATTGTAGGACTTCATTAAAATTTCTGGCTTGTTCTTGAATTTTTTCAATGTATTCCTGGCTTTAATTTTCTTTGGAATCATTTTTAACCGTTTGAAACCCTCCTTTTCAAGCTGGCAAAATAATAGTAAGAATGATAAAAAGTATATGGACATTTCACTGAAATGAAAGGCACTTTCCATCTTCCAAAACCTGTCTGTCAACACAGAAGAAATATGCAAAAAATGTGAGACAAACAAGCCATATGTTTTGCTTTTCATGCATCTGGTAAAAATGTGATTTCTTTTGCCATGTTTCTCCTGTGATGAGAATTTATTTCACAAAACTGACATCACATATTTCCTCTCGGTTCTTTTCTAGTCCTCCTATTTGCCTAAATCTGCTATTCCACACTGTCCTTTTTTAGTGTCCTGGTGCATTTTCTCTTATACTCAGGTCATCATCAAATCTTACCCTTCCATGCCATTGCTAAAATTACAGGACAGTCTTTGATCCACCAGGAAATGTAACTAGATCCAAGAACTGAAATTCTAAGAAAAACAGTATAATAACATAATAAGGTGGTTTATTAGTCACTTGAATAACCTACGTATAGATCTTCAGCATGCTGAGTCTTTTAGGATATCTCACTGAAAGATATGTACTGCTTCAATCAAAAATTATGTGCATGCTGCAAAATCGTTGGCTAAATTCTTTGGTTTATGATGCGAGAGTTTAAAATGGAAAATGATAGTGGTCTCTTCTGGTCTTGAAATCTAATAAAACATAATTTCTCCAAGAATCCTGCTGAAAAATTGGATTATGCCTGATCATATTTGACTTGCTTCTTCCTAGACACTTTTTCCTATCTGAAATGTAGGAATCACTTTTTGATTTACATAGTACAGCAGTAACCTATTCACTCCTTGTTTCTTATTTCATACCTATGATATCACATTTATTTCTTAGTTTTTCTAGTACCAGTGCTCAAACTGTACCTGGACATAAGATTTATTTTGCTCAGCTCTATTCCTCCTTTCTTTTCTAGCATTTTTTTCTGTGTTTTACAAATACCTTTATTTTTTCTCCCATCTTCCTCTACATGCAACATTTTCTTCCATTTTAATAGTCATTCCTTTGCCATTTACTTCAGTGTAAAAAGATGTTCTTTTGTGAATCATCTTTTCAAAGGGCCTACAAGAAAGCTGGGGAGGGACTGTTTGTCAGGAAGTGTAGTGATGGGACAAGAGGTAATGAGTTTAAGCTGAAAGAGGGTAGATTTAAATTAGACATTAGGAAAAAATTCTTCCCTGTGAGTGTGGTGACGCACTGGCACAGGTTGCCCAGAGAAGCTGTGGATGTCCCCTCCCTGGAAGTGTTCAAGGCCAGGTTGGATGGGGCTTTGGGCAATGTGATCTAGTGAAGGGTGTCCCTGCCCATGGCAGGGGGGTTGGAACTAGATGATCTTTGAGGTCCCTTCCAACCCAAACCATTCTGTGATTCTAGGGTTCTATGATTCTATGATCTTTGGCACAAAAATTACTGAATAAAAAAACTAGCTAAAATTATTCCCTTGTTCTCTGGAAATCAGTGTTCATACCATCAACTAAGGGAATCTCCGTACAATTGAAGAATGAATTACTTGAACTAAAAAATTTTCATTTCTTGAGGTCTGAATAACATAAAAGTATTATTTACTGCATTAAAATTAGTGGTAAACCATTTCAAAGATTTTTATTTTTTTTTTAGTCTGTATTACCTGAACAGATTTTAAGAAACGTCACTAACTGTAAATATATAGTCATTGTATTTAAAGTGCAAATTATTAATACCAGTTATAGTCATTATATAGAGTAACTCTACATGGCAAAGCGAGTTATAGTAGTTTCCTGGATTCAGTAGCTGGATAACTTTAGAACTCAGCCATCATAATGCTAGTCTGCTCTTACAAACTCTTATTATTTTGTTCTGTATCATCTGTTCATACCATATGCTTGCAAAACATTCATAGTTCAGAAGCTTTAGGTTGTCTACCTCTCATTTAAGCATGTTTGTAAATGTTTGTAAGACTGAAACTTAAATTTAAATGCTAAAATTTTTACACTATGTAGCTTTCTTCCTTCAGAGCAAAAGTGTCTGGGCACTTTATCAAAAAATTAACTAAACCAACATTTTCAAAATGGCTATATCCCAAATAAACCATAAAATCTCTAGATAGTGGAACAAAAAGAAAAGGAAAAAATATATAATGAAACAAACTGGTTTTATTGACTAAAGTTGCACCACATGTGCAGGGTGAAATAGCTCAGGAAGCAATTTTATTCTGTTTCCATGTCCTCTCTGTATCATCTGTCCACTTGTTCCACAGCCTGCAGTTTTGGTATACAAAATTGCTGGACTATTTTGTGTAATCCTGAGGGCTGAACTCAAAACCAAACCCCTGTTATTTCACAGAATATCGACAAGCAGAAGCTGGTGCAATAGGTTAAATTCCCAGTTATTATAAAACGGCATAGACTTGTTGATTTCAAAGGAGATGTGCCAGGTTTTGCCAGAAAAAAAATGTTATTCATCATTAATAATGGAAATACAGTCATAAACTCCAGAACATTATTCTGTAAATGCACTGATTTCTGATAGAAGTCTAATATTAGTCACTTACATGAAAACCTGCAGAATATCATGCTGGTATATCTCAAACCTATATCCTTTGCATCCCAAAGTTTTCTTTGATAATATAAAGACATTGAGTAGCTAAAATTAAAAAAAAAGAAGAAAAAAAAAAAAAAGAGAGAGTGTATCAGATACATGAATTAGCAGTACTGAAACACTAAATTGATGATTGTTATATATAAGCTCATCCTAATAATTCATACCGAAGGAAGTTGTTGTGTTATTTTTTCTTACCAACTCTTCCATAGGTAGAGTTCACTCAGTCCTAAAAGACAGGGGGAAATGACTCTACCTTTCTGCACTAGGCACAGTAAGACTGTAGATGTCTAGCTAAACCTACCTGCTTTGTAGACAGTTATGTTTTGATGACATGAGTCCAAAGCTTAGAGCAAAAGAAAGATCTCCTCACAATGATCTCATATACTAAGTCATGGACAAATGAGCCTTCAAATTTAGTTGTGAAGAGGAAAATTATTTCAATTAATAGTCTCATTCCCCCAAGTATTCTTTACTTCTCAATATTGTAATTATACTTTTCATGGGACTGTTTTGTTAATTGTTGCACTTATCCTCTTGATTTTAGGTTGCTTTACACATTTATTATTATTTGAACTAAAGACCTATGTAATCAATCAATTCATATTGCAAGAATGCTCTCAGGCCATAATAAAATCTTGGACCACACAAAATCATGTAAAATACAGCAATCATACCAGAATAGATAACATCCATCTGATTTGAAATACAAGAGCAGGTTTACTAGTTTGAGATAATGATGGTTGGTATTGAATATTTTCTGAATTATGTAAAGAAATACTGTTTCTTACTTCTCTCCTTTAAATTCAGCAGAAAATAACCTGAAGGGTTATAGAGTGTACATCTGAGCCATTTGTTCACATCTGTGCCTCGTCCTGCAGAGTGTTTTGGGTATACACAACTGCCTAGGATTGTTTTGATTATATTTACTTTGGAAAACTTACCCTCTATCATGGCAGTGTTACAGGACAATCAGAACAACAATTGCACTCTAAGCTCTGTGTTGTGAAAACCAGGTGGTTAAGAGTTTTCATAAATTAAGGTTGTGCTGTCATTGGTTTGATCACACTATACACTCACATGTCCTTGTTTTCTTACTCTTATCTCAGTAAAAGTTCACACTGCTCATCAGTTTGTGAATGGCCTTAGTGAACACATTTGTTTTTACCACTAGCCTGCAATGTGGACTCTAAGCATTAAATAACAGAAAGGAGTGGTGCTTTTTGTAGCCCAGTGCATCTGGCATTCATGTATTCATAGCACCTTTAAGCATATCGATCTGATTTTTCTGCAGCTTGCAAAGATATTTACAGTTTCAAATTTTTGCAATATTTTCCAAATGGATCATATACGTGTATTTAGTAATTGATAGCCATGGCATTTGGAGTCCTTTTCTTGGACAAGCAAATATGCAGAGATCTTAAAAATAAATTCAGCCGCCAGGAAAATACTGTGAATGTGGGGGTACTTGGAAATACCTCTCTAAATGGGATTTAGGTATTACATTTCTGAGATGGCATGTTGGAATGTTAGATGGGAAAAGCGGTTTCATCACCCTCCTACAAGGGTGGGTACTAGGAATTGTAAGCTATTAATATTAAACAGATTTATTTTTTGAGAAGTGGAGGTTTAGTCTCCTGGAGCATTCCCCAGGATGGTTTGCTTTGCTGACTGGGTGAAACAGGACAAAAGGCAAATTTCACACCTTGGCCCTACTGCAAAAAAACCTGAGCTACATGGTAAGTGTGAACAAATGATATGAAGGAAGTGGGCTGATTTCTTCTGGGGTTTGGTTCGTGGGGTTTTTTTCCTCTCAAGAAATTCTAAGCACCTTCAAAAAGACAAAGGCAGAGTTAGAGATTAGTTTTACATAAAAAGCTGGAGGGGTTTGGAAAACAAAACTCCAGACAAAAGGTATGGTTTTCATCTAAACATGTCTCAATTGACTTTTGTTATACCATTCTGGGAGTAGGTTTATTGATATTTAAAGTATGTTTTATCACTCTTTTTACTTTTAATACTTTAACTGTCTCAATGGTTGGGTCTGTTACCTGTGACAGTGACTCGAATAGGAAAATGCTACAGGCAAACAAATATTCTTCGAACTGTAAACTGTGGAGCAAAAAATGAATTATTCTCACCAATGCCATAAGTAAAACAGAAAAAGTCAGCTGTTTTGTTTTGTTTTCAGAAAAGTTGAGTATTGTCAAAAAAGTTTATGTAGTTCTTTTTCTAGTAAAAAAATGATATGAATAGCAACTAGTTTAAGGTCAGAAATTTTTTGCTTTAATTAAGCTAAAAATTATTGTTCGTATGATAACTGTCATGAAATATTGTCTAACAGTTTTCTTATAGCTTCTTTGGATGAGAATTTCTTTTTGTTTGAAAATGTGACTTTTGTCAAGCTATTCTTTATTTTTACTAAACTGACAAAGGAGGAATCAAATCTGCAACAGGACTAATAAACTCAATAGCAATAAGCATTGCTAGGGGACAGAGATTTTCCAGAAATTTCCAGAAAGAGTTGATTGGTTGCAAGGATTATGAAGAAAAGGTTAAAAAGTTATTTATCTTAGGTATTGCACTTTTCTCTCATTAAAATACATGTTTCACATATCTTTATTATGCAATGATTTGGCTTTATTTCAAGAAATCTAATTTATTTTCATCTAATTGGCTTTCAGTGACTTGCTAGGAGTAACTAGAAAACACATTTTAGAAACTCTGTCATCAAATATAACTTCAAGTTGGATAGAAAGGTCTGGGCTTTGCTATTAATTCTCCAGCTATAAATAATTATTGCAACTTTCCTTGTTTGAACAGAAGACTTCCCTATATGCCTACTGCTCTGCCCCAAGCTGCCCAGCTCAAGCAGCCAGTGGCTTTGGATGCAATTTTGTTGTGCAGCCTACTTTCAGGAGTACTGGCATATTTTACACTTAGTAAAAAAAAAAAAAAAAAAAAAAAAAAAAATATCCCCTGGAAGCAATACAGTACATATTACCACTACTATTCTTTCAGTTTAAAACAAAATAAAATTAAACAAAATGACAAAACCCCAGAACCTCTTCTCATAAGGAAGAGAGGTTGAGAGCTACAGTTTGGATTTTTCCAGATTCTGAAACCCAGGTGTACTAAAGCTGCTCTTGGGTTGGTGCCAGTTCCCTAAAGAGTGAAAGTAATTTAGTGTTTCTTCTTGTCTCATCTGAAGTGATTTCTCATCATGCAAGTTCTTGGTTATGAGGTTTCTTCTGTTGGGTTTCTTTCAGGAATCGCTCTTCCTGTGATGCACTATGTAAGTTGGATAATTATTTAAAAGGCACTATTTCCTACTTAGGCACTTTAGCCAAATTTTGTAGTCAAAATATGCTGCATAGGTGAACCAGTCTTTGCCATAAATTTGATTCAGTCAGTCTTTGAGCACTTCCCATCTTGCACTGGCTCCTGCAAACCTTCCTTGTATCCTGTCTTTCGTGCTTAAGATCAGTAAATAATACAACTACTAAGGAAAGAATATTACTATTTTTTATATATATATAATAGTAGTACTACTCTTTGTTTCTGTTCATGAGTTACATTCTCTTAAGAAATATGGCTGGGTCAGACAAATCTTCCTGGGTAGAAAAACTGTTCCTTCCTTGGAAATGTTTCAGTTCATTCAGAGAAGTCAAGTTTTCAGAGGCTGAAAGTTGGTCAGCAAACAGTAGGAAATCACAGAAAAGTTCAGCACAACTGAGTGAGAGAGCTTGCTGAGAGGAGCAGCAGAGACAACCAGGCATCAGAAATGACGAAAGAAACCTCCCCAGGGCCAGAAAGAGCTGTGCCAATTTTGCTGCAACTCAAAGCTACTGAGCTGGCTAGAAGCTAAGAGCATCCCTGCAGAGACACAGAGGAGAGCTGTATATAAACCCTTTTCTATTGTGTTTGACTGAGTTATGATGAGCTGTATTTATGGAGTTCTCCTAATGTGTATTCTAATTAAATCTGGCTTCCTTCAGGTTAAAAGTCTTTCAGACTCCTTTGGTGACTTCACTGCAAAGGAACTGTCTATGCAGCTCTACCTCAAAGCATTAACCAACTCCGAGTACTTTCAAAATGTCAGAGGCTCTTATTGTCATAGCACTGACATAGCTTTTGTGCAAGAATAACTGTAGGCTGTATAGGCATATATATATGTGTGTGTTTATTTATCTATATATGTGTGTCTGTGGACATATGAAGATGTCCAGCCTACCTTAGGTGAACTCCCTTGTTTCAAGATAGCTGAGATGTAACAGCAGAAATCTCAGTGCAGACCACTTTACTCTGCTTTTTTTTTTTTTTTTTTTTTTTTGATGGCAGACCAGGCTTATCTATCTAGCCATCATTTAAATGCAACCATACTTTTTTTTTTTCCCCTATACACAAGGCCACAGATGAGAAGACATTATACTTGTATCAGAAATGTTGTCTTTCACCATGCTATGTTTTCACCCTAAGCAATATAAAGATAGTTACATGTACTTTTTTTTTTTTTTTTTTTTTTTTATGGTTCTATAAGATTGCACCCTGTGGACCTATAGTCACAGAGCTGAGATAACCCTGTGTAGTCATGCATGGAATCTGCAATACAGTTAAGCTTCACACTCCTAGTTCCCTAATGATATTCTGTATTCATAATGTCATAGTAGCAGGGGGTGGTAGTAGTGGGTGACTGTTACATGAGTGATCTATTTATCTGGTTTGAATTTTGCTTTAACTATTTGTTCACAGTAAATCAAGCATTCTTAGCCAACCTCATTCAACATGCTTGGGCGGAGAGCCAGATTCCACCATGCTTATTCACTGAGTAGTACCTGACAGCCCAGTTAACCCTTTGCAAACAGTGGTACTAGTTGCCTAGGAAGGAACTGCCTTAAGAGTCATTGAGGTGTGTAGAATTCAGCTCTCTAAGAATAACAAATGGGAACCAGGAATAGGATTTTAAGAGGCTAAAAGAAGTTAATTTCTGATCAAATCACCTAAATTCCCTTTATATCAACAGAAAGAAGTAGGCATATTTAAACACTGATTTGTCTTTTTCTAAAAGAGGCATCTATGTCTCTGAAAGAGCTTTCTTTGTTGTAGAGGAAGAGCAACTAGCTCAGACTTAAATATCAAACCTCAGATGGCTAAAATTTGAAGAGGTATATCCTAGCCTAAGACATATATCTATGGGACTGATGCAGTCATTGAAGAGCAGCAAGTTGGTGGCATGAAGAGGGCAACAGCTACAAAATAGCTGCTTATATGTTCTATAAGATTGTTACATTTTCCCTGTTTGATATTGTTATTTTTAGTCTGTGAATGTATGTAACATATCAAAATGCTGTACAAAGATATTGGATCAAATCTTTTGAAGGAAAATGTCTGCAATCACTTCTGTGCCCCTTCCTCTAAATTAGCATCTGTGACCCAGCTGCATAAGCAGTTTTTCTGGCCAGGATTGAAGACTCCTTCCCACTACCCCCATTGTATTTTTTATGGAGCACAGCCATTTAGCATGCGCTGTACTTCTTTTTCAAGGGTTGGGCCCAAAGCCTTTGACAAATTTTGCATTTGCAATTGATTTGCTCCCTCCTGGGCTTGAGAATAAAAAGCAATGGATAATGTCTCAGGATCAGACTTTTCATGATGAAATAATAAGGGTTAGATGAACTGACAGCTTTTCTCAATGTTCTATAATGCTCATTAAGTTAGACATTGTTTTGATTTTTTAGTGAAAAACTCATTTGCAAGGACTATAATCAGAAGAAAAAGAATTAGATGAGACAGATAAGTATAGTAGCGCTATTATCCTGGAGCAGATGAAGGAACCTAGCATCTCTCCCAGACAACACAGAAAATTCATTTTTATAATGGAAATAGAAGTCCTTTTCATTTAAACTCCAGCTGTTTTGTTGGACTCACGCTCTAGCAAATATCAGTTAAACTTTGTTCTTTCTTTTGGAAATGAAACTAAAGTTACTTTCAATCTCAGTATTTCACAGTCTTTTGCAACGAAACAAACAATAAACTCTAATGTCCCACAGACCAGTTGTGAAATGGACACCCCATGGCACTTTTAAGAAGAATAGGTGAGTTAGTTCCAGTGTGGTTTTGACAATTACATACTCTCTGGTTTGAACTAACTTAACATTCAGCTATAAAAACCATTTTTCTTCACTTTCTTCAAACTGCTGTGCCATGCTTCTGTTTGCTACTGCCAATGACAGACCAAGAGGGAAGAAGCAAGATGAACAAAATTGTCTAAACTATGCATGCTGCTAAAAAAAAAAAAAAAATCAGAACTTTTCACTTCACTTTTGGTCAATTTGTACATTGCTTGTATAATATGAGTTTATAATCAAAGAATAGGGACTCTAGTATGAGGATTGTCTGTCTGGTGCTTATGAGTTAGGAACAAAACTTTGACTAAAACCTAGCTTTTTTATCTCATCATCTACACTAGTTCTTTATAAAGGTAAGAGTTGTAAGGAATGACTGGATCAGAACTGTTTATGTACTCAGCCTGTCTCTCAGAGAGAACTGATCAGTCTGGTTCTAACAAAGGCATAAGTGAAAATTTCATATCCTAATCTCAATTAATTAGGCATCAGATGTGCTTCAATGTTCTGGAAGATGTACTCCAGACTTCTGGTTCTGCAGTTGTAATGGATCAGAACTTGGAAATGTAATGGGTCAGCACTTGGAAAAATAAAAATGACAGTTATAAAAGGTTATGTCTTTCCAAAAGAGAAAACCAAGCTGAAACCAGTTTCTCACCTAATTGAAAGTGCAGAGGTATAACTTAAACTAAACCTGGGGTGTTTCATTCACTACTGTATAGAATACTTAATTTTCCTTCCTTTTAAACTGATTTTAAAATGTAATGAAATTCATATTAATCTTCTTTTTATATCTCTCAGTTATCTTAGATGAATAGCTTATAAACATGTTATATAAACACATGCTAGGTTAGTCTGGTAAAAAGAGTTAACCGAGTGGAAAGGGTGTCCGAGTTGAACCCTTTCAGGAAAATATTGTGGCCCACATCGTAGGTGAAGTGGTAAACTCTGCTGGAAGACAGACACCACAGATATACTTCTGTGTTCCTTTTATGGCCACAGACTCCAGACAATTTGTTATTACATCATTACAAGTCATATTTTATGTTTTAAATATTTATAATATTTTATTGAAGCTTAATCTTCAGTTAGGACACAGGGACAATTTTATATGGCTCCATTTTCACAGCATTATGTACACAGACTAGGCCTTCAGGGCAGGTTTTATTGTGCCAGTGTAACATATGTTCCCAATAGGTAAGTGACACATGAAAGGAAAGGAATGTGATTTAATGTTTCAATTTTATTGCTTGCAATTTAACATATGGCAGTGAAGAAGATACAATCAATAAAGCTACATGAATGTGAAAGCACACAATAAAAGATACCTCAGAAGGAAGGTCTAATTTAAAGATTTACTGAATCTAACTAGTCAAATAATTCAACACAAAAATTGTATTTACGGTCTTGGGCTCACTCGTTATTGGTGAGTTGCTAGTGCATGTTTAATGATTTTGCAAACTTCTTTTAAAAATCTTGTGCAGATTTTGTACCTCAACCATTTCCATCACACTTGTATAAAGAAATTGTAACCCAAGTCAACAATACATTACTATCATTGGGGTTTTTTTCTCAGGAAATTAAATTAAAAAATTCTTTTCTTCTTTTGTGCCCAATAAAATCATGTTCTAATTTCCATGTTAGTATACAAATTGCAAAGTCTTATTGCAAAAAATAATGCTGAGATCCAGCAACAGAAATAAAAATTTTTTAAAAAAGCTTTTTCAAACTACAAATGAATATTTTCCCAAAGTAATTTCAGTTTTAATAAATAGAAAAATGCATCTGATTTAGCAAAAAAGTCTGGTTTTACTGAAAAAGTACAATGAAAATCTAAAAGTCTTCATTTTGTTTTCTAAAAAGATTTTTTTTAATTGAATCCCTGATTTATTTTTTCCCAGAAAAAATATTTTGGACAGAAATTGCAACTTTGATGAAAAAATGTATATTTTCTATGAGATAATAAATATAAAAGAAAAAAATCATTAGCTTTGCAACGTGTACAGTGTAAGAGTTCTACCAGTTTATCAAGTAGGCCTAAAGCCAAAACTTTCTCTCTTGGATTTGAATTAAAATATTGAGAAACAAAATTTGAATTCCAGGCAGATGAACTGAATGACTTCTTAAAATATTTTTAATCACTAACATGCAGTCAGTATTACAAAGGACTGAAATTCCTCAAAGAAAGATTACAGTACTTTTCACAGCAAGGTTACATGAATGTGACAAAACTGTTGGTTAGATACCTTCATGGATAATGAGAATGGATGTCTGAACAGCACACCAGTTTGAACTCAGATATCTGTGGCCCAGGTTTTCATGTGCAATGCAACTGTGCACTGATGTGCAGCTTTGCAATTTTCCTACTGCTAATCATCCAGTTCTGAATTTTTTTAATCTCACCTCTTTGGGCTGCCATTTTCCAGCTATAAACAACATTTCCAGGTCTCATATTCTTCTTTCTTTGATTTACATTCATATAGTTCCATAGATGTCAATATATAATTTAGCTTCACCTTAGTTTATTACCCCCTCAATATCTTTCTTTCATATTATGCAACTTTGATTAAAAAAAAAATAATAAAAAGTTGTGCACATGAGATGATTTGGGAAAATTCTGCAGGAATTACCTGATTAGCTTAGCACTAACAATTAGTAATAGTTTGCAATTTGTAAGAGATAAGACCTGTAAATATGATGTGGACATCTGTTGACAGAGATTTAAACCATTTAGGCAGTGTTTGGTGGAGTTTTGTTTTGCTTGGGGTTTAGTTGTTTGGTTGTGGGGGGGCGGGGGGGGTGTCCCTATTATGTTTTTGTTGGTGTATTCATAAAGACTAATTTCCAGTCATCTAGGAAATTCTAGTAGTTTAGTTTATTTCACATCACAACATATAAAAAGGCGTACGTCATTCTTGACAGGGCAGATTGTGGATAACCAACCATCACAGAATCAGATTATGCTAGATCACAGAACCACAGAATGATAGGAATTGGAAGAGACCTCTGGAGATCATCCAATCTGGTTATTTAGATTCATGTTACCACCATAACTATGCTATATCCCATAAACATGGCATATTTGAAATGGTAGAGTCCAAATTTTAAAAAATGAAAAAAAATCAGAAAAAATTCTATATCAGACAAAATTCTGTATCAGACATTGAATTAAAAACATAAATTCCTGAAGGTTGTGGATATAAACTAAACTATCACCAGGCTATCAGGAGTCAAGCATTAGGGAACTTAAGGCAAAATGGATTTTCTTCATGGCAGTCACATATGTCATAAGTTCCATGAGTTATCTTATGGGGTTTTTTACCAAATAAATCAGACTTTGGGCAATATGATGTCTCAGAGGATGATGGGAAATGATTGTGTGAAAATTTCATTCAGAGCTGAAAATGCAGTTCCAGATTAGAAGACTTTCAGAAGTCATAGACTTCTGAATATTGGTGACCAAAGGGATAAAATTAGTAAATTCTCAGGCAATTATTCAGTTCTCTGAAGTTCATTAAGTTTTACTCATTCGGACAAAAGAAGGAAAAATCTTGAATGGATCTTCCTTAAGATATAGAGAGGTAAGGTGCCAGATTTGCTAGCTTGATGCCAGCCTCAAAAATTACCTTCCTGTCTAACATGGGGTTTTTCTTCGTGAATCTTCATCATGAACATGTTCCCCAATTTCCGTACCGAGTCACCTAGAAGCTATCAGGTTTCAAACTCGTGATCATTAGACAAAATCATACCTAAATCACATTAGGGTCTTGGCATATGTGGAATTTACACATGAAGTAAGCATTGAACCTGCATATAATGCTTCAATGAACCTGAAGTTTCTTCATACATGGTATAACCTGAATCCATGCAGATATACCACTGTGATCTCTGCCTGTAAATGCCTCTTCTGTGATTGTGCTGAACACATGGTACTTATTTGCTTTGTTGTCACATTTTATGGATCGTGAAGCTCCTTAGGATATGGCTTGTAATAAAACTTCTATTTAAGAGATGATTGTATTTTTATATGTATGTGTGTGTATATATATATATACACACACAGAGGGAGAGAAAAGACATTTGTTAGACATCATCTGCATTCATGTGTACAGTCCCTGTCATTATGACACGAAGGATTATCTAAAACGTTTGTAAAACCTGTGGGAGAATGGCAAAACTGTCAGGAATTTTCATGAGGTTCCTGTTGCAGCATATCACTTCCTTTCTATCTTCTGGGTTGAGTTGACACAAAGACTGCCAGATCCATTCATCCTCTTCTATCTTCTAAATCTTGCTTTGTTTACCTTTGCCACAGCGGTGGGAGGTGGGATATGAAATATGTTCAGCACCGAGACAGGCATTGTAGGCATATACACCTCCTACAAACTGATGCAGCTGGAGGACTAGACCCATAAAACTGTACTGTGTGGGTGCCATGTGGAAAAAGATTCCACAATCTGTGAAGCATTTGATCTGTATTAAAATTGTCAATATATATATATATTCTACACGTACCAGTAGAGATGAAAATTCCTTGTAATGTAGCTTTATTTATTTATTTATTTATTTATAAGTAAGTTCTTCACTTGTGTGCTTCAGGCAACCACAGAAAACAAGAGTGAAACTTTAATCAAATAAAAGTAATTTATATTTACCTAAACAAGTCCCCAGTAGATTGCTGTACAAATCTCATGTGACAAGTTTTCTGTCACGATAAGTCTACATCATTCTCTGGGTAGCTAAATTCTTCAGCTATTAGATAAAAATAAGTCCACTGCACCATGGTAACTGCTTAGTGTTGCAAAGAATGTTGCTTTTGAGATCTTAAAAGGCCAGCAGCAAAAAACACCAGGCCTTCTTTACAGTGATATAATTAAAGCAAAGTCATCTGCTTATTTGGGATCAGAAAAGAACGTTCTCTGTCTCTCTTACGATAAATAAATTGGGAAGTCTCCTTTCAGTAGGTTATTGTACTAACCCCTATGTGTCTTTGAATAGTGCTTCCCAAAAATTATGAGTTTGACTGAAAGCCTGACCTAGCTTCACATGCTGGCAACCTGAAAGAGCAAATGCAAAGAATGAGTTATTTCATTACAAACATCCGTACATGACTGGCCTTATAAGATATATCAAGGAAAATGGCTGAAAACCAAAGCCCCCAACAATTTAGTTACCAGCTCCGAAATGCTGACTGCTTGATAGTTGCTGTGAGAGTGCCCAGGCTGTCCAACCAAAAACCACCTCAACTATTCACCACATGTGACCAAAGCCACAACTATGGGAAACAGTTTTACAGAAATTCTTTTCAATACCCTCCCTTTTCCACAGTCCTTGCCAGCCTTCTACACAGTAGGATCCCTGGAAACAAGCTCCAAACCCTCTCCTTCCTGACACATCCATGATGAACAGCTGCAACTCCTTAGGCACTGAAAGCAGCTGCCTTGAGCTGTGCCATTGAAATAATCCAAAAAGACAGCAAAAATTGGAAATACATTATTGAGCATACAGTTAGTAGCCTTCATGCATCAGCTAGATGGGTGGCTTCCAATTCGTATTGCTGAGGCTGCTGGAAATCATGCGCGAAACACAAGTCTGATTCTTTTTTCACTGTTTTCACTCTGGAGTTATTTCTCGGTAAGGGAAAAGTGAAGAAGACCAAGCAATATTATAATACTCCCTTCTCTTCCTTCTTGGTTAAATTCTTCATTGATGTTATTGCTAAACTTTTACTGCCTTCAAAGGGACTCTGACTGACTCCAAGACACTAGTTTGTGGTCATGGTTATAATAGTTCCGTGCTATCTGATGATATGTGAAGAAGTTCAGATAAAGAGAGTAGAAGAGGCTCATTAACATGGATTTCTGTCTAGGCTAATTGGTAGGCAGCTGAGAATCTGATTATATTAGCTGAGAAGACCACTTTATGAACATCGTTTGTATTCCTTCCAGCACCTGAAGTAGCTCAAAGAGGACATTGCATGCATTGTGGTGTTGGTATATTCTAAATCAGATTACGTTATTATTTGATTTACTGGCAAAAAAGTGCTTGAATGTAGGTAACATAGCTGCCCTGCACTTAACAGTGTATCAGGACACGCTTAAGCCTGTACGCTATGTTTTATGAAACTCCAAGTTGGCTGGTTGCTTCCTGTGAGGCCTACAGCAATTCCTACCACCAACATTGCAAGGAAATAAAAGACAACTGTGTAAAAAAAAAAAAAAAAAAAAGAATAAAAGTTATTTGTAAAAAACAGTGCCCCACAGTGTTCTATTCATGGCACAAAATCACCCATCTGGGAAACCCTTGCATGATTATTGCTTCAAAACATTCCTCTTATCTGATCAAGTATTTCTTAGGAATTTCTTCATAGACTGAGGTCATGAGACTGTTTTAGAAAGACATGATTCTGCCTGGGCTGAGAACTGCAGTCCCAGTCCAGAAAAATGTTTAGCTCTAAGCGAGCAGGCAGCTTCTTTACTAACACATGAATGGTATCTTGATTTCAGAAGTTAAGCAAGGGCTTAGGCAATTTTGGTTTGTGTTGCCTTCCTATTTCTATGAAGCAGGCAAGAGTTTTCAGTGTATTTTCTACAGTATATTTTACCCTTTCCTTTGTTTCTGGCAAAAGAGCATGTGAACTGTCGTTCCACTTTCCTCTTGAACATCATGTAGTATAAAATATCACACTGTATATGGTTAATTTACTCTTCAGTTACTGAAATGCTTAGTCCTAAAAACCCTTTCAAGTTATTCTTTAGCAGGCTCAAGTGGGAATGGGCCAAATGATTCCCAATGTAAAGCTGGCAGTGAGAAAAAAAAAAAAAAACAAACAACACAATATAACTTCCCAAGAAATTGGCACTAGGAAATAAGAAGGCAGGTGTTTTAGTTTTGGGGGTTTTTTTTAAGTTTTCATAAGAGAAATGGAAGGAGGACATATTTGAGTCTCTGGTATATACTGAAATATTTCTTGGCAAATTTGGGAAAATGAAGAGTCGGCAGTTGGAAGATAAAGAATTTGTAATTTTAGTTAACTAGCCAGAGTACCTTTTCTTTGCTTTTCCTCCACTAGGCTATTAGCTTTTCATCTGTACCAGGTGTTAATAGTTACCAAACAGTGCAGTAAATTAAAATAATTTGTCCTCATCACAAAACCAAAAATATTACAAAAGTAAATTCAGGCAAACAGGTTTTCTTCAGGATCAGTACGGCAGAAAGAAAAACCTAAGAGGTTCATTGGTGTGTAAATGTGCAATGACATTTTTAAAATGTGCACTGACTTTTTAAGGATACGCGTGCACAGTGACTATGAAAGAACCAGACACATCTATCAGAGTACTGTGAACTGGTGTTTCAGTCTGGTAGTGAATGTTGGATTAAGGCACAGGCTCATATACTTCATTAAGAAACCAGTAATTCTGCTTGTTAAGCTGAAGGCAAGTAAAAAAATCTATTTGCTGCATCTGGGTTGCAAGATGAAAGCATGGAATTCATGATTAACTATGAATCTGTCTTCGATAGGAGACAGCAAGCAATAACTTGTTCTCACCATATATAACACCTTCCAGACGGGAAACTCACAGTGGTCTGCGAAATCAGGGTATCTTCATAACACTTCAAAGAGCTATTTCTTTCCTAAGAGATATTATTCTCTCTATTTTGTAGCTGAAAAACCAAAACAAAGACTAGTTACAGTCAATCTTTTCAGCCATTAGTTCCCTAAATGATTCCTGTTCGTCAGTCTTAAAGTTTTATTCTAGCATCTGTCAGAACAGTATCCAAGCTCCTCCCATGTTAAAGTGTTGGGTGTATTTCAGTTAGACACCTATAATTAGTACCTAAGTAAGTAGAAGTCAAATCATCTGCGGTTGTTCATCATTAAGCAATCAGGACACACTTTAAAGTACCTACACTTACATTTAGAAATCTTCTGACAGAGTGCAAGTAAAAAAGGAAACTTTGGGGAGTGTCTCAAAACGTCTGAGCCTACAACTGACAAGTACAAGGTCATTCTCTCATTTGAAAGAAAGGATGTAACAGTGTGTAGAAT
The DNA here is from genome assembly GCF_011004875.1 of Balearica regulorum gibbericeps. Classification (NCBI taxonomy): domain Eukaryota; kingdom Metazoa; phylum Chordata; class Aves; order Gruiformes; family Gruidae; genus Balearica; species Balearica regulorum. Next base: position 9,836,703 of record NC_046184.1, read on the forward strand.
TACAGAAGACAATAACCGGAGCTTTAGGAATGTTTGCAAGTATTTTCAAAATGCATAAATTAAAATTTATGATCAAGTACATATTTCATACTCTTGGTAGAAAAAGCAGTGAATGAAAAAATAAAATATTTTTTGGCATTACACTTGAATACCAAAATCAATTCTATTTATTAATACTTGTTGTAATTATATTTCTATGATAACTTGCTGGGTCAAATAAACATTATTACATACAGGTACATTTTTGGCACATTTATAATGGAATATCTTTCCTGATCAAAGAAACTAACAATTTATTGCACAATGGAATGGGGGACCTAACTACTGGAACCAGACGATGGAATCCAAGGTGCTGATACAGATAATAATTCCTAACAGCCTCCTAACACTTCTTAACTTTGCATAAATAATCAAAGAATAAGTAAATTTTAGAGATTGGGGGGGGGGGGGGGGGGAGTCTTGTAGTGTAAATTGCTGTAGGTCCATTATGCAAAATATTTATTGGAGAAATCCCATTAATATTTTCACAAATAGGCATATGTTGGCAACCTGGATAAAATTATAGTTACCTCTTGTTCTACTAATTAATATCTGTAGCTAAGCTTTGCTAATCCACCCAGGTTATCGTATCAGCGTGCTGGTTTTGTTCAAGATGTGATACCTGGCACGCGCTTTTTAATACATTTCATGGAGCCGTAGAAATGCTGATTGGAAGGAAACTCTGGATGCGTCTAGTCCAGCTTCCCGCTCAAAGTGGGACCATTGCCAACACTAACTTTCTGGTTAACTTTTTTTTTTTCCCCCCTTAAAGTTTAATCTGAGACTCCCAAGCTGCAATTGCTGTTGCTTGCCCCTTGCTTTGCTGTCTGCTACTACCAAGAAGTGTTTGGCTCTGCTGTCATTGGAACTCCCGTTCATCTCCCACCGTTTCCGTTGTTGAGTCTAGCACTTCGGCTGTAACACTGCTGAGCCTTTCCATTACTGAGTTTGGTACTATCACAGTACATTTAAATAAAACAACCCTGAACCATCATAGATGTAACTATGCTTTAATATATTTTTCTATGAACACACATGTATGTACATACATACATACATAAAATCCACGTAGATTTATATATACAATATTGAAAGTAATTGCAATTTTAGCCTTAAGTAGTCATTTATTCTTGCTTATGGTGATGTCAAATACATAAGTGTTCATTCATATCTTTATATATATATATATTAGAATTGGAAACTACATACAAACACAAATATGTGCATATAAACATACATATGCTCATTCCATATGCAGTCCAGACATGCCAGGGCTTGAAATATTTTATTCAGGAAACAATTGCAGCATGGGATCTGTATATTTTTTTCCTCCGACAAGGTTGCTTCCCCGGCCTGTGCAAACTTTTGGCTTCAAAGGCACCCATGGAAACATGTGTAGCTATTTGTGACTACAGTGGGAATCATTTTCCTCTGGGCAAACAGATTTTTGACTAGAGATGGACATCAGCCATGCAGATCAGATCCAAATAAGGATTTGAGAAGGTTGAAACTTCCACTTACTGCATGTTAGATCCAGGATTTTAATTTAACCCATTACAAAGATAGGGACTGTTTATGAAATACATGTAGCGATCCATCTGGATATTATTTGCATCTGTGATTTAGTTAAGGGTCTCATTTACATTTTATATTTGAATTCAAGAAACTCTTTAAAACACTCAGCTAAGTACCATTGGGATGGAGAAATCATTCCACCGGAATAGTGTAAAAGGCAGACTGCAGCAAAATTATAAAATGATTAAAATTGTTCATGCCATTACAGAGGAAAATTTTATGAAAATCAGAAAAAAAAATTAGAACAAAAACCACTTGTAAAATATGATGCAATATATATTTTCTAGGTATGGTGAAAGAGTTTTGAAATCTTTGGGTAGTAAAACATGTATTTTATTTCTAGAAACAAGACTAATCCTTTTCTCCAAGTTTTTCTGTGGATGAATGCAAAACATAATCAATCTAACTTTTTGGTTACTCATGAGGACAGTAATGATCTGTTTTTGTTGTTGTTCTGCACAAAACCAGACATCATTGTGTGTCATAAAAAACATTTTTTGTCTGGAGTCCAGGGGCTATTTTATTAAATGCTGAAGCAGGGAAAAATATATAGGGAGAGTAATTTTAACATATATAAAGATTTATTCCACTAGAGAGGAGGAGGATGATAATACCTAGCTTTTCAACAGCAGAGCTTACTTTCCTTCATCTTCATAAAGATTAATATTTTTATCCCCATTTTACAGAGGGAGTATCTAACGCCAAGAAAAACGAGTCCTAATTACATTACAAAAATTTTCTCTAACCCTGAGATTAAATATAACCATATCATATATGCCATGTGATGATATTTTTAGCATTATTCTTTAACCTTGCTTATTCTTAGACACTGTCAGTAAAGAGACAGTAAAAGCCACATTTACTATATAATTTACTGCTACAATAAAAGGTAGTAGTTAATTCCTGGAAAAACCTAGCATATTAAGGGATAATTCTATAAATCCAGTGAACCATGCAATCAAAATGGCTCAGGCTTTTCAAGGAGTGGCCTCAAGAACATGATAATCACGTGATATAACACAGCAGCACCCAGTAATTGTGTAGTTGCTCTGCGACAAAAGGCCAACTTGTGGTTTGCAGTAGCAGGCTTATGTCTTGCGAAGCAGCTTGGCGTAACTCATGAGATCCTATGGAAAACCTAGGCTAAACTTGTAGTTTAACACCACAGAAGTTTTTTTTTTTTTCATTTTAAAATGTCTGTGTATATCCACTACACACATCCTATCCTCCTTCAGTCCAGTGAATGTTCCTCCTGTTAATAGTAGCTCATTGTAGCACATAGTGTGAGCTGTACATTGATCTTTGGGTTCTTTCTGAGATTAAAAATATCCCCTACATAGGTGATTATCTCTACTTATCTCTATTACATTAGATGTACAGCATAAAATTTTGAGTATAATAATGTGATTGCATGAGTTTTCGTAATATCAATATTGAAACTGGAAATATCCTATAGGGATTTTTGTGGAGACAGACAACTATTTAAAAGGAAGAAAGATCATACTTTCAGTAGGACAACTCATAAAATATGAGCATAACGTGGTAGATACTGCACAAATTCAGACCAAAACAATCCTGAAATTTTAATAGAAGAAATAACACACAAATGGGATGGTCCAAGGAAATAATAAAGAAATACTAATTAGCACCATAACCAGTGGTAACAATCTGCAACTTCAGAAAATATTGCTTGTATACAGAACAGCAATTTTTTTAACAGTTTTTGGTTATGAAGTTACATAGTCTCAGGAAGAAAAAAAAAAACAGCAAATAAAATTTATTAACAGAAACTATGAGTGTTAATTAACATATTTTACTTTATGTGTGATATTATATTGAGATAAATATATAGAGATTTAATGTTTAAACAGTAGGTACCTTGGTACATATTGATAGTGAGAAACTAATTTCTCAAATAATCTATAAGAAAAAATACCTTTTTTTTTTTTTTTTTTCCTGCACTGGTTTTGCCTTTAAATTTTATCAAATTTAAGATTTTATAAAATCTCAAATATTGGCCTGAATATTTTTTAAGAGGAAGCAATGAAGTTTATAAAACTGGAAAAAAAAATTAACATGCTTCATCAAAAACCATGAAATAGGCAGAGTGAGTACCTGTGAATAAAATAGAGATATTTCATCTGGGTGTCCATCAGGGTTAGATTATACAATGAAAATAAAACAAATGGAACATGACATTAATTTAAATACTGATAAAAATACAGACATGGATATATTTTATAAGGTCTGGTCGGGGATAATTTCAAGAATAACTTAACTTTAAAAAAAAAATCTTTTTATTTGCCAAGATCAATATATCCTTGAGTACCTACCATACGAATGATACTTACTTAATAAAGAAAAGAATTAACCACAGCACCTAACTTCTATAAATTCTTACCTTACATCACTTACCATACATCGAACTTCTTAGCTGACGCTGGCTTTTCTCTCGTACCTCATTTGATACCAATTCTATTTTTCTCATGCCTAAATGGACTGGTGGATGGTAGATGAATTTCCTCTTGCACAACTTAGAAGCAATTCAGTTTGATAGGTTTGTCTTTGTGTATTAGTTGTATAGTTGTCTAAACTTGCATGACATTTACTCCAGTAAGCTTTTATGCAGTGGATGAACACTGTCAGGAGGTACAGTTATGAAAAATACAGGGTAAAACTACAGACAAAATCAATGGCCAGACACTTTCTTTTCCCATTACAAACTGCACACAATGGGTTAAAATCACAAGAGATCAGAGTGTGCAGAAAGGATGTTGCATCATTACCTGATTGAATTCCCACCAGAAATAATGTCAAGATGAAGAGGAATGTGGGGAAGAATAAGTTAGAAAAGCCAGAGATTAAATCATTCCCCCCCCGCCCCCCCCCAGCCCTCCTTCAGGCATTTAATGAAGACAGTGAAGATAGAAGAGCAGTTACTGCAGATTTCTGCTAATGAGAGACAGTTACCTCCAGAAGGGGACTGAGGTGGACCGAGGGTCTATGTCTGTTCATTGGTTACAGAAGTTTCATTAGAAGATGTGAACATCTATGTTAGGTTAAGCTGAAGACTGAATGCTTCGTGACATGAATCTGGATCGTGATTTCTTACGGGTCTGTGGCATGAAGAGTAGGAAATGCTGTTCTGGGCTGGGAGTTGAGGTATTCCTTTTATGCAGTATCAGCACATTAGCAAGAATTAGACATCTGATGTTCATTATTTTATTGCAGGAATTTTTACAAATAAAGCAAATTATTTTGTATGGCATGTTGAATCCTCCAACGTTCTTGCTTAGAACTGGTAGGACAGAGTCTGAGGAAGGATTTGTTTTAGTCTGTCAGAAAATCTGAGGGATTAAAGGCCTGAAGCAAAGCTCTGTTATCATTTTTGAAGGAACTTCTGCATTAATCACAGTATTGCTCTCCACCAAGTGGTTACTATATGTCCTAGGGGAAGTGCAACTGAGTGAGAGTAGGGTGCCTGTTCTCAGGTTGTGGAGCTGGCATAGCATTGCCGCAGTGACACAAATCCAGAGGGACCTTGGGGAAATTAAACATGAACATACATTTTAGGAATGACTGAGTGGGATTAGGGTGTTTAACCACACCCACCCTCTGTATTTTAAGTCATCAAGCTGAAGACACCCAACAAAAACAAAGAATGGGCCATGATATTCAAATAGTTCAGTAAAGATTTAAATTCCCTGAGTTTTATTTCAAGCTGACAGACGAACAAATTCCTACTGGCTTGTGAGGTAAAGCAATAAAAACACGACTCATGCAACTGGCAGATGTCTGGTAGCCATGCTTGCTTCTTCCATTATATTTAAAATGCAATCATTCCACGCACAAACAAGCTCCCTGTGTTGCAGTTGGCTGCATTTAGTAACGATAGCCCAGTCTCACTCTTGTAAAGGTAACTGTGGCACACATGCAGCTGCTGTTATGGCTTTTGAGCACTTGCTGCAGGGTTTGGTGTTCTTGTTCTGAGGCCCCATGACTCAAAGCACTTCAAGGAAACTCAGATAGTTTCATGGGGCTCCGTGAAGACTGAAAATCTGACCTTTATTTCCAGATTGCTGATGAGGATTTCGTCAGGTCTCTGTGCCACGCAGGGCGCATCCACTCTCTACACTCGCTTCCAGTCCCCAGGTGACTGTCAAGACTGAGCTTGGTCACAGGGTGAGGTGTGCAGAGACGCTTTTCCGTTTCCAGAGAGAGAGAGATTACCCTATGTTTAGCTGCGTAGCTCTCAGCATGGGCAGAGAGGGAAGGACAGAGTACAAGATTACCTAAACCAGGGCTGCCGTCAGATCTGTGTTCATCGCCAGAGCAGGTCAGTAAGGATTGTGCACTCTCAGCACAGCAGTTCGCACAGCTGCTTGGACAAACCATCGCCCCATCTATGGCTTTTGGGGGAGATGTGAAGAACTCCAGCAGGGAAAATAAACGTCTGTGGCATTCAGTGAGGAAGTGTGCCTTTTGGTTAAACTCTCCTGACCTGAGCTGAGCTTTGATTTCAGCCTTGATCAGTTGGCTCTGATATTTTTCTTAGCAGAACAAGAAGCTGATTGCTTTAGGATTCCTGTTTTGGGAAACCTCATCCCCAGCTGAGATGAAATTAGCATTTGAAATCTAGTTTGTACAAGCCAAAGTAACAGAGACTGCCCAACTTACTTGCAATGGCAAAGCTTGTAATAAAAATGTTCCTTTGTGCAGACTTCCATTGCCAGACAATTTTCAGTGACTTTGCAGCCCCAAAAGTAATTTATCCAGGAAAGTGTATTCATTAGCACAAAGGCGGCCAGAAAACAGACATTATATACCATAGACCTACATTATAGCTCATTTTAATATTCAATTTCTGCTGAATGGAGAAAGAAGTTGATTAGGCAGTAGAAATACCGGTTCGTCTTGTGTTTCAACCAATAACAGGTTTCAGTAGGGAAAGGTGAAATAAGTCAATCAGCTGTTTACCTTCTGATTCCTTCAGAAGATAGCAAAATGCTTCTGTGTATTAGTAGTTAAGATACCAGAGACTTTAGTATTCATATAATGTCAACATAAAGAACAAATAGGCCGAGAACCAGACATTGTAGTTTGTTTCCTTATTTTTATATTATCTCTTTTTCTTCAACAACTGCATTGCTACACCCAGAAAAGTAATAATTATATCCAGAATCCAAAGAGGTCCATCATAACATGAAAATGTTGTGACATCATAGTCCTTGGTTAAGGAAATTATACTGATGGCAGAGGTTAAAGCCACAGTGTAAGACAGGCAAAGGAAGAGAAGAGCCTCAGAGGAGAGTTTCTTGCTCAAAAAAAGCACGAAACATTTCTGTTTTGAGGGAGAATTGTCAAAAGGTAAGTCACCTTGCTTTTACAATGCTTCTTTGTATGAGGATGTTTTTGCAAACGTTTTTCAATTGATGTAGGTTTAAAACCACTCATGGGTGAGGTGGAGGAGAGGAAATAATGAGAAACAAATTCAGTGGAAAAACAAGTGTTGATGGTGTGACTAGGCGATGAGGTAAATTTATGAACTGATTTGATCATGGATATTAGCACCTCCTTTCCTTCCAGTGTGAGTCAGGGTGAACATAAACATCACAGCTATGTGGAAAAATGCACCCCTGTGGGAAAAAAAATAAAATTAACCCCCCCGATTTTTTTTTTTCAAAGTGGTTTTTTTTTGTTTTGATGTTTACTAGGCAAAAAAAAACCCCAAACAGTTGAAATAGCTGTCCCACTTTTGTTCAGATTAGAAGAAGAAATATATGAGCGCTAAGCACAGTGCGTGACACACCAATAAATTTCTAAGTTAAATACTAAGATATACTAAGATATACTAAGATATTAGTATAAGATAATAGTTAGTAAGATACTAGGGTTACTGTTTCTATTAATATATCAATGAGACAGGATCCACTATGCTATGAACTGTATTATGATAGGACAAAAGCACTCCTTGACTCACATTTTACTAACTTTTTAACATTCTTGGACTGATCTGGGAAATGCTTTTCTTTACCAAAGTTGAAGCAATCTAACATTTTCATAGGCAAATTCACATCTCTTATCTTTTTGGCTTTTCCTGAGGAAAGAGAAACCAAAAAGAGAAGGCAGCTTTGTGATGGTGGTAATAATACACAACATTTCTCATGAGATTGTCTAAGAGAGCCATTCATTGAACATTTCACCTCCAGAAATTATATGAAGTGACTGCTATTTCAATGATGAATTAGATATTCACTACATTTTTAAAGAAATTAAATAAATAAATCTAATTTGGGAAGTTTCAAACACATTGATCATTTCACTATGAGTTCCTCAGCCAAATCCTAGATTTTCTGTTTCAGCCATGTGTTCGTTCCTTTGTGCGATATAACAATCTTGGTTTTGTAAGTTCATTGGAGCTGGCAGATAACTAAGCCTGAATTCCAAAGCAGAGTCAAAATTTACTTTATACCCATGACTAATGTCAAATCTGAACTCTATCTAATAGAAATATTGAGTAACCTCATGTTAATCTCTTCTTGATGCCAGCTATGACTAGCTATAATAGCTGAGGTCAGATCACTATCCCTGATGTATATATTCTCCTCCCACAGAGTTTTCCTTGGTAAGGACTTATATTGAAGAAGAATCCCACTTCTAGTTCAGGCTGGCCTGGTACAATGAAGTTAAAAAACATTATACACACCCTGTCATTTAAAAGTCCTTGGCTCATGGCTGCAGGAATTCAGCAGGGCTTAATTATTAAATCAGTAAACATTTATTCTCCAGATACTTTCATCTATACATATATTCTAAGATTTTCTTGATTAACCAATTTTTAAAATATAAAAAGTAGATAGGCATGTGGGTAGTAGAATATGCAATGAAAATATTTTTTCATTATCTTAACCTGTATGAGGACTTCCCCCAAAACGTGTTCTTAGAAAGAGAACAAGCAGACCCAGCTATGACTAGATTTTTCTTCATAAGAGCAGAAAATTGTATGATGTAAATATTGCTTTTATTGTACAGATGTGCTGTAACAAAGAAAAATGCATGCAATATTACATTTTCTCTACTATAAAATGAAGAAAAAAAAAACTTACAATAAAAAAATTCTAATCCTTAGCCTGTGTTGTATAAACCTAAAGAAATGGTAATCAACCTTGATGCGTGACTAAGGCACACATCTGTCTGTATGATTTATGACAGAACACAATCAGAAAATAAACTGCTCTTTTTTTTAAAAAAAAATATCCTCCCTGTAAGAGGATATTTTGCTCTACAATGAAGCATAGCATTTTTTGTTTTCATATTTTCTTTTCCACTAAGCTTTCTACGAGTTATTATATGCCTACAAGACCTGGTTTCTTAGGAGTCATACAAATCCTTATCAGTCTCTTCTGCATAGCAGCTCAGGGTTGTTCTTGATGCAGAGAGGTGGTTTAACTGGTTTTATTTCTAAAGAAGGAACAGGCTTCTTCTGAAAAAATTAATTATAATTCTGTCAAGGAGATTAAGTCTTTTTTATTTCTATTCAAAAGATTAGTGTATGTAAATAGTGTATTATGATTATGATTATTTAATACTTCTTACTCTTGAACAGGACATTTCTAAGGGCTAAATAGAGTTGCAACTTCATATCTATTTGATAAAATTTCTGATAAAAGTACCAGCCATAGTAAAGACAACATGGACAGTATCAGTACTGGAATTTGACGGAGACCATCTAATAAAGCTAATATAAGCTGCTGAATTGTCACCAGCAGATTAATTTCCTTTAATACAGATATAGACTGTGTTCAAGCGGTAAACTTTTAAGTAAGACTCTGCATTTTTTTTGTACAATGGGTTTCGTTATAAGTACAGTACCACTTGAGTTAGAACAGATGGGCTTGAAACATTTGCACTGAACTCAGTGACAAGATTTCCACTATCTTCAAGTGTATATTACTAAGTCATTTAAGACTCGATGTTTTCCAATGGCCTGGAGTCTTATTATTGACTTAATTTGAGATGAAGGTCATGAATGTGAGTTGAAACATCTTTTATTGATCACCAGTCAGCATCTCTGCAGTGCAGGGAATAACATAGCATGGTAGCAGAATATTTCACTGAATTAAAAAAACAAACAAACAAACAAACAATCACGGTAAAGAATTTAAAATAGTTGATCTTTTCCCTACTGTTGTTCTTTGTTTACAGTTGTAATGAATCACTTTCAAAGGTATATCTCACCAAGTCAGTTTATGTTACTAGTGCTGGCTGGACCTGGCAAACTAGCTGGCAGGGAGTATTACTCAAGAGACTCCCATGCAAAATTTCTGGATCCCTGCCTCAGGGAGGAAGCAAATTGTGCTTATGTATTTGTCACATTTAACGACCTTTTCAGAAGGAAATCGCATGTCCTGTGACATCTATAGGCAGGAAAGCTGACTTAATAAAGAAAAGGAAGGTCTTGCATCAGTGAGAACAGAGTAGTCAATTAGTAATTCTACAGTCACGCCAAAGTTATGTGATGATGTTTATGCAATAGTATATTTAGATGGGCCTAGAGGAAGCTTAACATGAGTAGGAGGCACGGGAGATGGATTCATTCACTGCCTCTGCTATAAGTCAAATACCTCATAGCATTACGTTATGTTAATCTACAGCTATATCTGCTTCTGCGTCTCTCTCATTCATCCTGGAACCTTTATCACAGAGCGATCAAAAATGTCATTAGCAATTTTGCATATGGAAGAAATGTAGTTCCTCCACTTGATGGAATTTTATTTGGAAGACATAAACCAAAAGACATCAAAACAGAATATTTATCACAATAAATGATTTGTCTATATGACAGCACAAAATAAATATTAAAAGACCTAAGCAAAGCCAGTCACAGGTAACAGTTTAGAAACTACTCTCCATTCTGCTAAAATCTGTGATACGCACTAGCAGAAGGTTTCTACTTTTTCTTCTCCCTCCAAATTCTAGTATTTGCCAGTGTACTGAAATAGAATGAAATTTATACCAGAATGACAAGACAGCTCTATTATTCATGACTCTATTTCTCTCCCAAATACCAGAAAATTTAACACCCCCATCTTAAAAAGGGGAGAAATGGTTATATATCTACATAGTAAAGATGTAGTCAAAGACAGTAGTGCATGGTTAACAGGAAGCAGAGGCAAAGAGTTTTAAAATATGGATCAGACACAGAATGCCAGATTCCACAACTACTAAATTACTCAAGTGTAAGGCTGGGCTCCTGCTAGTGTCAGAATATCAAATATCTTGGAGACCTCTGCTCAAGGGTAAAAGCCTATTCCAAAGCCTATTACAGTCAGTTTAGACTCTCTGCTGATACGAGAAACTTTCTGTTGTGCCTCACCTCCATAGCAATCTTGTTTTTGCCAGTTCAGGGAGTGAAACTCTTTATCATTCTATTGACTTTGAAGCAGAATTGGGAAATATACAGCATTTTCCCCATGTCAGTCCGAGGACAGAATATAGGTCCACTTGGACTCAAATATGGCATCTTGCTCCTGTGCCTCTGGGCCACAACAGTAGCCACCGGCTACTTTTTTTTTTTTTTTTTTTTTTTTTTAAATGCAGCCTGAGCATAAAGCTCTGGTTTTATTTTCTTAGAAGACCACACATGAGGTTTTCTCCCTCACTTTTCAAAAGCTGTTTTTCATTGGGAATAATGTGTTCACCCTTATACGTACCAGCCAGGAAAGGCTTTCATTAATAAGGCCAGTTCTGAAAATGCCTGTGTTCATTTTCACCAATAATTTCAAAGGCAGAGAAATGTTTCTACATCTCTTTTCCTACTGGTGGGATTCCAAAATTTTATGCACACACACAATAGTATGTGTAATATAGATTCTGAGAATGTTTATGACATATGGAGACCACAAAACCCAGCTGACAAAAATTAAATGTACTTTGTCCAAACACAAGCACGGACTTTGCCTATCTGTGGGTCTAATTTTGAAAAGTCACGTTTTCAGAAATGCACCTTTGGACATGACGTGGGCAGTAAAAATGATATTTATAATAACATGCCATTTCTCCATTAAAGGAATACTTTCTCTCAAATGCTATCACTCATCACACAATTATTATGTCTAGGATAAAGTTTATCTCTGTGCAGAACACGAAAATATGTTTTACATAACTTTTCAATCCTGCTTGCAGCTTATCTCAAGGCTTTGTGACAAACAGTTCTAGCATTGAGTCAAAAAGTCAAACATCACCTCTTAGGACTACTTTCTTATGCAAATATTGATGTTTAATGTCAGTGAGGAATATCTTTATGAAAATGTATTCACTCACGTATCTAGCTTTGTGTACTTGATGAGATGCTGTGATAAGGCTCTTAAGTTGGGTATAATTTTGAGATGAGCCCGTCCAAAGAGGTGAGAAAAAAGACAGATCTTCAAAACTGTGTTTGATTTAAAAAAAAAAAAAAATCTCAGAGAAAGCTCAGATATCTTAGGTGAAGAAAATTAAAATAAGATGGTTTGAAATCTCCCTCTCACCCACTATAGCTCCTGTTCCTAGTCAGTAAAAGTATTCCTGTTACCCAGACAAACCTCCTTTTCCATTGCTTTTCCTCTTGCTCTCTACTGTGTCTATGCATGCCTCTAACTCAGTCTTCCCTCTCACACTTCCTCCATCGACCCAGGGAGCCTCTCCCAGCTGGTGGCATGGATATGGACATCCTCATTTGTCCTCAAGGAAATACAGTCCCTCCTTCCAGGGGGTCCTGTCTCATCTCAAGCTCAGCAGTTCAGACAATGTGAGCTCACGGAATTATCTCTTACCTATCACTAAGGCCTTTCTATCATGTATTGTATATAACATATAATAACCATAGAGTGAAAAAAAAAAAAAGTTTAAACATGGAAGCATGAAGAGTTGTTTCATCTGAATTTATCTGAAGTCTGTGTAAGTCCATTAATCAAAATAGCGACCCAATCTAACACTTCATATGTGGAGTATTCCACAGACAAAACTAACACAGTAAAGTGTACGTGAAATATCTGCTTAACTTAAAATTTCTGTATGTCTGCAAAAGCTCATAGTTCAACATTTTATTTCCAAATTGGACTTTCAAGTGAATAGAAGTTAATCATATCCACCAAAGGTCCCTCTCTTCCTTTTGTCTTGTAAGAAATAATAAAATGAGCAGATTTACCTATTAAATTTTTTGCTGTTTTAATCATAGGACATTTAACAGGGTGGTCTACTCCTTTCAATCGTACAACAGTTGTTCGGGGAGCAGGGAGGTAGGGCTGGACTCGGCTGCCCGTATTTGATTATCAGAGCCAGCTGGAAAGGGGTCAAATGGTGCCTATAAAGGACTGAGAAACCTCAGCTGTAAAAAACAGCAGGAGGTAGTTTGGCTCCTGTGATTGGCCCTAAAGTAGAGGGAGCATACAAGAAAAAGCAGTGAGGATCCTACAAATTGTTTAGTAAAGATTAGTTTTCCTTTCTGCATGCATGTGTGTATGTGCATGTGGGTGGGTGGGTTGCTTGGTCTTCACATCACTGTGTCTGAGCCATAAAATACTTGAGGAAAATGTCTGAAAGAGGTACAAGAATGTTGTCAGCCCTTCCTTGCCTGGAGAGATGGACTGGTAAAGATGATTAAAATCAGTGGTACTCACTCTATTTATGATTGGGAGGTTTAGATGGGGCTTCATAAGTGTAAGAAGGAATTGAATGCACCTGCAATAGGAATTTCAGAAGGGATTAATAATGTTGGGTGCTTGAGAATGTTAAAAAAGCCCAACAGTTGATTTTTTTTTTTTTTTCAATGTATTTTCTGTGATGCTAGAAAGTCAAGTTAAAAAGCTGGAAAAAACCCTTGATGCTAAATCATTTAATTTATTTTATGTTTTTGTGGGTTAGAGATAAATTTTGGATCTTTTCCACATCTGAAGTTAAAAAGCATAGTCTCTTTAACACACAATTTTAATCAGAAACTTTAGTATGGAGAATGCCTTTCTGTCCAGATGATAAAACTCTAAAAATACAGCTGTTTCCACATTTCTGGAAAGTGTTGATAGAACTTTAACAGAAGCATCACCACAATAATATATTAATATCCTCTCTAATTCTACTATAATTAAGAATATGCTTTCTTCAGCTGTTGTATGTTAAAGTCAATAGTTTAGTTATGTGAATGCATATCACAGGAAATAGAGAAACTTTGGATTTAAAATGTTTTAAAACCGGGGGGGGGGGGAGGGAGTTGGTTTTTTAGGGAAAAAAACATTGTGCAGAGAGGACTGGGTTAGCAGGATGTTCACAGAGCTTGTGCAGTGGTTAATAAAGCTCTAGGAGAATTAGAATGCTAAACCTGTTTAATACTCCTAGGACACTTTCAGTTGTCTTCCCAAATAATTGATTAGGATCAAATTAAGAAGAGATAATAAAACGCAAGAATCCATAGAAGTACCTTTTATGAATTCTGTCTCGGTTTACTTTTTAAATGGTCTATGTTAACCTCTACGTCTGTTACATAGAGGTCTGTAGATCTGATGTATTTGCACCAAATTTGAGTCTTGCTTCCACAGCTCATTGAAATGTCTTCCACTTCCTTCACTGGGCTTTGTTCAGATTTTAATACAAGACAGAGTAAGGTTTGAAATTTGTCTTTAGCCTGAAAAGAACACTAAGGAAAAAAAAACAAAAACAAAAAACAACAACAAAAAACCATAAAACCAACCAAACAAAAAAAAAACCCCAAACTTACGAAATTTCTTCCCTTTAGCAGATAAGCTAATTTATTTCATTTTAAATCATTGACAGTCTAGGTTACAGAAGATCAACTCTTGTGGTCTTAAGATATTAAAACTTCTTTTTCTAATTACTTTAATTGTTCATTTTGGCTTCTATCTGACAGCTGATGTGGGCAAGTTCACAACACTGGTTGCTTCCACTGCTGGATGAGAATTTTTTTCTGCCAGCTCTTTAAAACTAGAGGCTAGGCTGTCTTTCAGCAAACTTCTTGTAATACATTTATACAAGAAAAGTATCCTGTAATCTCATTTATGTCTTCCTTATTTCAAAAATTTATTTAGCATAGTTCCTCTTGTGTCAGTCACATTTAGAAAGCCAGAGCACTTCAGTGAAAGTGTAAATCATGATCCAAATATAGAAAAAAATTTTTAAACTATACTCACATGTAACAAGCGAGACCTTGCATAATTTTATACAAGAATGTTACTAAGTTATTTGCCAAGGAATGTTAGGCATTGAGCAAGCACATATTAAAACACAAGATGCATCTTCCAAATCTGTAGAATCCCATAGCATCTGCCATCAAAAAATACAACATTAACCACCACAGTCCATGTGTTCCAAACAGAAATCTTTCATTTGAGATATTTAGTGAAATGAACTGACTGTAGACCAAAATTGGTTTAGTTCCATTGGGATTTGATTTTTCATGAATAAATTCTACATAGAGAGTATTGAAAGGGATTTTTCTCCATTCATGCGTAGCCCTTTGACTCTTTAGCATCCCTTGATCCAGGGTGTACTCGAGGTCCCAGAGCAGGAAACTGCAGCCCAAGGTGTCCGTGTTCATGTGACAGACAACAGGCAGTGGTAAGCTTGTCATATTGCCTGAGGAAGTTATGTGCCAGTGCCTGGAAGGTCCATTTACATGAGCAAAGTCTTGTTAATGAATTGTGGAAAGTCTATATTTTTAACTTAGCTTGTTTTCTTGCACCTTTTCGGGAGGCGGGGGGGGGGGGGGGGGAACACAGACTGGGTGGCAAAAGGGGTATTCATACAGTCTGAGGTTAGTGTAGGAAGGTGAATTATCTGAGCTTTTCCAGTGAAGAGAGTGAGGCTCTTTTACAGCTGAAGTTTAAAGTTAGGTGCTCTGATCTACTCCAGTATGAACTTGGCTTTCTGATCATCTTTCCTTGGCTGGAGTTAGCCTTTGTGGATGCTCACATATGTGCCTGAGTAGACCTGTGAGGCTAAAAAGTGCACAGTGGTTCTACCTAGCTCCTAGGCAACCCGACTTCTGTGTGACAGCACCCTGGCTAATGTCACATCGGGTTCCCCGGCACGGGCTCTTGCTTGCTGCCTTTTTGCCATAGGGTTATTTAATGCCATGCTCCACACCTGTGCTGTGCGTTAGTCGGACGGCACTGCAAAGCTGCATGTCCCCATCTCCAAATAAACGTTTCCCCCCCTTCCCCTTTCCCTAAGCAAGATTAACTACGTGGGCCAAAGCAAAACCATGCTATAATGTTTCAAAAAGTGAAACTAATTTGGTTCAATGTCTTATGTCTAGGCTTGCCTTTATAAGGAGATGTAACTTAATTCCAACAAAAATTGATGCATTTGGAGGCTTGGGGTGGGTTGTTGTTGGGGTTTTTTTTTCCTATTAATGAGACAATCCTAACAAACTGCAGTTGCAAATCAAGATGACTTTACTTCATTACAGCAAAAAGGCTGATATTGTGTACAGAGCAATATGACTGTGTTTCATCACAAGTCCCCTACCATGCGCTTTCCCAAATCGTATTAAATTTAGAATGTTCCCTGTTATGTAGTCAAGGCTTTAAAGCAATGCTATGGTAATTGATTATGTTCTTATTTACTTTTCCAAACATGTAGGTAAGCTTTTATAGCTTTTTCTGTAAATTAGTTGTATTGTTCAAATATAAAATTTTTTTCCTCTAGGAGTATCAAAAGAGACATCAATCAAACTGGATAATTTTGCTTTGACCATTAAACACTTGTTGCTGTGTGAGGTAAGCTCTTTTCTATTGCTTTTTTTTTTTTTTTTTTTTTTTAAACATGTATTTAAATAAGTTAAAGCTAACGGTTCATTCCTGTTTGTTTCCTGGTAATGAAGAATTCTGTGCAAAATTAGTATGTTCCTTAAAGATCCTAGCTAGCACTTTAAAATGTATGTAAAGGATTAGAATTCTAGTTTTAATTAATTTTCTATTAAAACCTCAGCTATAAGTTCACATAGACACAGCTGATTTGATGGAGGTGGATAGATACCATGCTTATAAAAAGGCATACGTGGCATTCATGATGTGCCCTACAGTCTTGTCCTTGGTGCATGTCCTGACAGCGTCATGCCTGCTTACTGAGGTAGGACCTGGCTGATCAGGGTATCGTTGGGTGTTTGGCTTTTATTTGGGAAATTTCAGTGGATGGGCACACCAGGGTCCTGCCGTCCTGGGAAGCTGGGAATCGAGTCTACAATATTTCTACCTCAGGGTCAGGATGCATCCAGCATGTGAATGTATGACAGGAGGGTAGGTCCATTACAGCTCTGAACTGTAAATGCTGTTTTCATACCTGGTAACCTTTTTGTTCTGGAGGAAGCAACATTTAAAAGAGTTCGGTCTTGCAAGTTAAGCTCTTCGCTGGATATTTCTGTGTCTGAAATAGTTTCAGGTGTAAGAGCATTTCATACTGCATCTATGACAGTTTGAGAAGCAGAAATTTTGAAGGTGAAAACTTCAGATACCATAAGGCCTTCAGAAACCATACGACCTTTTAATACCCTCATAAAATTGCATATACCTGGACACTCATTACTGAATGCCCCTGTATTTTTTAATATTCCCCTTTTCATAGGAGTTGTGACTAACTATGGGGCAATTTCACTTGTGTGAACCCTGGGGTAATTATGATCACTATTCATATAGACTCTTCTCACAGCCTCTTTTACCTAATTGTCGCACACTCATTGTACAGATGAAACCTGGTGCTGAATGGTATGAATATGTGTTTGGAGTCGCATCCTTCTGGTATATGCTTTGGTGAAAAGATTAAGCAGCTCACCTCTTTTGGAGAATTTTGTTTCTCATCCTATGTATTGGCTGCTGCATGCGGAGCAAGGTGGACCAGGGTCTTCTCATATTCCTGTTCTATCTCCCTGGAGTTACATTCATAGCGGGGGAAAAAGGAGGGGAGACTTCTCCCTCCCTTGCATGACCAAGAAAGAGTTATGATAATTTAGCCCTAAGTGTTTAAGCCATGGTCCAGTGCTGCTGAATCTAACTGAGCTTGGCATCATTTGAAGGAGCTTGCTGAAGTGTGAAAGACACTGACGTGACTACGATTAAAAAGTATTGAAAAATTATAGACCACACTGTAAAAGGCCCTTATGCAGGTGGACGAGGTCAGGGCAGGTTAGCACACAAGGAACACTTTTGTAGTTGATGCTTACGTACGTCAGGCAGACATAGTATAGGTTGTTCGTTGGGTGTATCCTTTCCGCCTTACTGGCCAGACTACAATTGGCAGAACAAATTTTGCAGTCATAAAAGTTGATCTTGCTATTCATATTTTTAGAAGGGATAATGCATTGGCAGGAGCCCTTCTCTGTACCTACTTCTCTCTATCCTGTGCCTTTGATGTAAATTTTTTTATTCCTGGCTAGCTGAGAACCTGAGCAATAATAGAGAAGAAAAATAGAGCATGGGGTATATGACGTAACTCAACAGAAAACACAGGTAACCAAATTTCTAGAGATATGATAAATTTTAGGGAGGCTCCTGCTTTCTTGAGTAACTGTGTAATTGTACCTATTAAAAATGTAAAGTAAAGGTTTTACTTTGGGTTCATTTAAAAGTAAAAACAGTATGTTAGCAAGTGGCAAACTTCCAAGTTAACTACACACTGTAGGATGGGATGAATGTCATTTCCAACACTCTGGAACTATGATTGACCCCAATGTATAAATATTTTTTGATAATAATATTTTAGTCCCATTTTCATGGCTGTATCCCAGACTATAGATGAAAGCTAAGTATCTGGGTTTTTTTTTTTTTTGGCAAACAATGATGTCCTGATTTTTCCAATCTAAATTGCCCTCCAGGGCACTAATAAAACAAGTCATGGCTCACAAAGTAAATTTCCTGTGTACTAATTGAAAACGGTTTCAAATTTATTAGGGTTTCAATCATCTTCCCAAAATCTAATGCTTGTGTTCACAGTAGTCAATATGAGTGCTAATGGATTTACCTGAAAGGTGAAAGAAATATTACAAGTATGTCTCAGGTATTTTAAAATGGAGGTAGGGGGAGATAAAAATAACAAAACCAGAAAACCACACATTTCATATAGCTGTATGTAGTTTAAAACAACATCTGAAACTGAGCACTCATTCTCATGAAATATTTGGGTTTATAGTACTGCCAAAACCTTTCCTATATCCGTTCCCAGACACTGCCTGTAACACGTGATCTGCTAGAATTTGCTGGTAGACCTTGTTCTAAGATGGTAGAAAAGGCAGGAGAGCAACAACATTGGTTTCCTCTTTTTGCTAGGTTTGTCTTTGTTCTGTATAAACTGCAGGAGACGGAGAGAGAAGGGCTGTTGAAATGCTCCAACTTTCTCCCCCTTCAAGCCACACCACAAAGAAGTGTAAGTGCTACGCAAACCATCCTCCAAAACCCGCAGAGAGTTCGCCTTCTGCTCTGTGCTTCCTCTCTCCAAAATATTGTACTGGGAGGGCACTTGTCAGATTTTCTGGCACCACACTTCATAGCAGAGTTCCTCTAGCAAGAGAACCACAACCTCTTGTGCAGACTGAATTAATAATATGACAAAAGCATTTGGCCTCCATGTGGAAGAGGGCTGGCTGGAAAACTGGAACTCTGGTTTCTGAAACATTTCAGGGTTTGGGGATTTGTTTTATTTTCTTCATCATGTTAAATCAAATTGTGTAAAGGAAAAAGAGGATAGGGGGGAAAAAAAAAAAAATCTCCAAACCTCTACCTCCTTGTTTTTCTAGTAATAGTGATATGTGAATGCTCTAAAATAGCTCAATAATTATGAAGATCACCTATGATTAAATGGCAAAATAAAACAAAACTATTTTTCCCTCATGTCTCTGATAAATCCTAGAATAAAATCAGGCTCTTTTCATTGCTTTTATTGCATCTGTTTAGGTTTGTGAAAATTCTTAAATATTGGGATAGAGTCCGGCTGGCTTGATGGCGATAAAAAAGCAATCTTTCTGTGGACGATCATTTTGTACCTGAGGGAATGTAGGAGACTGCAGTTCAAATCTCACCCTTGTTTTGGTTCATGGTGATACCTCAAGATGGGGATGGGGCAAAGCTCTGTTTATGCAGTGTCTCCAAGGATGTCGTTCTCTGTGTGCTCTGTATCCTTGGAGAGATACCGTCCTTCTGATTGCTGTTCCGCATTGATGTAAATTATCTTCACAGGACCATGACACACATGCATTAATTGTCTGTTCTCATGTTTTGTCTGAGAAAAAGTGCAGTCAAGGTAAATGTACTCCTTTGGAATATTCTGTGATGGATCTGAGAAAAGTTTGAAATAAAAAGTTCTTGAAAACTTTAGTTTTCATTAGAAAAAAAAAAATGTTCTCACAAATCATAACTTTTGTATAGAAAAGGGACTTTGCTGGAGAAGTCCCAACCAGCTATAATGCAGATGGCCTTTGCTCCATGCGTGTGTCCTGAAAGCTGCAGTCGAACAACAGCAGTCCTCATGAGATGGGTTCCAGCACTGGTGGTTGTCTGTATGTGCTGCCATACCTACTCTACCTTTTCCCCACCCTGCCTTCCCCGTTCCAACATGAGAAACAGCACTAAAAGTTTGCAATCCCTATGTTATTCAGCTCCATTTCTAAACACAGTGGTTTGGGCTTCTCTCTGCTTACAGAGGTATGTTCTCAACTACCTAAGGGGACTACATTAATATCTGCTAGCTATTTTATCCAGCCACAGTTTCTCTGTCAAGACTCATGTTCATGGCAAAGACAGCAGAAGACCAGATGAGCAACGGTTGCAATGCTATAAACTAATTCCCAGATGTAGAAGAGACTAGTTGTAATAGCTGTATCGTACATGTGGAAATTAAGTCTAAACATACTGCAGTCCCCATACGCTTGTGAGCCAATTAAAATGTCAGTCATGACAGCAGCATAGTAGATGCTGTGTTTCTCCTTCTGTTCTCTTGTATGCATATATTTCAGTATGTTCGTGAGTTTATGAAAAGAAAAAAAGAAAGACAATATAGATATTTCACCATCACATGCTCTCTGTTATGCTTAGTACAATAATACACTTAATTCCAAGGTCTTTATGAGATACCCATTGAACTCCAATAATTCTAATTTCTTTCAAACTGTTTTAAGCAGTAGTTGCATTTTTTTGGTCTTACGTACTAGTATTGTCCTATAAAGATGCAGTAGATATTTTACCATTTTACAAATGGTAGAACATGTTTTATGCACATACATCTTTTTTCTTGGCACAATTGTACTCCAGAAAGATGGAGTCAGAATCATGATGTGATTATGAAATCTGTCAATAGTCAGATTATGTCTAATGGTAAAAATCTTGACACTCATTCTATAGATTATCCTAGATATAAGCCTATAAATTTTGAAGTCATAGCAAAAATATTTTTTGTTCTAATGGACAGTTTATACAGAAATGACAACAGGTCTGATTTGAAGTTTTATTTCACATCAGTATGGGAGAGTAACTTCAAAATTAACATGAATTATGTCCACTTTTGTACCATTTACAGTGACTGAAGAGTGTAAAGGTGTTTGTTGGTTGAGTTACTTTTAAAAATCCAGATGATTAAAACTGAGTCCTCTAATACAGGTTATGCTACATTCATCAGAGAAAGTAGCATTTTCAGTTCTCCTTTTCAAATATTCAGTTTTCTCATTATCTTTCCTATGACAAAGCAAGGAGGTAAAAGAAAATTATTTTAGAGGGTACTGAGGTTGTGAGAAGAAAGTGTCACAGAATTGCTGTCCTGCATACTGCCGTGCCTTGATGAGCAGGGCTGCTGTATTCAGTGAACGGCCGTTACCTTTCAGTGAAGTTATAAGCAAGTTTGTATTTTTGTTGTCTTTAGAAGGGAAGTATTCTTGCACCAAAGCCATAGTCTCAGTTGCTCAACCTGGAGTTTATTGAAAATGCCGGCAACTGAATGTTTTTCTTACAACGAAGAGTCAATGACTTCTGTTTCTGAGATTTCTTCCATTTCTGTTGCAAATTTTGATGCTTTATATTCTGGTTCAAAAGTACTATCAAGTATCTGCTAGTCCTCACACAGTGTGCATCTGAAGTATTTTCCTTTCCACGCAGAGGCTTTGATAAGCCAGCATACATGGTTGTAAATGAAAAACAGCAAAAAAAAACCCAACCAAAATATATTTGTGTAATGTAGGAGATGATTTAGTTTGGTTAGTGAGCAGCAAACTCTTGAGATATCATTTCCTAGATTTAGCAGGCTTAGACTCAACTGCCTGTGTTCAGAAAAAGTTCAAGATTGTGATTATACGTAGATGGAAAATGAAGTCACTGATTTCCCTCTCCCCTTCCATATCTTATCTTTGCATCACTTTACTGGTTTTCAAATGGGTATTTGCAAAATCAACCACATCCTTTCTGTATAATCTTTTTTATCACAAATGTGATTGTGCAATGTGAGTTTCTGAACTAGTGTGATGCTGAGGGGAGTAGTTTAGGGGTCCTCTGTTTCTGCTGTCTTTCCTTACATTGTTGCTTTTCTCCTTCTTCCAGCTGAGCTTCCCTGCTTTCTGCTCTTCTGTTTCTTTAGGTCACGTGTCTGGACTGCAATTTGGGGCTTAATTATGGTGGGGGGGAGGGTGGGTGGGTTTGCCAGGATTTGAGAAATGGAAGGAGAAAAATGTTAATAGGAGATAACTTTAATGTTCCAGATCACTATCTTGTGTACCGTCATAGTCATTTGTGCTTGTTGGAAAGCAATTACAAGTACTTAGTGTATTTTGGTAGTATCCTCCTACTTTCTGATAGAAGATCATCTACCACATTTGGTTACTTTGTTAGAAGTCCCATCTGAGAGCTAAATTTACAGGAACACTGATTAAATCTTGTTTCTGAAGGCTTCTTGAAATGGGATGGGAAAATTACAATGACACTGAGCTTTCTTAATAGCAGATGAGTTTGGTTTCATGGGTTTGGTCCCTAGTACCTTTTATAATTGCTTAATTCAATTAGCTTCTTTAACATTATGAGATTCACTGAAGGAGAACCCCTGCTTAGATAAATAAAGAATAGACTTTATCCCCAGATATCATAGAAAAATAGCTAGACACCACTTCAAAAGACTTTAGTACTTGGAAGCAACACTTAAGAATATTAAAAGTTACTCTGAGGTCACTAGTGCATTTCTGTTCCTCCAACACTTCTATTTGTTTCAGTGGGGGTCCAAATATTTTGGAATCTGAGTTTCATACTAATGCTGATTAGACAACTCTTAAGAAAATAAGCTATACCTTATCCCATTACTTTAGAACTCTCACGAAACATTTCTCCCAAGAAACAAACCACTCATCAATCTATCTACATTTCAGAATAGCATTGCGTATTTTAATGATATATTAGGCACACGCAAAATGTGTTTTTTTTAAAAAAAAAAAAAAAAGAAAAAAAGAAAAAAGAAAAAAGAAGGAAAAAGAAGGAAAAAAAAAGAAAAAAAAAAAAGAAGTATGTGTTCCAATTTATAGCTTAAACTTCCATAAAGTTGCTCGGCAGAACTTCTGCTGGATTTATCTCCCTATTGTGTTTCCTTTTGTCTCTACATTCCTATGCTAGGAATTAGGCCTGAGAGGGAAAGCTATACTTTTAGCCTAGCCAGGGGCCAAGTACCAATCAGTCTATCTGAACATTCCTCTTCTGTTAAAGGCAAACCTCACTCTAATAGAAAATCTCAGCTATGTCCCAGGACAACGCTACTTCAAAGGTCAACGTGTCATTCATGTCTAAATTTCAGGGACATAGTAAAACTGACATTTGAAACCACAAGCCACAATGTTTCCTTGGGATTTTTTTTAACATGTAACCAGGAGTGGCTGCAAAGAGTCACACAGTCAGAAACAAAATGTGGACTCAATGGAGACAGAGGCAGACAAAAGGAAAGCAAAAGCAAGGCAATTCATAAAAGGAGAAAAATGTTTCTAAAATGCCAAAAGAACATTAGTTGCTATTCTTCTCTCAATATATAGTAGCTTGATTCAAGGGGGAAATATAGATTTTTAGGAATGTCAGCATGAAGATAAACATCACACCAGTAGGTCAAGGGGTTGGGGAAGAGGATATGTTCACCACATTTTCTGGCTTTCTGCCCTACCTATGAAGCTGAGCATAGTTGTACAACAAGTTATATGTGGTTATGATAATCATATTTAGAGATATATTGGCTATTTTGTTATTAAAAAAGTACATCTGTATCTCTCCAGGAGGAAATGCAGATTTGCTTCTGAGCCAGCTGACACAGCAAAATGGAAATCTGTACCGTCCCTTACTCAGCTGCACAGAGATCCTTTTCTTACTGCCTTCTATTTTGAGTCAGCGTAGGATGAACTTAATAGGTACTTAATTTGTCCTGACTGCCTTAAAGAACAGCTTGGATAGGGCTGCATGATGTCTTTTACTGAATTTTTTTCCTTTTTCATTCTTTTAGAATAATTTCTTAGTTTTACTTGACTTATAATGCAATAAAATGCCACCAAATTTAGGGATAATCCAAACTGAGATACTTATTTGTCCCACAAAAGCTCCCTGTAATTTGACATAGGTCTGAACTTGTTTTAAAATGGGATGTACCTGTATCTGTTGTTTTGATTTCTGTTCTTCAGTCTGAAGCATGCTTGTATAAGGTGTTGTTTATGCACTCTCATCTCTACCTATAATCTTCCTTGGAAATAATAATTAAAAAAATTACCTCCACCTCTTATAATAAAGGTCATCTAGAACAGACTTATGAGGCAACTTGTGATTGCTTCTGCTTTCCACTTTTAGAAGTTACACAGGCATCAAGTCTTCCCTTTCCATCAGCTCCTGTGCCTATTCTCTGTAATTGGGGAATGAACTGCCTATAATTACACACAAAGATCAAGAAACAGAGTCTCTTTTAGCAGAAGTCTCTGTATCTTGTTCCGATATAGATGCTAAACAACAATTTAGGAAAGCTGCACAAACAAATGAATACACAATCTCAACTCCCCTGTCGGTGAGGCACTGGCAGTCACTGATTTCCCTTTACCCTTCTTGTCTTCTAAATAAGAGTAGACAATTAAACTTAGCTTAGCTTTTTCAGAAAGCCTGTCTTCCCAGTTGGAGCAGCATGAAAAGAAGCTGTGAGGAATATAAAAATTAAGAAAAATAGGTCAAATAAAGAGATCTAAAGATTGACTTCTCTTCCCTTAGTGAGTGTTAGCAATTAGGTAAACTGATTTGCAGTGAGGTCATCAGTCACAATTGGAAGCTAATTTGAAAATGGATTAGCTTAGGAAGTAGCAATTTCTGCACCATGGGTTTCAGCAGTAAGTGATTCAATTCTGTAACAGACCTCATAAACTGGCTGAGATCAATGTCTACCTAATGTGCCATTACGCACTGGGCATACTCCAGTAACAGCACGCACAGCTGTGGCTTCAGGGACTTTCCGTGCAGGGTTTCCTCTGCTCCATACTCACTTCCCACAGGTGTGTTAGCTGGTTATTTTACCTGAGGGAATAAACAGTTTAAGAGAATTAAAATGGGTGAAACTGTTTCCCTCTCTCTAGAGAATGAGCTTTTCAGGTCTGAGACCAGTGGCAGCAAGTGAGAAGGATTAGCTAGCGCACCCTTATCATAGAAAAGGACTGAATCTGCTTTGTGAACGCAGGAGTCTACAACAGCACAGTGGAGACTAATGTGGGAGCTCCTGACATTTCCAGAGGCTGAAGGACCTGATTCTCGTCAGATTTTTGGGCTGTGTGGGCACACAGGAGGAGAAAGACCTTTCTCCTGGCCTGTCGCTAGGTGTTATCTTTTCTTAAGAAGACCTCAATAAAATTCCATCACCTTCTCTGAACTTCTTTGCCTCTTGAAAATTAAGACTACAGCCATATTACCCCATCTATCCTTCTTGGGTCCCCATCTTCTCTTCCAACCCACGCTGGCTAAGATCCAGCTGAGCTTCCCAGCTAACCTACTGCAGGTCCCTCCAGCTGGCACAGTGATTAGAGCAGGTTACAGAGACTGGAGGTTACACTGCCAGCCAAGCAGCTCATGGGTGGCAATCATCTGAATGAAGTTGCTCAGGCATTTACAATCAATTACCTCTGATGAATACAGAGATATCTGTTTAGTAGCTCAAGTGAGAGACTGAATGTGCTAATTGCCACCAGTCCAGTGACAGTGACTAATTTGGAGATGGTTTGGAGGGACCCTGGCCCATGGTTCAAGTAAGCTTTGTTGGGGCAAGATTGAAAGACAGAGTTAAGATCCTGCTCAGGTGAAACATCCTAACGAGTTTTGGAAGCTATCCATGGTAAGAATTCTTAAGTTCAAGATCAGGCTGAATTAATAAGCTTGGAGCAATATGGTTCTCTTGCAGTAAGAATTTTTGAAGAACTTTCTGCTCTAAGTTTGGTCAAAAACTTTGGGCTAATATATTTAGAATTTCATATTGGAGGACCAGTTGGATAAACCAAACAACTTTTTTTGTGGTAGTTCTATAGTGCTTCCTTGAAACAAATTTTGATTTCTTAAAATGTTTGTGGATGGGGGGCTAGCTGTAGAAAACTAAATTTTGAAATGGAAATTGATCTTGAGAAAAAGGAGGGAATCTTTCATTTAAAAATATGTAAAAGTCAACAACTCCGAAACTTAAAATGAAAGTCTATAAAAATCACTTTCTTATTTTCTGGCAAAGACTTTTAACAAACTGATATTTCTAAACCGTAAAGATAAAGATAAATCATGACCATCATTTAGTCACTGAGCTGTAATGCCAACATGAATTTGAAAGCAAAAAATGGATTAATAATTGAAGTAGATAAAAGATTAGACTTCATGTCCTACTCCCAGGGCCTGCGCAATTTATGATTATTTTTTTACAGTGGTATAGTCAGACACAATGCCAATACAAAGTATTGAGACTTCTAAAATTGAGACTCTCTTTACCTAGATACTTGTGGTTGTATGAAGGACACAACCTCCCATACAGCAATGAATGGCATTCAAACTTCAGACTCTTAGATGCAGTTGCTAACACTTCTTTTTTCAAACATTATTCAGAAAGATGCAATAGAAATCTTAGGGTAAAATTTGAAGAACTCTTCAAATGGAGACCTTAGGAACATGAAACATTTCTTTCATCAGACATTAAACTCTTAGGAAGCTATCTGATTACAGTCTTTTTTAAGGGTAACCAGACAACTATATGGTATGACTAGAGTCCGGTCCCACATGCCCATGCCATTTTTAAAAGTGAAATTTAGTCTCAAAAGTGACTTAGATGCCTGTTAGAATTTTACTAGGTATTAAGAAAAAAAAAAAAAATCTGGGAAAAAAAAGAGTTAATATGATCTCTGTTTAAACCATCAGAGCCATATAAAGGTGAGACTCGCGCACTTCCTTCCCTGCCCTGCTTTCCTTGGAAAGGAAATGCATCCGCCTGAAACGGTGGGGAGTCATGGTGTGCTCTGCTGTGTCTTTTTTTTGTAGCCAGCTGAGGAATTAGAGTGCCGGTGCACCATATATTTGGCTTAGAAATTGTCTTTTGTGCTATCCTAAGTTCTAGTTCCCTATGACAGTACCAACCTTAATGCAGCAAATGTAATATTTTCATGGAATTTCAGAGCAAATATTTCAGACAGGTGTGAAAAGATGTAGTTCCTTTGTTTTAAATATACTTTTACCTATTAAGTTAATGATAATACCAGTTTTCAGAAATTGCTATTCCACGAGACTCCCTCTGAAAACTCAGAAAAATTAGTAGTATTATCTTGACTTTATTTTGCTGGGAATTTGCCATCAAAACAACAGGAACAAAATACAAAACAGAATAATGAAGGAAAAATGGAAATAAAAAATTAGGGGATAAACCCCTGAACTAATTTTAAGGTGAAATTTGACGAGTTTCTAAGATAATTGTATGAAATCAATGACTGCAACAGCAACAAGGTAGCTGTTGAGCCCTAGGATCTCCTCTCATGCTTCGTACCTAGTCATGCCTTTCTGCATTTTCACAGCAGCAAATAGCCTTTATTCTCCTATGTCACTATTTCTTCATAAATTTTTGAAGTATGATAATTGTAAGAACTGTAAGATTTGTAACCCAAATCCCTGTTTTGATTTCTGAAGTAAATATTATGTGCTGTCTCCAGACCTGGCTTCATAAAGGCTCTTATGAAACCACCAACAACTGTAGCCCTTGTTAAGATGTTTTTATCTTAGTAATTAACAACAGCATGTAGAAAGTCTCTTGCTCACCTACCATCACACTGGTACAACTTTCTACTTACCTTCGGCACAGGGTGCTGTGTTTGGCAATTGGATGAGACTACACCTGTTTTCAACACAGGAAAGGGCCTTATTTGAACCAAATCTAACCTGCTAGTGATTGCTGTGATTGAACTGTGGGGTCGCTTTTATACTGCAATCATATGTCAATGTCTGTTAATAAACAAAGTGACACTTCGTGATTATTGCGTAGCAAATTAGAAGTGAGGTAAAATTTCCTGCCTTTTCCTTAAAAAAATCTGTGATGTCAGTGACACCAGCTCCCATTTTCTGACCCTACAAAGTGAAAGAGGCTGGCTAGGTGATTAGATGTAGGAAAACTAGTTTTAGACGAAGTGTTGACTAAACATGTTGAGTAAAATTCACCCCTGCTATAGCCCAACTGATCACATGGGAATAACACCAAAGACAAATTTTTTCTAGCTTTGAAAACAAATTTTCCCTGTATTTCTTAACTATTTCCTTCAAAAATCTTAACTGAACTTCAACTTTTCAATGTGCCTGATTCGTCTGTGCACAGAGTGAAAGAACTTTGCAGCAAAGATATAGAGACAAACTGACTGCAAGCAACTGCTTGTGCCTTTTTAACACAAAGCGTACTAGCGGATGAGAAATCCTGTTGTCCTTTGTTCATGAAGTCACACGCACTCAAGTACTTTGCTGACATCTTGCAGAACGGAGGCATCAGCAACGTCTTAGTGAGAACATCCATCTCCCATGTAACCAGCTGAGGCTTTATTGCTCTCTACAGTTGGGCATTGTGTCCATGGCCCTTCTCATTCCTCCTTCTAGGCAGGAAAGCTTTGGGATACTTGTTCTATAACTAACCATGATTCACAAAACCTTTAACTTATCAAGAGTGCTGTCAGATGTACGGGAGACAGATCCACAAGTCAGGATGTAGAATTAAATGTATATGGTCCACAATTCATTTTGCAGAGCAGAAATGAAGGCACCCAAAGGATATAGATGCATTGAGGTACCTGGAGGTACACTAATCTGTAGTACCAGAATGTTGTCTGTCGTGTTTCCATTGCACTTTTGGTCCTGTGAACTTATCAGAGGTAGAAAAAAATAAGAATTACTGTAGGATCTGGCCAATTCATGTACTAGATGTGGTATATGATGAAATTTCAAAATGAATGAAGGCATTCAAGCCAGTCTGAGTGTCTCCTTCCTCAAAGGTCCTCAAAAAATATGTTCAAGTCACTCTGCAAACCAGGTTGTTACTTCTGTCATTTTAACTGTAAATGGGTATCACCTTATTTCATGAGGACTGGTCACTGAATTAAGCTTCTACTGACTTGAGATATTATGAGAAGAATGAGAACATATCGCATGTCGTTGCTGTGTCTGCTCTGCAATACCCTCCTACTAGCTAGCCTCCCTGAAGATATAAGTCTGTTTCCTAAAATATTCTATAGTCAAAGTCTCAATGTTATTGTTCTGGCGGGTTTTTTTATTCATTGTGCCTAGTCACTTCAAAGAGGGAATATATCACGGCTGTTTGCATAAAAAGATTTTAGCTTCATAAACACATGGAAATATTTAAAATTAAATACTGTTTTAGATAGTTGGAGAAACACCAAGTTCTTGTTATGTATGCTTCTTGGTTTCTGTGCATGAACACAAATATAAAGCAAACCAATATCCAAGCATTTGTATATAAGCTTTCTTCTGAGCTTCTTTTGAGACCATTTGAAACCCACTGTGTATTAAATTATGAACCATAACTTACTTCCCCATATCTAATTTAACATCCACAACTTTGCAGCTATTTAAGAATGCTTGGATGAAAAAGACCATGTCTTATTCATGCAAAAAAAAAAAAAAAAAAAAAAAAATCACTGGAGAAAATAATGTCCCTAGCACTCAAAGCCAGAACAATACTTAGCTTATTGATAAGTATGACTCAGAGTTTTGGATCCTATTGGATCTTGGATATTATAGGGTCAAGAGAAATGCATATTGGTTAGTAGACATCTTTTAAATAGCTACAAGTCTCCTCTGTTTTACTGGGAAAAGGGTCTATTAGGTTTCAGAAAGCAAATGGCAGAGACATTTCACTCACATCAATTACCCTAAACTCTCTTTTACTATCCCCTTGGATATTTCAATTACATGAAGGAAAGCCAAATTTGTTTGGACTGTTCATATACTCCTTGTATCTTCCTTTATATCTAGGAAATCCACAGGTATTGTTTTTACTCTTGATTGGTTTTGCTTTTGTAACATCACAAAGTTTACTTGAGGATTTGGCTTGCAGTCACTGAAGTCTCCTTGGATAACCACGCTCTTCTTTGTAAATAGTGACTCACCATGATTAATTCTCTGCCTGGCAGATAGTATTGACAGTAGACTAAGTGGGATGAGAAAACAAGATGTTAAATAACCACCCACTGGATTCATAAGGGACTTCCAGGAATCTAGAACATGGTCTCTTTCTAATAGCCTTAACCATGAATCAGTCAAAAGATTTACATATCAAGATTTGATATTAACTGGACATCCAATCTACAGCTACTAACCAAATCAGCATCCCAGCAGGTATGGAACAAATAAATGCACCACTACCAGTACTCAGCCTAAGCACATGTAAGACAGTCTGATGAACTTCAAAATGTTTATACAGTGGTTTTCACATGAATAAACTCTGGAATCTATCCCGTTCATCTCTTCTGACTTAAAAGAAATGGAACAAAAAATCCAGTATCTTTCTGCCCAGATCATCTTTTTTACATTCAGTCTCATGAACAAGAGCTCTGGTATGCATCCTCAGGCCTGCTGTAGCTACATTTAACCCAAGTCTGTAAGACTGGAGGACAAAAATGTGTTTCATCTTTTCTTAGTGGCTAAGGAAGAGGTTTGATACCAAGCAAAGACAGAATTCATACCCCACAGTCCAGTGGCTTTGTTCGGAGCGACGTGCCAGCTGGGTTTAATGTGTAACCTGTCCTGTTATCCCTTGATCTGTTCAGGTCCTCTGCTGACAAATTGCAAGATGGGCAAAACTTTCAAAGCAAGGCAGATCCATAATGGTGCATTGCAAACTGCCCTCAGGCTCCCTCTCCTGGACATTTATGCCTCCATATGCTCAGGATCCTGCTGTGTTTTCTGCACACGTATAGCCATAGGTTGTTCAGGCCTTTACAGCACATGCTTTCCTTGTGTGCCCTTCATGCTATATCGTGATGCATGTAATTACACAGGTCTTTTAAAAGGTAAATTTGATATTTTTAATAAGCCCTTTGAATTCAATCCTTCAGGTGATTTTGTGGTTATTGGCTGTTTGTTCATTATTTTGAGTCCCTGTTTTAAAAATTATGACTGCTATGCACTTGCATTTCAATATTTCATTTAATAGTGAGGGTTTTTTTGTCTTGTTCTATTAAACACACTCTAGAATATTACTTTGTTTCCCCACACACAGGTGTTATGGGGCTATTTATATTTTAAAGGTATATTTATAGTCTGGTCACTGCATTTTCATATTCTCCTTCCCTTCCAAATGAAAAAAAAAATAATACATTTTTATTAATCATGAATGGTTTAAATTTGTCTATTTAATGCATCTCCCAGGAACTTGAAACACCTGCTGTGTTAGCCTATGCCTTAGAAGAATGGAGAGGTTATATATTAAATTTAGGCTTGTGGATTAAAATAAAGCTTTTCTTTATAGGAGTTCCACCTGGGAACGGCTGTTTTAAAATTCTATAAAAACAATGAGAAAAATTGTTTCTAGCCTCAACTACTTCAGAAAATAAAAGAAATTAACATGAAAATGTAACTTAAACAGAGTTGACAAAAAATGAAGTGCCATGGGAGAATCACAAATTTTGCCCTGCCAACAACATTTTGAGACCTGCTGTTTTCCCTGTAGGTGTCCACATGGCTTTGATTTTCTCCTGATTATAAAAAAAAACATAAACATTGGCAAATGCAGTGAAGAAAGAGTCCTGACCCCACTGTGTGAACTAGCACTTGATGCTGTCTGCTTTGGTAGAGTCTCAGTTTGACTATAAAGATGTATTCATTTGGTTTTAATTTGAGGAAGTTTTGTATTTCAATAAAATCAAAATGAAATTCCCTTTGTTCGGATTAGTAAATTGTGACAGTTGAGTTTTACATAGATTTGCTGACAGTTAACTCTGGCTATGTCATTGTTTTGGTTTGTTTTCTTTTTCCTTAATATTTAAAGGAATATATATATAACTTTGTTAACAACATGCAAACAGAAAGTAAAGAAAAATTGAGAAAATCTATAGTACAATAAATCAACACTTTGTAATTTTCTCTGTAGCTTGTGTACAATGGGAGAATCAAATTTAAGGTCATATTCAGGGCTGTAGGCAGCTAGTTGCACGAGACGAGGTGACAGATTTAGTCTTAGAAAACTTTGGCCTCCTGGTATTGTGGCTGCAGTTGCTATTTGGCTAAGTTGTGGTGTTGGCAGCGAGAACAGATTTATGCACATAAAGCTGCCATTCTATTAGGGCTTTTATAACACAAAGTACACTTCTCAGGTTGTACCTTGGTCTGAAAAGAGCTGAAAGAAAGGAGCAATTGAGTACCAAGAGAATGGTACCAGATGCTGGCCTTTTGACATCAACCAGTGGGCCATGGCTGAGCACTTCCTCAGCAAGCCCTGCTTTCAGCCACTTCAGCTACCTTCAGAAACCCTCATAATAAAAAACACTATCAAAACCAAAGAGTTTCATGAGCTCCTGGGGGGGGGGGAAGGAAAAAAAAAAAAGAAAACAAAGAAGGAATTAAATAAACAAGAAGGTGATAAAACATAAAGCATGCTGCTGTATTCAGGTCCCAAGCTAGATGCAGGTTTTCAAAGGACTGTTTCCTGTTTCTTACCTTTCTAACACCAGTAAAATCAGTAATTAGACTTAATGGCAGGGCAGTGGGGAGAATGTAGAGGGACTGTGATAACTAGAATACCCTCTATATGAGCACTCGGGATGGGATTCAGGAGATCTGCCTTCACATCCCTGCATCTGCTGCCCTTTTTCCGTGCATCCTGAAACAAATATATTAAGCTATTCATGTTTCAGTTCTCCCTCTGTAAAATTGGGATGACCATTTTTAACAACTTCTGCCCTTTTATCTGTATTTTCTGTTGGGATTGTAGGGTCTTTGGGGCCAAGTGTGTTTTTGACATCTTCAAATTCCACAAGGGCAAAGTGAAAAATCTGCTCATAAACACAGAGATACACATCAGGAATTGACTCCTGTAGTTCCAATTAACTCCTTTGCTCTTTTACAGCACTTTTTAGCCAAAAATCTCCAAGCAGTTTACAAACAATGCACCATGCTATGTTCAACCTCACAAAACTCTTATGAGTTCATTAAATATTATTGCAGTTTTGTAGATGGAAAAAACAGGGGGACATAGCCTGTGACAGGAAAATTGTCAGGCCATGGATTTTTCAGAGTGCCTGTCCTCTGTCCTAACAAACAGACCACCCCTTCTCACTTGCCCTCTGCCAAAACATTTGCAAAGTAATTGTATGGGGAGAGAGTAGAGACATGTCAAACTGTAAGTGATGCTACCTCTCTGATGAAAAACACAGACACATATTGCTAAATTATTACAGCACCAACATGTGAATAATATGAGTGATGAAATACATGGAAATCAGTTTCAATGATAGGTTTCAACGGTAGAGGTTGAGCATACCCTTCTGTGGTTTGGAGAGAGAGAGAGAGGTAGTCTTCATTAACGTAGTAAAGGGACATTTAATGAGCTATGACAACTTTAGCCTTAGACTTAGAGGGGTAGAATAAAGTGGAAATGGGCAGCTGTAGAGCAGAAAGACAGTGAAGACTGAGGCACACGGTTTATCCCTGTTGGACAAGTCCTCACCACTACCTGCTCATCAGATGACAGACACAATATTCTGTTCACACCTACCCCATGATGGATTTAGCACTTTCTTTTCCCCAGAAAAGAAATTTATTTTCAGATATGAGATTACATTAGATCATTATATTTCTTTGTTATACTATATATTCTTCATTACATAATCTTCATTATATTACGTATATCTATATCTTTGTTATATAGACTGCATTATATTACATAACGTTTCTTCAGGGAAAGAAATGATGTCATGCTGAAAGCTGAAATCTTGAAACCTGGGTTAAGTTCCCATTTCTGCCATAGGCATCTTATGTCACTTAATTAAACCCTCTCAGGTTTTGTTATTTTCTGCTTTGCATATTACATAATTCCTTAGAAAATGCTATAACTAGTCCAAGCTGAAAAATATTTCCTTCTGCTGAAAAGACTATCCCAGAACAACTCTAAGTATGTGCATGTGCATCTGTCCATGTATCCAAGCGATTAGTACAAATAAATAGGCACATATGTGTATATGTCTGTTCAAGTTTATATACCTATAAATAGGGACCACCTCCTCCATTACGGAAATTCAGTCACCTCTCAGACAAAGAAGGGTAGATGTTTTCTGCTAGCAGTGTTTCTCAAGGATCTCTTGGAAGAGAAAGTGAAGAATAGCTTCTCCAGTTGGGACCTCTTGGAGAATTTAAGCAAGCATAATATAATTACGTAAACTGGAAGTAAGCCAGGACACTGGGGTTAACACCCCTGCTCAAGTGAAAGGAGCCAGGGGACCGTTCACAGCTATAAAAGTGGTCAAGAGCTGTGGTTTTAGGTTACATCCAAAATACAGGTGACTCAAGGACATTACTAAATGCCTTCCATTCAGCACAAGCTTCAGTTGTGTAGAATGGCCTAGAGTATTTTTAATATTTATGAATACGTGAAGCAAGCTTTTTCAATTGTTGCTATTTGTGATACAGAAAGGTGAAGAAGTTAAAGACAGAAGGAAAAAAATATATTCAGTTCACATCAGTATTCAATTCTGATCTGAGTGAGACCATAGGGACCTTTCCCTACTATTGAGAGAAGCATCAGACTTGGCTTCAGTTTTACTGTGCACTGTTAGGTACTCAGCAAATAAAATGTGAGTCTTTCTGTATGAACTTGCTGTGACAGAGAGATTCCTACAGGATGAATATGTTTTCTGTGACTGTGTTCAGCCTGAGTGTTTTCTAAACACACAAAATTTGGTTGGGAAGAACATGTTGTTATGTTGAAAGGGAAATGGCTGTTCAGCAAAAAAATCTAAGCACTCAGAAGTTTTTATAAAATGTTTAGGAAGATTACTTGCTGTTGAGCATTTTCATTAGCTTTCTTGCCTATGATCAGCTGAACTAAGACTGTTTGGGGTTCAGAAAGCACACGCCCCAAACAAAGTGTACACGTGGACTCAACTTGTTAGGCACCCTTAGATCACACCTAACTTAAGTTGCACTAAAGTAATTTAGAGTAGTCTTGGCATACCTTTTGATATAATTACCTAATTGTTACAGTATTTCTTCAGGAAAGTCAGGATTCCTTGTTTCCACACCACAGTGCAGTGCTTTCAGTCAGTGTCATTTGTGATGTGTTCTGGGTGAAGGGAATTTTCATCTATCCTGTTAAATTTGAGACACCTTATGACCAGCAACGCAGGAACAGAGGGACACGATCCGTAGGTGTCCTCATCTAGAAATCAGAACATACAGATGGGAAGGGGAGTCCTACTTCTGTGGAAAAGTCTGCTCCTTATCACCTACTTTATTCTTTTTTTTCAACCTAATGGTGTAAAATATGAAAATAATTTATCTAAACTGCCTAATCATGTTTAATCCCCTAGGTAGCTTTTACTTGATAGCATAGTACTTCTTAAACTGACCTGAGTGACATCGCTCTAAAGAGGATGCAAAGCGCTTATGCATTCCATTCCGGTGGCAACGGCTCACGTTAGAGTGATGACTACAAACTGGTGGGGACAGTAGAACCTTCCAGTGGGGCAGCTGTTTCTTCAGGGAAAGTCAGATCATGAGTTGCAAGTTTGACTCTCAACAGATGTATGCAGAGCCAATGATAGAGAACAAGAGATACTGGGCATCTTCAGAGAGGACATGACTGCCTGCGCAGAACAGCGTGACTCTTAGGAAAACAACAGCAAGTGATGCTTGTTTTCAGCTGATGTGAACTGTGTTGCATTTTGTTGCCTTTTCCTTCCTTCCCAGCCAGACATGCTCAGCTTGGCAGCAGTCTGGCATGTACACTGTGGAAACTTCTGCAGCAGCCAGTGTACAGCTGTGCTCAGCAGGCACACAGGTGTTTCTGTCTGTACTTTCTGTCTTGCCAACACTGGCATTGTTCCTTTTAGGGGCAGTTGGGATTTTTGGCAATCCCACTCAGATGTTCTGCAGATACAGGGTGAGTGGAGCCCACCCAGCAAGAAGAAATGAAATCATCTTTGTTCCTCACTGACTTCCTGGTCATCTCAGCCTTTGAGGAAGAAGTCAAAGGGGACAGGTGAATCATTTAGGAAATGTTTCCATATTAGCATGTGTATTTTACTGTTTTGTAGCTTAGCCTGAAAGGCTTGGGCACAGCATCTGGTGTTCAGTGAGGTCCCGCCTCCCCCCCAGTGATACTGCTGGATTGCTGAGGCACATGGAGGTCAAGAGACTGTCCGCAAGGTCATCCAGTGACTCAGTGCCTCGATTCAAACTCAGTCCCAGCATCCGCTTGACTCTTGATTTTTTGTTCTAACCATGAGACTCACACGAAATTAATTGGTGGGGAATTCAACGCTGGTTGGATTAAGTAGGTCCTTTTATGTTTGTGACAATAGCTTGTCAGTGTTTTCACGATGAATGGACTAAATCTGGTACACAGTATCAATCATTATAGAAGAGTTCAGTCCTTATAGGATGAACAAGCTTTAGAAACTCAAACAGCCGAACATACACAAACAAATGAGAGACAGTCTTGGGGCTGTTCATTGATTCAGACAAAGACAAGTTTTCTTTGCTAATAGCTCTTGTGCTTCTGAGGCATTTTCTGCTGTGACCAAGGTCAGCATAACATGGCAGAAATCACTCTGTGGTAGGAAAGGGCACTGTCAGTGCTGTTTGGTATCTTTCTTTCTCTTTTCTAAATCTTGCTTTTTTGAAAGATAAAGGTTACACCAAGTCCTGAAAATGTGAATATTAAAAGGTTGAGAACATGATGCCTCTTCTCAAAAAAATAGTCTTTAAAGGAGAGAAAATACTTACCTTGATTTTATGTTTTACATATTCCCGTAAGACAACACACAGTTCTGTTAAATGTTTTTCTGTTATTCCATCAACAAGCTGACATCGTCCAGAACAAATAGCTAAAGAGAAGGAACTAAAACTGGAACATTGTTTTGGAAATGGAGTTTCTTGAAGTCTGCCTTCTAAGCCACTAGACCCTTGAGGAAACTAGGGCTTCCAATCTTACCAAAATAGTGCATAAATTTGTCGGATTTTTATTTGGTTTTATTTAGTAAATGCTTTCAAATTGTTAACATCGTAGCTAGATATACATAGGAAAGAGCTCTGAGGGATGAGAGCTCCTAAGAAGATAGAGGAACTTGAGGTCATGGGACATTTTTGCACCAGCCAGCTCTCATAAAAGAGAATTGCACAGGTTCATCCCATTACGTTAGGGTGATAGTAGCTTAAACTGAGAATTTTTTCGTCTTTTGTAGGAGGAGTAGGTAATCTTACCCTTTGCCTATTGCTGTCAGATATCACCTTTTCCTTCCATCTCTGCTGGAGCGAGGAAGCTGAGCTCTGTTCTAGATTAACCTCAGAGTGTAAAATTACCTCTCCCCCCACCCCCGGCCCCGTAAACAATGAGAAATCTCACTGCTTTCTATTCCTTCTGGAAACACTCCTTCTGTCTGCCTTCCTTCATAGATTTTGAACAGTGTGGGCATTTAAACCTCTACCAAAGCAAAACACGACACAGCACCGATAGTTCTGAGGAGAAGGTAAGAGAGAAGTGACCCATGACAGGTGTCAGTCATGTTGCCTGACGCTGTTTTGAGAGAGACTGGGTTACTGTAATGATAAGGGTGTCAAGAGCCTAGGCAGACTATGTCAGAGTTTCTAGGCTTTTGCATCTTGCTTTAATAGATATATTATTTTGGTCATCTCTTTAAAATATTTTTTGTTCTATTTTCCACTGCAGCCAGACCCTAAAATCCATTATCATCCTCCTCCTGCTTTTAAGGAGATTAAATTTGGAGGTATGTGACTAAGTTTTGAAAAGTTAGAACCATCTAAACTTTGTGTATTCTGACATGATCAAAATGCACAGATTCTTCTTCGTCTTTGGAGAAGTATTTTTAAACAGTTTCTCGTTCGCATCTTTACTAGCTGTTTTAAAATGCTTGGGAATGAAATAGTTTGCTTGCAACTAAGTGGCAGCACTTGTCCTGGAAATGAAATTCACATTGCTAAAGTGTTTATGGAAGACATGGAATGAGAGCGTATAAATCATGGTCTCTCTATGTACAGTTCAAAACAAGTCATTTCAAACACTGCAAGTATTATAATAAGTTGTGCTGAAAAATAATGCACCATTTCATGAGGCAGGTGGCATGGCACTGACAAAACTTTTACCATGCGTAGCAAAAAAAGTCTAGTTTTATGTGCACCTAAATAAAGAATACACTTGATCAACTTCAGTTGTGAACCTCTTTTAAAAACTTCAGAGATATCACTTATAACAGCACTGAGACACTGGTGGTCTCATGATCAGACACTCACGACTAGGTCTTCTTTAAAAAAAAGGGGGAAATACAACATCATATTTATGGTAATAAAAAAACCTAAATTTCCCCAAAGGAAGACTCAGAGCAGGACAATTTTTGCTTTCTGTTCTTACTTTGGCAAAACTGTCAATTAGTTCTGATCTTTTAATGAATTTGCTTTTATAGCAGAAAATGCAAGCAGTCAGATGAGATTATAATGATGTCTGTTCTACTGAATGTATAAATGAATTATACTAATTTTTACCTTTTCCAGAAATGATGTAGAAAGGCTGGCTTTGTGAATGCAGTTTTTAGCAGCCATAACCAGATGGAAAAAAAATTATAACTTCGACTAACCCAAAATCTAATGGATAGGAAACGGAAATTATTTGTCATGAGCTTCATATTTAAGACTCTAAAAGAATGAACTCCTTTGTAGACATAAATATATCTTGCTATGGTATTGCTTTAAATAGCATAATGAGTTTATACTTTCGAACTAGAAGGTTCTATATTCTGGTTTTTGGATTCCCCTCATCTTCCATTGTTTTGTAAAAATGGACTGCGATTTCAACCAAGTCAAGAATACCTGACGTCAGCTTCCACATGCTGTTCCCAATTGCTGTTAGATAACTGTGTTCAACAGGAGAGTATTTGGCTTCTCACTGTACAGTACATAAATCTCATGCAATTGCTGTTTCAATTTTTCTCTTTCCTTTGAACTCTTGAATGGAGGGAAAGAATTTCTTAAAGAGTTCAGTAGGAATGTCCCATTACGAAACATCAATCATCAGATGCCCATTGTACATGGAAAGTGAGGTGACTGTAATAAAACTGACATAACTAAGCAAGCAGCATCTGACCTTTAGGAGCCCGAGCTTATGATCAGAAGACCCAGTCTTCCAAACCTTTAGGAGTTAAGAGTTATCATCTCCCCCAAAAAATACCTCAGTAAATGAAGTGCTACGTATGAATGTATGTGATAAAAGAGGTGGAATAAATTCTTCCCTGACCCTTAGTAGGGGAGTGTTGACAGAACAGAGGTAGAGAGTGACTTTTGAAACAAAGGAAAAAAGGAATGTATCTTTGGGTCTAGATGGGAGCAGCTGCTCCCCTTATCTTGCATCAGTGTTAAAGTAGTTGCTGTTCCTGCCGTGTCAGCCAAGTCACAACACAGCATGCAATGCTGCCTGCAGTTGTTGTGAAGAAAAGGCGCAATGGGTACCGTCAAAATGTTGTATCCACAATGTGAACATAAATCTTCCTTGTGCTTTGTCAACCTGTTTGCTTTTGTCTACGCTCTGTTTTCCATGTAACGTGCTGTCACTACCATATTATTCTTTCCAAGCTTGCCAGTCCTTCAAGTGTTTCCAGGGCTGGTTAGAGGAGACAGAGCTACTGTGAGTTCTGACTCAGCATCAGACTGCTGAATTAATGCCGCCTTAGCGCTCCTTTTTTTTGTATTATTTGCTCCCTCCTGCTTTTCTGTTGGATTTGTCAACACAGCTGATGTAACTGATTAGCGCAAACCAAAACATTCAGTGTTTTATATCTTAGCAGAAGGCCTCCAGCCATCCCTTGAAGGGATTGCTCTTCCCATTCAAGTGCCACATACTTTTCCAAAAGAGTGTGACCATAGAGCAGGACGTAACTGACTCTCTGCGCACATACTTCGGCAAGAATATAAATGTTACAGAGTTATACCAGTCTTTTCCTAAAGCTTTTGTGTAAATTCATAATATTAACTGAAAGAAAATTGCAGGAATTTAGAATGTAATATTTCCAGAATCCTTGAGAAAGTTCTCTTCTCCCATTACAG
This sequence comes from Balearica regulorum gibbericeps, assembly GCF_011004875.1. Lineage (NCBI taxonomy): Eukaryota > Metazoa > Chordata > Aves > Gruiformes > Gruidae > Balearica > Balearica regulorum. The sequence continues at coordinate 9,877,112 of NC_046184.1, forward strand.
AGGCCCTACTTAACTAATCCCTGGGTCAAATATATAAGCTTTTAAACAGATAATGCATTACAGTAATATACAATAGAGATGAACTGCATAAGGACTATTCACAGAAAAGTACAAATTTGAAAGAATTCTAGCACAGTCTGATGAAGAAAAAAGAAAAACAAACAAAACCAACCCCAAAACCTAACCTATTTTTGATGTGGGCTTGACATTTATTACTTCCTTTAGGTTTTTCTGTTAGAAATACTTTGGTGATTTAGGATGACCTGACTACTGGTGTCTAGGTGTTAACAGCGGACATAGGTGGCAAGTGATATTCCCTTACTACTACTTGATTCATGAAAAAGTATGGAAATACCAGAGTGGGAAGAAAGTATCTAGTAATAGTTAAATCTTTCTATTCTTCTATCCTGCTGTTTGTATCTGAGACACCAGTGCTCTGAGAAATACTATCCATATGCAAAGAAAGAAAAATAGTAAGTTGCCTTCTTTGTGTTTTTACCTCCATCCCTCTGTCTGCATGCTTACACGGCCTCCAGTCCTGAGGTACTACAGTGTCTGACAATTTACGTAACAGTTTCAGAAAGCAATTTGTGGAAGACAGTTACTATGGTCTCCATTTTGCAAATAGGAAACTGAAGCACTGAGGAACTAAGCTATGGAGGAGGACATCCAAGTAAGCCACTAACAGTGCATTAAGTTTCTCCTTGATCCGTTAGTAAAGTCCTATTTGGGAGAGCACTTCAGGAGGTACTTTTCTAGCCCTCTCTCTTCTCTTTCGCCTAGTACACTTTTTTACCCCTGAGCACAGTGCTGTAGGAAGGATCCTTCATTTGGCCTGGCTTGTTGGTGGTTTTATTCAGGGGCAGATTTCTAGGGTTCAGAATTAAGTATATCTCACAAACAAGTTCATAAATAAAACAAAAAGAGGAGCTAACCATATGCCATCTTCCTGTTTGTGTTTTCAGGGAATATTGTTCCAAGAGCTCTTTGAACTTGAGAGCAAATATGCGTTTTGTACTCTGCAGATGTTACAGCAAACTATAACCCATCATTGCTCCTCTGGAGCACAGTGTACTGTGGCTTTAATTCAGCAAAGTACAGCATGTCAAATGTCAGGTTGTTATGACAGCAATAAACTTGTGATTCCCTTGAAGCAGATGTTTTAATTTGTTAGGTGTTTTTTTGGGGGGAAAAATCTGCTTGCATTTAAATAGATGTTCAGATTGAGAAAGGAATTTGCTTGAAAACATCTTTTCCACCTGTATGAAAACTTTATCAGAGAGGCTTACGACACATGTGTGAAGCGGTGTGAGAAATCATAGCAAAGATGGCCAAATTACAGAAATGTCCTTCACACCTGAAATATGACCTTTTTGAAGTCACTTCAGTATAGGAGCCAGATCCGGATCATGGAAGGACCTCGTTTAATATATCTGGTATTACAAAAAGAACACTGAAACCAAGAGTCTGCTGAGGGATCTTCCTCCCGGGGTGGATTTCCAGGGGGTTGGTGGTCCTTGCCGCTGTGAATTAACATCATACTCTTCAGATCCTTCACTCCTTAGTGTGAAGAGCTGTTGCTTTTTTCCTTGTTTGTAGTGATCAATGAGGACTACGGTTTTAAAGCAAGTGCTAAAAGTGAAAACCTTTGATGGTTTTCAAAGGCAGGGAAGAATTATGTACCTGTCTGGGCTGCAGGTAAAGAATGTTACAGCTGTGGGAGCACTAATTCAAATAATTAATTGTGAGAACAATCAAAAAGTGACATCTTTGCAGTGAAATACTTACTGGACCTTACTCTGTTCTCAAAAGATGGCAGGGTTGTCCCCAGGCATAAGTCTGATTTTAAAGTTCGTAACTTGCTGCATCCACATGGAAGGTAAAAGCTTAGGGATCAGCCTGCCCCACCACACAGAGTACACAGACAGATGCGCTGAAAAGATTGGTCTAGGATTCCTCTTGTGCTGGGATTACACACCTCAAATTTGGTCATTATTGTGTCATATGTGTTGACAGTTTAACTTTTTTTGTCTAGTTCTTTATATGAGCTGGTGCTGAGGAAAATACACTGTTTAAATTTCAGACTTCTCACCTTTCTAAAGTCTGGTAACCCCAAAACAAGTAAGAAAATGTAAAGCTAAACCGAGGCATAGACATTTCTAGAGTTTCCTTGAAAAAAAAAAAAAAAAAGAAAAAGAAAAGAAACTCTGCTTTGTTTAATGTCTTCTGTCTCTGATAATGTTTTCAGGAGTTAACTGAAGTCCACCTAGGATTAAAATGATTCAGCAGAAGCAGCTGTGCAGAGTTAAAGCCTCACAAACTGACCTAATTCAGCCCGGTGTAGACTGATCCCAGCACCAGCCCCTCAGCAGTATTGTCAGGGCAATGTGGATCCATCAGCAGTGGGAGTACGAGCATTTTTCCACATTGTTTTGAATGGTTTACGTGTTGGTATGTCTGCCTACTAGATAGCCCTAATAACTAAATAAAGGGCCAAGTCAGCTGGTTGTACAGCATTTTTTTTTTTTTCTTTTATGGTTAATATTGTAGCCTATGAAAAATTCTGGCGTGTTTCTTTCATCTCAACACTTATGAGCACTCGTACCTGAAAGCAGTGCATATATTCTGCAGCAACAGGCAAGGAGTCAGAATGATAGGAACCTTTGAAAAGAAACCTACCTGGTTTTGGTTTTGAAATAGTTTGAAATAAGTATTTGGATCATCTGTAGCACTAGCATTAACTTAATGGGATTTACTTTGGAAACTTCATTTTCATCACACAATATGGCTAATAATATGTTTCCAAATGTAGCAAACCTGAGGAAACATGGACTGTAAGCAGAGGGACTCTCCAACTCCAGCTCTCACCCCCCTACCACGCACATATGTCTGTGATCAGTATGAGAACTTTAAAACTTTACTAAATGCATAGCCTCCCGGATCCGTACACCATTGCTGTTTTGCTGGTGGTGTGTTTATAATTAAAAATCATGACATTTGACCTTTAGTCCATGGCCACAGCATAATTGCATTCACCCTACCTCATTTATGAATGCAAATTAGGTCAATTTAACTCAGCATTGTGTTTACTCTGCGTATTTTTTAAACGACTCCTCTTGCCACAGCATGTCTTTCTCCTAGACTCCTGCACTTTGTGGTAATTGCAGAGCATGCTGTCACGCTGGAATTGCAGGTATGGATGGTTTGAGTGGTGATAGAGTTTGAGTGGTCTGGAGATGCCTTGGATCTGTCAGCAGCCAAAAGTGATGAGATAATTTGAATGGGACAACTTTGTCTTTGAACGGCTAACAGTACCCCAGAACAAGCTTTAATAAAACTAATATACCTTGGCAATAAAACTAATGCATCTTCACTGAAGTTATTTACGCTAGCCGAGGATCTAACTCCCGGCTTGTTATACAAGTGAGGAGACAGCAGGTTTCAGAAGGCTCTGCCCCCAAAACTTGTCTACGGAAACCCATTCTTCACTGTGCCTTTGAACCCTCACCATGCCTTGAGGTAAACTCCTCCCAAGTGCCAGTGGATTAAATCACCCTTGTATGGAGGTACACAGGGAGAAGCGAGGGGAATTTCAACTGGTCGTTATCAATCACGCAGCACAAACAGTTCGGAGGAGTAATCAGTCTCTCTGTCCTTAGCACAAAGAGGTTTACAACACCAGGGGAGTTTATTATTATTGCTGGTCTAAGATCATCAAAGTCATTTTGTTTCGTCTTGAACAGTAGTCAGAGGGGTTAAAGTGAGGTTAAACTGCCTAAACAAAATGGAAGCAATTACACAGTGGGATCATGGAGGACTGTTTGCTTTAACCCTCACTGACAAAAAAGGTATTATAAGAAAAAAGTTCCCTGACTCTTTACAATCATTAAGTGCATCTGTCTGTTGAAGTTCATGCCAAACTTCTTCACCTAAATCTTTTTGGAAGTGTCACCGTTTTAAACACTATCAGTTTCTTTACAGTTCCCAACACAGCCGCCATTCAGTGTCTGATCCTGGCGGCACTGTCATCGCTTTGCAAGCTGCTTTGCAGGACAGGACTTACACTGTGCTGGAGATGTGCCTGTAAAAGTTAGGCCTTGGTTTTTTCTGCTTAATCACTTGGCAGGAAAAGACAAGGCTATGTGGAAGAGCACTATGATGGGGAATGCAGATTTGGCCCATACCAAGGTTCAAAATTGCAAGATGGGGAATTGACTCTTCTACTCCCTTCAAGGTTATATCACAGCTGAATTGTCAAACTTGGCCTTCCAGTGACCTGCACCATGCGATGGGATGAGATCTGCCCTTTACTAGTTTTGTTTTTTCTGTTCCTTGAAAGTGGAAGTTAGTAGCGTAAACAGCTTTCACTTACAGCGTGAGCACTGCTGTATTACGGGTCTAAACGGAGTCTTGGTTGAATTCCCTGCAGGTTCATTGCTGTTAAGCAGAAAAACACATCAAAGAGCCCTAGAAAGGTGGTGTGCTTAAAGAAATCATAGTAAAAAAGTTCTTCTAATTCTATAAGCAAGCATTGACACAGTGTTTATTGAAACTTGTCTGACTGAAAAGGGAACTAGGGCTTCTATAGACAACCCAAACGCAGAATTACATGCCTAATTTTATCATTATGCAAGATGCTTGCAAAATGGCTCCTCTGTACCCTGAAGGAATGTTACTGAAATAGCTCCTATATAGATGTGAATCTTTGCAAAGTTAATGGTGAAATATTTCTGTGATCCTGTGTCACACCTCCAAACAAGGGGTGACTCTTTCAAAGAGTTCTCTGTATCCTGTGAAGTGTTTATCTTGTTCAAGCTTGTTGCGAGGCTTAAGGACAAAAACAGCAGGGAATTGGATAGGAGGAGAACACTGCGTTTACAATTTGTAAAAGAGCTTGCAATTATGTAGCGTATCTTCTATTGGCAAAAATAACCCTTTTTTTTTTTGCAGAGAAAGCAATAAAAACAGCTTGTCAACAAAGCCGAAATGTTCAAATACAAAAAAGATTTAATGGATTCCCAGCAATAGAAGTGTGGTTGCACAGGGATGAATCAGGCTCTTACTTCTCAAAACATTACTGTAAATGGTAAAGACTAAATAATATTCTTACACAAATATCTGTGCATCTCTGATAATTAACCACAGCCAGTGCATGAAGGAACATATTTCGATCTGTCTTGCTCCAAATTTAAAGCAATGGAAATTTGCAGGATGCAATGGGACTATTCTTCATTTAAAACTCTAAAGTTGCAGTGTGCTATTGGAACAGAACTTATCGTTTATGAGGAGCTGTTTTGAAAATGTTGAAGGTATAGATGAAAATACAGGTAAAGCCAGGTAAAGGGACGCTGATCTGACTGACGTTCTGAATGGGTGGAGGGCAAGACTGGCACTTGGCACAGCTTGTACCTTAAAAGAAAACAAGAGTCTAATTCTTTCTGACTTGTCTGAGCGAAGGTAGCATGAAGGCTTGGTGGTGATGTGTTTTCTGTTACAATTCAGGAGCATTTGAATCTGAATACTAAAATGCCAGCCAACCATGTAACAGCAGTGTAGTACGCCACTCGCTTAATTAAATAAATTTCTTTGCCCCCCCCCCCCCCCCCCCCCCAAATGAATGAACTATTGGACTGTGGCATGATTTATGTATCCTCTAATACTGGCTCCTTAGACACAAGGACATAAATGTGATAGTGCAGACACTATTTTATCAGCAAGCAGACAACTAGATATGAGAACAGAAATAGGTAATACTTTCATCATATAACGATCACAATGACAAGATCCTTGTTCTTGTTCCATGTCAATGTAGCATAGAGGAGAGTTGTATTCCTTTGGCCTCTAAAAGCAGGATATCCAAAGTGTGTGTGAAGCTGCACCTGAGTTAGGAAACCTGCACAAGCTCAGATTCGGCAGCTTGTTTAATCACACCTGGCCTAGGAGCTTTATATCACATTTCTATCAATGCTTTTTCCTTGTACAGTCCTAAAATATAAATTATATTAGCCTGAACGTAACTGAAGGCTAGCCTGGAAGGTAACTTAGCCTGTCAGGGGTTAGTGCAGTTTAGTGATGTTCAAACTGAACTTACTGTCACTGTGTCACTGCTGGCAGCAGAGAAAAGAGCTACTGAACTGCTCTGTAAGCTTCCAGTCACCCATGCACCTCCTCCTGCTGAACCCATCTCCCAGCAGCTGCCTCGTCCAGGTAAAAGACCACTGTGAATTGTTATGCTCTGCAAAATAAACTTAGTTTGGAGCAGCATGCACCAGGAGATGCTGTTGCACAGGATGAAGTTACCTGAGCAGCAGGACCCTTTTCTTGAGGCAAACAGCATCTCCTGGAACCACACATGGGTTTTGCACGCAGGTCTCCCAAAGAAGATATTTCCCAAACTTTCACTGAAGATGTCTGTTGGATGTCTGATGTGTGAGGTGATAAACCAGATTACTCGCATTAAACACCGAGTGTCACTGATTTTCCTGCTTTCTACGAGCTGGACATCCATCTCCTGTAAGCACGAGATCAGAGTGGGACGCTGCACTCAGGATCAGGGCCAATATTTTTGTCCTTGATTCTAGCACCAAGAGGGAGGACTTATTTAGCAAAGCAAAAGCAGAAAGAGGCATTGTCATTTGACGTCTTTATTCTTGATACATACTAGCTTGTGCAGAGAGGAGAGATGAGACTTTTGGACTGCTCCCCAATAATTTGTTGGGATTTCATTCTTTCCCCTTAAAAGGGCAGGGAGGAAAGACTGATAGATATTTTCAGGGCACTGCTTTGAATTTACAGTTTCAGTAGCGGGCACTATAAACAGCCAGTCTGGATTGTGCCTTCTGATCTCACCCTCCATTTAGACGCTCTGAAGCCAGCCGATCCTTTCCTTTTTCTTCTATTTTTTTTTTTTTTTAATTCCTTTCACAGACCAATTCCAAAGGATTCTTAAACTATAAAAATGAAAGTGCTCCCTATAAAATATAATTGGAGCTGCATTGTAGTTTAAGCAACAACCAGATGCTGGGAAAAACAAAACAAAACAAAACAAAAAAACAACCACTAAAAAAACCCTCAACCAACAAACTGTTGGTCCAATTATATAAATTTCTTAGTACTCTTACTGTACAAAATCTTGTCCAAAGGAGATTTGATTTTGCTAAGATCTTGCTGGTAATTTTTGTTCACTCTTAAAGGCCTCTCTGATGATAGTTTTTCTCCTTCTGTATCTACACGTTTTCTCAATATACTGACGACACTAAACATGTGCGTGTTCTGTAGGCTGGGAAGCAAATTCATAAGTGTAATAGGTATTAGAGCAGGCTATATAAAATGCATAGCAGCAATTACAGTGGCTGTGTTCCCACCGTCGCTTAAAAAGCACAAGTCACCTCACCAAGCTAACAGATTTCCATCCATGTCTAGTAAATGCAAAATAAAGAAAATCAAGCCACTTAAGTTTGAAAATCTGGATCTTTTTATTGAGTAAAAAAGTATGTGTTTCATGCTAATTAAATACTCTGGGGTGTTGTGGGTTTTTTTCTGTGGAGAATTCCAGTTCCTGGGTTTGAGTGGCCACCCAATCCACCCAAACTCCGCTAGAAACAGCAATACTGTTCCTTCTAATCTAGTTACCTAAGGTGAAACAGTGTTAGCAAATGTGTTTACTTCCATGTGATTGCAATAAGGTGAGTAAAATGGTTGCCCTGTCATTGTTGTCATCACTGAGCTAGTGGCACGATTTTTTTCACAAATTTAGAGTCTGTATGTTCAACTCGGGCATTGGGTACAGGTCTCACAGGACGCAGCTTGAAAGGGAGAATTTTTGGACTGTCTGATTTTACAGGGATCTCCAAGTTCTTTCCATTGGGTTGTCGTATGAATTAGTACCCTGAGCAATGTTAGTGAAAGGGGCTGTAACAACAAGACTGACTGAAGTGCTGGGGAATGCTGTGCTGAGAGGAAACATTGGATGGCCACTGCGTTAGGCTCTTGCTGCCCCAGTCTGATGACAGTTCAAGTGAAATTAAAAGTCTTGTCTTCAAGTGATAACTTCAAAGTTATAGTCTTCCAAAGTTCAATGGAAAATACGTCTGTTTTCAAAAGTCTGAACTGTACAATAGTTACTGTATTTATTTATATGAAAGCCTGATTTTCAGGGTTCTTGCTTAATCAGTGAAACCTGTTATTGAGACTATTTGTGAATTATGGCTTTTTGAGCTTCAATAACAGAGCTATTGACACATGTTACATAAGAAAGTATGTTTATTTGTTTTTAACCTGAATACCTCCTTCTGTTTCTCACAGGAGAGCACTGCGCAAATGGCCAGGCTTCTCCAACAACGTGCATTGCCTAAGGTCAAAAATATCGTATAAAAATTTAGGCTGGAATGCACCAGTTTGTACTTAGTGAATATCAAAGCTGTTTCTGTATTAAATATTTTTTGTAATGCTGCACTAGTAACAGTTTCAAAGTGGTTTATAGGCACAGTCAGAGATGGAGGGCTGAGCAATAATTCAGCTTTAAGTTGATAAAGACATGAATAACCATTGGACAGTTGGAGTCCAAAAGCAAGTGTCGTAGCCCGTGCCTGTGCAATAGGATGTGTCTGCCCTTTGCAACCGTTACCTCTTAAACACATTACTGCGGTTTGCTGTGATCAATGGGCACGTTCATAGTCCTTTGGATAACTGAAGATTCCCTCCTTCTCATTAACTGTTCACATCTTTTTCTTTTGTCTCTTGAAGTGCTCAGAGATGACCACAACCTGTTTTCAGTTCCTGTAGGCCTGGAGTAAAAATTTTTACTGAAAGAGGAGAAACATTAAGAGTGGGGGAATGTAAAAGGAGCCTTTAGATTTTTACCTTGGACTGCTTTTGAATGAACTTTAACAACCAGGGCTGGAAAACCACAAACATCTAGCTAACAATGAAGAAAAATCAGAACCACTTGTTTTCTGGTGACTGAGGTGCTTTGGTATCAGCTGTCAGAAGTAGCATTATAACAGGAAGAATAGTTATTATTATTTAAAAAAAAAAAAAAAGAGAAGAAAAAAAAAAAGAAAAAAGGAAATTGCTTTGAATGGGCAACAGTGTATGCGACATTTCTTTGCAAGTGTTTACCATCTAAATGATATACACAATCTGCAGCATGAAGTATAAACAACCAAAAGTAAAATCAGGAAAATATTTGAAATGTTTTTACCAGGACTTCTTGAGTATTTTTTCATTCCACAGTACTTAATGTTTTGAACGGAGCAACTTGTAACTAGCAGTGCAGACAAGCTTAACTCTATCAGATACTGGCACTGGAAATAGATTGTGTCTCCATATATACATACCCTTTGCTGCCTGGTCTGTCTTTCTATGTATCCATCCAAAACTGTATGGATATTGGATGTATAGCACACTAAGCAATGTGGCATACTGTTCATGTCCCTGCATAATTGCCCTGGCGATATATCCTCTTTAAAACTCTCTCTTTTGGGGGTTGGATTAGATGATCTTTAAAAGTCCCTTCCAACCCAAATCATTGTACGATTCTATGAAAACAAAATCAGAAAACTCCGAGTATTCAAAGCAGATTTTTTTTTTTCAGGGTGACAGCATCAGCCAGAAGGGTGAAATTTAGATGTGAAAAGGATTTTGGATGACCAGATTTAATGATAATTCTGTTTACATACTTAAAATCTATGAATGGTGATTATTCTTTTGTTTGTTTTTTTGGGTTCCAAATGCTGCTAATATCTTCAGCTTTCAGTCACAAACAGCTATTTACATTGATATCTGTAGGCCTAAAAAAAAAGTGTGAGTTGTGCACTAATGGTTCAAAGGTTTATATTGCAAACTTTTTGGGGCAGACATTGTATCTTACTTGGTGTGTGTAACATCCAAGTTTCTAAGGGCCCTGGGTCCCAGCGTTCATTGAAAGCAACTGGAATACAATATTTTGCTTAACCAGACTTTCGATAAGGCTGTCTTACTCCCTGAAATGCAAAATACAAATAGAATTAATAATCATCTTTTTTTTTTTTTCCTACCATCCCCAAGAAGTGCCTATAACCTGACTGTTCTTTGTCTTAAAGTCAGGCTATAAATTTTATGGCAGCATACCTGCCCGAGAGCTTTGCACATAGACAGGTTTCTCTGTTGTCAATAACAGTTTGTATCACAATGGGAAATTTGACTGCTGTCTTCAACACTCAAATGTAAGTGGCAGAATCACAGTTCACAGTCATAATTTTACAAATAAATTTACTTTTTCTTCAGATCTCAGGAAAATTATTTATTTCATTCAGAATGAGCTTTGAGCATCAGATCTTCTGGGTGATTCATATCTAAATTCAAGTCAGTTCATTCGTTCAGGAATATGGTGCCAGGGGCAAGTGAAGCAGAGTAGCTGGCCTTGTACTTCGCTGCCCAAAGACTGGTCCATGAAGGGCAGTCAAGGTGCTCCACAGAGAGGCTGTGTTTCCATTCATACTTAACAAAAGTGTTTCTGTAGCACCTGGCTCAGCCGTGGACATGCCACTCTCCCACTTACAAAATAGCTGTATCCTTTCCTGCCGTCTTCTGACATGCACCATGTACCGGAGACTGGTTGGCAAGCCTTCACACAGGTCATCCTGAAAGAAACTTTCTGAAAGCCACGTCCTTGTCCTTTCCATCACATGAACTCATAGTGTAGCTCAAATACAGAACAACAGAAACATAATACGTCCTCAAGACGGTTGTGATTGCCATGAATTATAACAATATCTCAGTATGAGTCTATCCGGGATCTGTTTTTTCCCCCCAGACATTCATGAATATATCAGATAGAAACTCTTTCAAACGTTTGCCAAGTGAATATAAATATGAACAGCTGGGGCCAGGGAGGGAATCTTTCCTTTTTTTTCCTATTATGCATCAACATTTAATTGGTTTGTTTAGTTGGTTTGGGCTTTTTGTTTTTCTTGTTTGTAGATGTATGAATTTTAACAAACAGAGCTCTCCAGTATGAATAAAATATCTGCAAGAATATAGACTAGTGATTAAAAGACAGTGTTGATATTCAGGATATTTAGATCCCATTTCAAGTTCTCTCACCTTTGGAAAATCTGTTCATTCAGTTCTAAGCATATGCCCATCACCAATCTTTCTCTCATCTGTGCTTTTGCTTATAGTGTTTTTGACAACTTTTTTTTTTTTTTTTTTTTTTTTTTTTTAAATTCTGTCTTGTTTCACTGTTTGGCCTTTTCTGGCCATGCACAGTTCAGGTCTTTAAAAACAAAAGGGTATAGGAAAAGCCAAAGGCTATTCACCATTCCCCATAACCTAGGTATTAAGAGACAACAACAAAATTACCAGGTAACATACAATTTTTTAATTATTTTTTTTTTACAGAAAAGAAGTATAATCTAAAGCCCATTGCTACTGAATTTTGAGAAAGCCAAATAAGTGAAGTGAAAATGGGTTAAAAAAAACACCAAACCCATGGAGGAGAGCCCCACCAGCTACACACTCGAAAGATCTGATTACATGATGCTGGGAGGATGGTTCCCTCATTCTTTCCATTTTTCTTATATTATTTCCATAACTGCCTACTGATGTCTTCCACAGATAGGAACTGTGCTCTTGATCTGAACAGCCATGGCAGTTTTAAAGGTTTTAAGTGCAGAAAGGTTAGAGTAAAAAATGCACCGATCAAGGTGAAGAAGAGTTTCCATCTTCTTTAAATATCTACATTAAGAATAGGAAGAAATCTTGTAAGAAAAAAAAAAAAAAAAGGAAGAAAAAATGCAAGGCTCCACCAAAATTCCAATTCCAAAACAATTCCAGTTGTCTTGTCACATAGAAGGAGTAATACTCAGACAAAGGTTTAAACATATTCCTGCCAATAAATTTCTTGTAAAGAAACCAAACTGAAACACAGATGTCCCATCTCATCAAATGTATATCACGACTGGCCTTAAGCCATGCTGGAGTCTTACTCATAACTGATTGGGCATTTCAGAAATCCCTGTCTCTCAATTGGAAGAAGCAGCTTTAGAAACAAGAATGTGTGTGACCGGGAGCTGCCCTTCAACTACTACTTTTTTTTGTTGTTACAAAGGACACGTGCAGGGCCAACCATAGCCTGAACCTAAGGGCAGAGTGCAGTTAAAACCCAAAGTTAAAACCTACACACAGTCCAGATGCAGTTGTGCCTGGACTGTGGAGTTTGATTTCACAGCAGTTTTTCAACGTTAGCAGGAACATATATACTTTGGTTTTCCCTGTCTATCCGGAATAGTATTTGAGAGGGCTTGTTCTCACTCCCACTCTTCGGACAGGCATTGTGCAGCTGACTAGGGCACCTACGACTTCAAATGTCTTACAAGAGGTTGTACAGGAGCAGAAAATCTTTTTTTTTTTTTTTTTCTTTTTTCTGTAGTAACATGATTATCGGGGTGAACTTTTGTAGCACACACAGTGCTTTTGTAGGGACAGAAAATGCCCCAGTAGGTTTCTCTAATCCTTCTTGGGAGAGAGACATCCTGGGGCAATCAACTCATTTATACATTCTCTACATTTTTTTTCCCCCTTTTTTGTTGAAGAAAAGGACTGGTTTGCTGCCAAGACCTGTTTAAGTGGTAACCTATGCAATTCATTCTAAAAACACTCATTTATCATTCCCAAATTAATCTTGTAACAGGATAGCTGCTCTTATTTTCATTGTCATTTTGCCCTTTGGATAAGAGATCACAAACAAATAGATCTCCAACCCAAAGATTCTAAAAAGCATATATAAAAGAGGGAAAATAGGAATGGCATTGCTATAATTATAAGCAGAAACAAGTAGCCATACATCTTCATTTCTCACATATCACATCTATTAATAATAGAATGAAATGTAATTTGTGCTGAATATTGTTCAGAGTCTTGTGCCAGAAGCATAATTGTTTTCAATCAGATTGGTAGTTGGGAGGAAAAGGCTTTTTTTAAACCTGCAGTAAACACTCACAATTTATGCAAAATGATTAAAATATGATAAATTCCATTTTTTCTGGCACACAGAATACATTTTGACATGAAAAATTATATAAACAATGAAGAGTTCGGTATGAAACTACCGTGCAGAATTTTAAAACCATACATACATGCTGTTGTGAGTGTAGAAAATAATATCTTGGCACTGGAAAGAACAGCTTGCTGCAATGAAAAAGTTATAGATGTAACTTTTTTACTGCAAGCATGCAGCCTTTTTCAAGCTATGTCTTGTAAAAGCATTGCAGACAAATTTAAACGAAGGGTCGAGGTTTCTGTGGCAGGTTTGGACTCTCGATTCTTCCTTTTTTGGGGGGGTGGGTGTAAAATTTTATGGGTTCTGCTCACACACTTAGAGGCTTTTCTCTCAAAGGACTTTCTTGTAGAGGAACACACTGCAAAATGTGTGATTTCTGACACCTCTCCTGTTCCCAGCAGCACAGGCCTAAATTTATGCTCTCTGTCCTGCATCTCACTCTGCAGGGACACGAAGAAAATAATGTCTTATTTTTCCTTCATTTCCCCACACACCCCCTTTCCCTTCATGTGCTGACATATCTCTTCAAACTGACTTTCCTTGTCTTTGGATATTGCATATCTCTAAGTGTTTTGGAAAGACAGTCCATCTCCTTGTACAGTTGGAAGGACTAGAAATTATGTTTTTTCAAACACACTTGAAAGTAGGAAGCATTCCCAAAACCCACTAAACACTAATTCTTGCCATTGACTGCAATGAGTTTCAGACCAAGACCTCAATCTTCACTTTTCTTTGTTATTTTTTAAAAACATTAATTCCTTCACTGAGCTGTGAGTTGCTATTCTTTGAAGGGTTTATGCAAACAAATTTAAGCTCATGGATTTTTTTTAATTATTATTATTATTTTTTTAAGTGAGAATTTGCTTTCTTTGTCCATCACTGGCTGCTCACTGGTTTGTCTGTGATGGGTCGCTGAGGTCAGTACTCTTTCTGCTCCATGAATGGAAGGACTCAAGTGTTTGAAAGAGACTAATGACTCTAATAGCCAACAATGGATGAATTTGCTTATGTATAAACATCCTTGTTTGTATGCCAGTTAGGACATTTATGCACAGTACATCTATTCTTCGAGCATAGGTGTATGCAAATTGAAATGAAGCTTGGGGGGAAATGGCAAATGAAGCTTACATCTCAGATGGAGAGACTTGGGAGCAGCCCAACTCCCTGGCGAGAGAGACGGCGTGGTACAGCAGGCGCCTCCGGTCCCCGTCTATGCCCTGGGTTTCCCACAAAAGAAAATTGCTGCAGGTCTCACCCAGCCTGCATGTCCCAACAAGTCCCTAGTTAGGATGTTCGGAGCAGTAGAACTCCAGGGCACAGAACCACACAGGCCCACAGGTCACATTATAATGAGCTGGAGATGATCAGAGAGATGTAATGGACAACTCCAATTCCTGCAAACAGCTTGAGAGGGTTTTTGGTGTGCATTAGAGAAAGAAAAAATAAGCATAAACCCAAAACCCTTTCAGAAGTATCCCCCATCCCCCCCCAAGATGCAAATGTTGTAAAATGTGTTTTCCTATCATAAGGGTCTGCTTTCCAGCATTTGTTTTCTTCTTCTTTTTTTCTTCTCTCATCAGAAAGTAATCTCAGAAACCTTCTCATTTAAACATATCATCAAAATTGAGATGTTTGTGTGGAACATCTTAGCTTAAATAGGCTAGAATATATTGACTAAATTCTCTTTGGGTGAAAGTGGTCAAATTAGCAGTAAAAGCAACCTTCTTCCAAAATTGGTTTTCAATTAAAAAGATTAAAATTATTATTTTTCAGTCTGTGTGGTTTTTTTCTTCTGTCTTTGTATAGTTTGAAGTGTTTATTTTGATTTGCTTGTTTTCTTGAACATCTGATTTCTTTTAATAAGTGTATCCATGAAAATGTTACACAAAAAAGAAAAAAGAGGAAATATACTAGACTAGTGGCTATATTTGGGGTGAAAATTAAACTTCTGTAATGGCTGCATGTATGAAACACTAGCAGCAAATAAAAAATTGAACATTTTCCATTGGAAAAAAAATTAAACATTAATTCTGTCTCTTATTTTCTATCATCTTCAGTCTTCTCTCTTCAATGCATTCTTCCACGTCTTTAGCTACAGTCTTAACTACAACATATTATTTTGTCCTGACTTCCTTGGTAAACCATGAAACAGAACCTGGAGCTTCATAGCTTACACCTTAAAACCTTCCAGGGCTCTGAGGGCCAGATAAAGCTTTTAAGAAGCAGAAGCAGCAGCAGAAGTGCAGGACTCACTCAAGTGAAACCATCACAGACCCCAGACCCACCTCATGCCTTCGGCCAAGGGCAGCACTGTGGAGTGCCGCCTTCTTGCAGAGACAAACTAATGCCCATTAGTGCCTTAAGCCAAACCTGCCACATCCTAAGATCTGTCTGAAATCACACGTCTCTTTGGAGTGGAGTGGGACCTTTTTCAGAGTTAGGCAAGAGTGTCAGCTTCTGGGACCGTCGTCTCCCATGGCCTGCCAGCATGATGTCTGCTGCCTTCATAGGACATCCAAACTAGTAAGCTCAACACACCCAAGCCCAGAGCTCCAGTCCAGGGCAAATGTTTAATGTAGACATTGCCATAGCATGTCTTTTCTCTCTGCAGTAATGGTGATTCCAAGCTTCCACCCACAGCTTGCTTTAATGACAGTATTGTGGAGGACAGTGACGCCCACAGTTTGGTACTAAGTCTGTTGTCAGCTTTCAAAGTTTCTCACAGAGTTTAGCTCAGCTATTTAGGGCTGATGAGATCATACTGTTTAATAGACCAGAGACCACATACGGATGATTTACCAGCACTTTGGGGAACCACAGTTTCAAAATCGTTGAGCAAAGCTAATCCCAGGACTTGATTCTGGCAGGTAAGATCGGTCACTGGAGTTGCTCCTGTCTAAGAGATGCAGAAAACCTTGACTAAAGCAGTATTTTCTGGATTTACTTCTGTAACACTGTTATGACTTCACTGAAGCCTGCAGTAATGTATGGGAATGAGGGAACAAACACAGCCATGGTTACTACAGAACTCAGCTTTGGCATCAGCACTTTTGGAAACCTACACTTTCCTCTTGTTTGGTACCTGCTTTCGGTTTATCTCAAACTGCCTCTTTCCTCCAAGCCTACGTTGTGTTTTGCCTGTGAATTGAGCTGTGAATTTCCACAAGACGGGATCCGTCCCTTCTGGGTGAGTGGGTATTGGTGGCATTGTATAAATAAAAAGCTATTGGAGCCATGGTGGTATAGGTGATATCTCACAGCTCGCAGAGGGCGGTTGGTCATGCTGGATATCAAGTCAAGGGGATCTAGTTGGCCGAATCCTGTCTCCTCGGCTGTCAGTGAGCCCCCTGCATGTTTCTGCTACCTGTGCTGCAGCGTGTTTCCTTGACGAGGTGTCGGGGCTGGGTGCGTATAAAGCTGCACAGCCGCTGTATTTGCCTAACGCTGTGCGGTGCAGATCCCAGCCAGGGCTTAGATTTGTGGCTGGGCTCGAAGCCTGCAAAGTGAAGGATTCAGGATTTGGCCTGGGTCTGTCTGTGTATTTATATAATGACAGAAAAAGCAAATTCCTTACAAGCAAATATGAGTCAAAACAAAAACACTGTGAAGGTCAGCTGAGCACAGCAGTGAGATGATGTTATCCCAGCCACACGTTCAACTCTTGAGCTGCCAGACCAGCCAGAAGGACTCCTGGCCAAAAGTCATGAGAAGATGCCAGCTGGGAAACCACCCACCGACACCGCAGCTGGCTTCTCAAAACAACTGGAGCCTCAGCGTTTGACACTCAGCTCCAGGCACAGCTGCAGGGCATAGCCCAGCCACAGAGCAATACCAAGGGCTTCTCATCGGGTTTTCCAACAGAAATACTGTGTATGGGCAACACTGCCATAAATCCTAATTTGTAAGGATTTCCTTTTTTTCATGAGAGGAACAGTGATGTATTTAAAGCTGATTTTTTTTTTTTTTTTTTTTTAACCTAGCTGGCATAACATTAATCCAGCAAGTCAAACTCTGTTTTAGGGATTTTTTTTTATTTTTTTTTTATAAATATGTTGGTTAACATCTTGCTTCCAGCCAAGATACTATAAACAATTCACAGACACAGATCCAATCCAGAGTTAATTACGGTTGATCAAAGCTTATATGCAGTCCTGAACTCCTAGTGCTGAGGATAAAAGCACTGAGGTCTTTGTTAAGGATGTACTGTCCTTGGAAATATATATCCCTCCTTATTGGTTTGAATTTAATTTAATTTCATTATAACTCCATGTCTATAAATGCCCTTCCGTTAAGTAATAACAATTGTCTATGCAACTCTTCTTGGAAAAGTTTCGAAACTGTCTGGAGACATTCAGCGTAAATGTGTATTGCATTTTTAGAGATGTAGTAATGTGTTTGCTATAATCATTTTGAGAAGTTACTTTGTATTGTGATCATTTTCCTTGTAGGAAGGCTCCAGCTTTGACCAGTCCTGTTAAATTAGGCACCGTGATTAGGGAGATACAGTCAATACCTGGAAAAGTTTCCAGGCTACATGAACAAGACAGGCAGGAAAGTCTGTCCATATTATACAGACAGATCGCAGAGACATCAGGACTAAATCTAGAATTAAAATCTATAGTCCAGGCAGTAGGGCTGGTTGGCTGTGAGATCCTCATCCATTCTGGGCAAAGCCTGCATTTGCACCAGCCACCTACAACTCTGTTTCCAGGTGAAAGAGAACCAATTTACTGGATGGAGGAGAATTTAGCAAACAGCAGCTGAATATCCGTTACAAATACTTTGCGATTTTCATGCTACATGTTTGGTATTCAGTTTAGAGAAAGCCAAAGAAATTCAAATCTGGACTTTTAATAATAGGCTTTTTTGTTCAGTGTCATACAGAGTAAGTGGCCGGTGCCTCCTGTGTGCACCAGCTTTGTCTCTAAACTAGGTTGCCTTTAACAGATACAGACTCCTATTGCAGATGGTATGACACTTCACAGTCCCAGGTAACAATTTCACATCGTTTTACTTCCTTGCACTTGCAGGAAGCATTACCCAGAGGCAATACCCTCTGCATCACTGCCTAACAGGTCCTAACCCATGCTTGTCTTTATGACCTTCAAACTATTCTGGGCCTAGAATGTATTTATTCCCGAAGGGCTATACACAGCCTATGTGTATCCTCTCTTCAGGGGAGTAGTTTTGTCTGTGAGGGCAGAACCTGGCACAAAAAGGCTCTGTACCCCATCCTTTGACACGACAAGCTCTCATGTGCAATACCCCACAAAACAGCTCCTTCAAGTTACGTACTACTATGGACCAGATGCTTTACCCTGATCGTAGACAGCTCCTGTTTCTGTTTGTGAGCCTACTCACTTCAGGACAACTAAAATTAAATCTTCATTAAATCGCTGTAATACAAAATTAATAATGTTGGCTAAGTATAGTTCTCTCATAGAAGTGGGAAATGGAAAATCCTAGATCCAACTTGCCTCACTCCTCATGAATGTAGCAGGAAACCTCTCCAAAGACAGCAAAATTTGCCCGTTATTCTTTTATGCCAATACGGTAAATTATACAGCCAGATATTTTGCTTTTCTTTTTATTCACTTTTGTTTGCGTGTGAATTTTGCCAATTCCGTAGTCTTCAAGATGAAGGTTTCTCCTCATACTATAGCATTGGTAGATCCTCACAGAACCTTCGTTACATGTAGAAATAACTACCTACTTTTTTCATCCTATTGAGGTTGCAAGTGAAAGTGGAGATTTTGCAATATGACCCTGAGGGCTTGATAAACATCTCCAGCCTTATTCCAATGGGCCACTGAAGAACCTCTAGACCAAAGCAGAGTCTTCATTTGCTGATGCTGGAATATGATTTTAAACTGGGAACCCAGAAGCAGAAAGATATTAATTTCTATTTTTCTGATCTATTCAGCAGTGTTAGTTACTGGTGAAAAAAATTAGTTTTACTGTCAGAAATAAAAGAAGTTATAGTAAAATATAAAGCCAAATGTCAACATTTATTGCCTGCCTGAATTTGTTGATGTAATGGGAGCAGATCAAACTGGTAAGAGGTATGAAGCCTTGTGCTTGCGGTTATTAGAGAGCCAAAACTCTTGGTGAACTTTGTGTTCTGCCTCAGAAAGCAGTTGAAAATTGCAGTATTTCATCAGAATTTTCCATCCAGATCTTGCAAGCAAGAAGATTTCTGCTGCCTTTAAAATTAACTTCTGGATCCGTGTTTCCTTCTAAATGGCTTACTGTCTATTAGCCCTCTCTTCGCTGTAATCTGTGAGGACAGCTCTATATACATTTGAATCCTTCTGGTGTTTTAATTGGATGTGTCTCCAGTGTGGTACTGTAAGTATCTCGTTTAGCGTCATTGGTTTAACATCCTCTGGAGCAAAGTGAACCAATGACTTAATTAACTTCCACTTGGGCAGTTATCTGCACTGGGAACCTGCAGGAAGTATTATTCTATTTGAGGGTGACAAATGAACGTACATGAGGTACCACACGCCACCCAGTGGGAGATCTGACAAGAAACATAATTTATTTCATTAGTGGTGCCAAAACGGGCTTTCAAGCTGAAAACCTAAATATGTAGCAGTGTCTTAGGAGAAGAGGAAACAGCATGGGCTTTGTCTGAAATAATTGATTGTGTACAGTTCATAACATATATTTCCATGGGAAAGTTTAAGTTTAGTGTCACTCTTCATCCATCATATTGTAGTTTGTTAGGTGTTAGCCTAAGTGGTGTACAGAATAAACAGTCATAAATACTTTTGGATTTGGTAATATTTATCAATTACATTGCGAAAAATAGATTTAAAAGAAAATAACTAGCTGTGAGTCAGAATTAACTTTGGTGGTTTAGAACATATTTATAATTGTTCTGAGTACTGTAGATATTGAAACATGGCTATAGTCTCAAAGATCCTTGGTTTTCTACAGATTTATTGTAATTTATAGAGCAAAAGTTAGTGGCAGCCGCTAATTACCCACAGAACCAAAGTTTCCTGAGTGAAAACTTGAGATCAAAGGGCATGAATAATAGCCTTAAAGGCATCTCCCCTTACATAGGCTACTCTTAGCCCCTCTGCTGTCCTTTGGTATAAATTAAGCACCTTAGGATGAATAAAACATGAAGCACAGAAGGTTTAGATTTCACAGAAGATGAATGGTTGGATTATTGATGGGAAAAGGAGCATGGGAAAGTATAAACCATGTACATCTAAAAATTTTAAACTCTGTAAGCAATCACCTTCTCTTTAGTAATTTTTTAAAAATTTCTTTTTCATCATTTTGTCCAAATCCTTTCTGTTGATAAGGCAGCTGGGTTGTTCTGTGTCACTGAGCCGCATTTTTAAGCAAGCTCGGGAGCCTTTCACAGTTCATTCTGTTGATTTCAGTGGGCATACGACCAGGCCATAAAACCACAAGAGCAATCACTGGTTGTTAAAAACCATACAAGCACTTACATTCAATTATAATGAAAAAGGTGCATACCTCTTGTGTCTCATGAAACTCAGACTTGAAGGCTGTTTGCTTCCTCATATATATAGCATGAATCCAGTTCCTTCCTGATGTAAAGTTCATTGCCTTTCACTAGTGTTACACGTGCTAAATTTAATTCATTTCATATCCCGTCATGGTATAGAGGTACGCAACCTTAGGAATTGGGAAAGGAGGATCAAAACCTTTTCTACTGTAGAGGTTTGTTCATAGGAAAAGTTTTTGTAGGATGAGGCAAAAGCTATGTATTTGTTTTGAACAAAATTCTGTATTTGCTTTCTATAAAGAATGTTTTCTTTGAAGGGGGGGAAAAAAAAAAGACAAATTAGTTGCTGCTCTGGGAAACAGTACAATGAAATGTTTCACCATGAGCTGCGAAAATGGTTGACTATTCATCTTGACCATATTTTGTTAGGTATCAAAATCTTAACTTTTTAAAATTTGGACATTTGAAAAATTATTGGGTTTGTGTTTACCTGTACTGAAAGCAGTCACACCATTCTTTTTCTCCTGGAAGTCAAACTCCCAAATCAGCTTGCCTTGCAAAGCAGAGAGATGTACCATTGTAATCATATCTCATTAAATCCTATGGTCCGGCTACCAGGTCAGTCATACGAACATAGGAAAAGGGGTTACATACTCCTTCTGCTTGATTGACATTAGGGCTTTGAATGCAGGTCATCTGCTTTCTGGGAAGTTGTGTCAGGCTTTGTCTCTCCTCTTAAAGCTGTTCCAGTGTTTAGAATACAATTAAAAATTCATTGGACTGGGAACAGGAACCCAGGTGCCTCACACCCCTTGGGACTGGGTCTAACCACTGTCTTATAGAGTCATTTTCACTCTCTCCCACTTGCTCAATAAATATTAAAGTATTTTATGCAAAGCGAAAGACCTTCTGTATGAGAAATGGAGAAAAAAATACATTCAAAGAATACTGTAGATTGTGATGATTACAGCAGTCTCAGGGGAGGTGGGACTCCTGCCTTTAATCCTTGCTCTGAATCAGGAAAAAAGAGTTTTGAATCTCTCCCTCTTCATGTGGGATTGTGCTTATTTTTGGAAACTGGATGAAAATTAAAAAAATTAAATAATAAGGTGCAATGAAAAGCCCCGATGCTATCTTTCCAAATGCGTTTCCTTAATATAAGTGCAGAAATATTATAATTTTAAAAATTGTAATGGCAAGGTTGGGGGAGTAGTTTTTTTTCTTGGTGGGGGGTGTTGGAATTTGACATAAAATTTTCATTCAGTTCAGTTTATTTATGCAAAAAGGTTTAGAGTGACGTAAATAGCGCTTTTTTTTTTTTTTTTTTTTTTTTAAGGACATAAATAAATAAATAATCCGCTAAAGGCAGAAAGCAAAAAAACATGCCTTTCTAAGCTTTTGTAATTTTTTTCCTCAGGCCCATTTATTTGAAGGAAGAGCTGTGAGTCAAAGCTTTGTTGACTAGATTGTAGTCCAAAAGTCGAAAACTGGATTTTTTTTCCCCCCTATGAAGTACAATGGCAAAAAGTACCATTTTTCAAGCAGTTTTAATCTTATCTCTGAATAGGTGTAGTTATGCTTAAATTGTCAGGTTTCAGGAAAACTTTGAGCTCCCAAAGCTGATCCAAAGCCCTTTGAGTAGGTGACAGTCTTTCTGTTGACTTAAACTGTCTATGGAGGGGATGCTATCAGAGTTAAAACCTACTGACTGAGAATCTGTGTCTGTGTAATCTAGTATATTAAGACAGAGGTTTAGAGGAAGGAGAGATACCTCAAAGTTATCTCAATATTCCAGAAATTTAAATAATTGCGTTTTTGAAGTAAGAATATTTTTATTTATTAGGTGGGTTGATTTTATTTTTTTTCCTGCTACATTACAGACATAACATACTGACATTGAGGACACCGTAGAGGCTAATGAATTCCAATCAATACAGGCACAATGAGCCAGGCGATATGCACACTCAGAAACCCTCAGCGGTCAAACAGTTCTAGCAAACAAAGCCATTTTATAATATATCGGCACACTCTTTGCGTTTCACTGTGGAATAAAAGGGGTAGTTAGTTTAAGCGATCATGAAAAAATAAATCTCGAGGAGCAAATATTCTCACTTACAACAGTTTTCTAACAATAAGACCATTTCAAAAGGAAAGGGAGTTCACAGGTCATTCTTATTAAGTGCTTGAATGATTTATTTTAACACAACGCTCCCTTCTGCCGGAGCTGGGAGAACTGAGGTACATTTTTCCTCCAGAAAGGCCTGCTAATGCTCTGCCGGGCTGCTGGACGGGGAGGGTGAGCGCCGCTAGCCTGTCGCATTACTTGCAGCACACTTCCATCAATGCAGGCAAACTGCTCCGGGAGGGAGAGTTTGCCGGCTTGAATCCACCCCCTTTCTGCCTCTCCCTGACCTCCAGTCTGCCAAATGCCCCTTTAGGAACAGTTAGGTGGTCGTTGTTCTTGCCCTTGGAAACTGGATAATCTGTTCTCTCTCTGTTCACTGCCCTTTCCCACAATATTTATTTAAGGAACAGACCAATTCTGCCTCTGGAAGCTGGCATTTTTTTATCTGCCTTAAAGCATTTGTGATGTCTCGCAAAGCCAGACTGTATTGCATATTAAAAACATAATATGTGATACAATTCCTCACCCATATCATAAGCTATATCTTTTGGGACTCCAGCTTTGCTTTTAATTACATCATTACCCTAATTATCTTCTTAACATCCTCTAGTGTAGGCAGCCCTTTATGGAAGAATAAAATAAAGGCTTTTTTCTTTGCCCCTGCGGCAGGCTCCCGATCGAATGTTCGGAAACTATTACACTAATCATAACCATTTCACCGTTATCTTCTGCTTTCCCCATCTGTTTGCCCATACCCACTTGTCTCCTGCCATATCCTCAGACTGTAAGCTCTCTGAGGCAGGGTGTCTTGCAGAGCTTCGCACAGTGTTTGTTCCTAATTGGGGAGCGTGGGTGGTGGAACAGTTATAATGATAGATTTGTTTTCCAGATTATCAATAACATAATTACGTTATATTAAGTTGTAACATTTTTGCCAATGCACTTTCTTACCTTATAATCTTGGAGTACTGTGTAGCATTTGCAAGACAATTGGGACCAGCCATTCGTTTATTAATTAAACAGATTGATAAATAGCAACTGAAGCAGTTTGGGTATAATAAAGGCAAATGTTTCTTTCTTTAGTGGCAGACATTCACTTTGCAGAAGTGAGAGATGAAACACTGAAAAGAGAATTTGATTATGTATTGTCTCCCCAATTCATACTTCTCATTTCTCACAATTAGTTCAGGCCCTTCATCTATCCATGTCATCCACGCGGCACTTCTACACCCGTTGTTTATCGTCGCCTTCATTTATTCCTGCTTTGCAAGTGTGACATTTTTACAATATTTCTTAGGAGGAAATTATAGATCAGACTAGGCGGTCACATTTCTTTTTTTTCTTTCAATTTATTTAATGCAAGAAGAAATATGAATTGAAAGTCGTGTTCATCAAAGAGAGCATTGGTTTGAGAACACTGGATGTTGGTTTCAGTAGTAAAGGAGTACAAGCTGAAAATATGATACAGCTGTGCCGGTTTCTTTGTGATTATTTTGAAAAGCTGGCTATCTGCCCCATCTGACAGTCTGCGAACATGGCAAATAATTTAACATTCATGCCGCTCCTGTTTTGGCATAATATATATGAATCATGTGGTGACCACTTTCCAAATTGGTAGTAGATCAGAAAAGAGTTAATGACTAAAGTTTTGGTCATGACTTGTTCCATTGTTCCATAATAAAAACCATTGTAAAATGAAATATCAAGGCATAAAGGACATTTTGTGTCATGACTCATAAGTCATGGAGGACTTCTTTTTTAGTACATGTTAAGAAGTTGATTTCTAACTTTGGAAGTTTCCTAGAGAGTTGATCAAGTCAGTATCCCTGAATGCCAGGCATGGTCCAAGTATTCATGGATTCTTCTTTGACTCCAAGGCTTCTATGCCACTGTATAATCAGCCATTTAATATCACTCCTACTGAGATGCAAGAGAATAGGTCATATTTCATCTATGCTTCAAAAGTCTATGCAAGGTTTGCAATTAGATTTTCTTAAGTCACAAGCTACCCACTTATTATTTGCCTGGGTTTTTTTAGCGTAGCTGAAATACGGAGAAGGGCAGCCCTTGTTAGGCTTTGTGGTGAAAGGATGATTTTTATCCTGAACGTGACTCCAGCAAAGATTGTATGGCCTGGCTAGAAGCCTGGGATCATTCCTAGGTGTGGGTCTTTGTTACGCTTGCATCGTTTGTGTTAAGTAAATTTGAGTGTGAAAATCCCCCGGGGGAGTAGCACTCCTGATCCTAAGTCCACCTGGGCACTGTGGTTATCTGCATGTCATTTCGGAGCAAAGCTGATAACCTAATTAGATGACATGCTGGGCGATTCTCAACACAGCAGTGAGCCATATCACTTCACCAATTCTTCCTCTGTGATTTATCATTATCTCTGAGCACGTGTGTGACCCCAAGAGCTGACTTGAGAAGAGCTTCTCTGTATCGGCATCGCAAATTGGCCCTGCTAGAGAATCGTGAGTTTCTGCTTATCTGAATTTTAGCTTTCGTCCTTTTTTATGGCTGAGCCAGCACAAGTTAAAAGAAGAGGTTTGTGTGGAGACAGAGCTAAAGTTAGACTTAATGTCAAGTAAACTGGGAGTTTTCAGGTCAGGAAAAGCACAAAAGGGCAATGAATATTCATCCAGCTATGGCAGACGTGGCATACACATCTCTGCTTTGCAAGCAGATACCTCATATGCAGCATGAGTTGTGCGATCCCTTTGCTCATGTTTGAGAATCCCGTTAAGCTCTGTATATGTCCACATTTACCAACAGGGCAGAAAGATCTGCCTCTATACACATTAGCATAACATCAAATTTCTCTCCTCATCCATCTTAGTAAGCAGCAACCACAGTCTTGGTTCTTGACTGGACGGAGAACGAGGAGGGAGGAAACGGTGTCACCAGCCTTCCTCGGCCACGTGGAAGAGCCAACCCACATTTCACATTAAAGCTGACAAGCTCGTAAGGCAACGTGCACCAGCCTTCTCCAGGGCACTGTGGGAATTCACGTAAATGTTGTCTCCTCACTACCAAAATAATAGCCTGCTTATTTTATCAAATGAGGTCTCTAGCTTGCTCGCTGTTGGTGCAGAGCACATGCGTACACCTGCCATACATTTGGCACCAAAGGCATTGTAGAGCTTATGTTCCAAAGTAAACATGAAACTGATAGCAAAACACAGCAATCAAAAGCAGACAGTGCTTCGACTTGATGTAAAGAAATATGAATTTGTAACAAATACACTGCTGATTTTATTTCGTCGTCTTGTGCTATACAAGAACATTTTTTCGGTGATAATTTGAGCAAACAAGAATTCTGTTGAAACTTCTTTAGTTGGAATAACAGGAGTTGGATAACATTTTTGGCTTGTGGGGTTATTTGTTTATGTTACTGGTGGCAACTGGAAATGCTCAGGTTCCCCAAAGTGATGGGAAAAATTGTCAGCATCACCGCAGTACCCACCGCCCCCCTCCCAGAAAGAAAACACTCTTCTTATTATTCATCTGTGAAAATTCATACACCTACAGACTTGATTTAAGGTTTGCAAAGTCCGTTCCTTAGGATTAATAGTGTTGCTAGGGATTGCATGAGAGGCTTAAGATGTTATTCACCTAATACCTGATCTGTTTTACGGACCTAATCTACCTCTTTCCAGGTTGCATTTACCTGTCATAACTAGGATAAAACAAGCTCCTAGGTAGAAGCACAGTCATACAGTAGATATAGAATCATAGAGTGGTTTGGGTTGGAAGGGACCTCAAAGCCCATCTAGTTCCAACCCCCTGCCATGGGCAGGGACACCCTCCACTAGACCAGGTTGCCCAAAGCCCCATCCAACCTGGCCTTGAACACTTCCAGGGATGGGGCATCCACAGCTCCTCTGGGCAACCTGGTGCCAGTGCCTCACCACCCTCACAGGGAAGTATGTCTTCCTTATATCTAATCTAAATCGACCCTTCTTCAGCTTAAACCCATACCAGAAAGATTTGAACGTAAATGGGAACAGTCTAAAATTTAAGGGGCCACCTTAGCTTCCTACTCCAGCAAAAGTTATGACTGGCTGGAAGGTTAATAATAGGAGGTAATAGTTTACAGCTTAGTCATTGAACAATTCTTTGAAGTTGTCTTTACATGGAGACTTTTTAATTAGTTAGCTCTCTTAACATTTCCCTTCCAAAATATCATATTAGTGTGAAAATAGCAAAGACAGAATCAGAACAAAGCCAAGTTTTTATGACTGTAAAATTAATCTCCACGGAAAAATGGAATTCCCAGCTGAAATGGGCAAGAAATAAATAAAAGTACTGAAGTGATAAAACAACATTGTCAGGGCAGCGGGTCTTCCAATTCCATTGTACTCTACACACAGGCCAGCCAATGACTGTAGTGGGATTTTTTTGTCTCCGGCTGGTAATCGGATGACTAAGGTGTTATTCAATAGATGAAATGCAATTGGTTTCATCTTCAACATACTACTTGGTAAGTTATTATCACGTATAGATACACATGCATCATGTGTCATGTATGGTGCACACACACATTAAACTGTAACCAGATCAACTGCAAATACACTTCTGGAACCCTGGTTATACAATAGAAGAATGGGGAGAATTTGTTATTCATGATCTAAAGAAGCAAAAATAAGAGATCATCAGTGATTTTTCACAGGATAAAAGCTCCAGCTTTGAGAACTGCAGAAACTACTACCTGAATAATTGCTTTTGCTGTGTTTATAACACAGCTGATCTGATGATGACGGAAGTAGCATACTACTGTATTTTAGACTCCTGGACTAAACCCCGTTTTTTTAGAAGATAAGACAGCCTGATATGAGAGACTGAACAAAAGGCCTGTAAGTAATATATGAATCACCTGTAACCATTTTGGGGGAGATGTTTCTTAAGAAAGTTAGTGGCTTGAAGATTCTTTCTCAGGAATATCATCAGAGGCAAGAGGCCACCCAATCTACACTACCCGTGAGCAGCAATACCCGGCAGTGAGATTCCGAGAAGCAGAAGCTGATTCATCCAGCACCAAGCAGCTTATCCCGGTGATGTTAATGTTACAGGAAGACAACTGGGAAAACAAATTACAGAAGGGGTTGGAAAGGCAAGTCAGAGTGGCATTTTTCAAAGCAGCAGCAGCACTAAATATTTCTAATGTTAACAAAGGTATAGGAAAATTATTTAGATAAATCTTTTAAAATAAAGATTAAATGTTTCATCTGGGTGGCTCTTCAATGTTTTTATTTTCATGTAGCTCTGGCCTCCCTATTCCTGATGTTTTGGTCATAAATTGAGTCTGTTCATCTAATTTTTTTGCTTTTCTTAAAACACACTCTCAGATGGGCAAAAGATGAGAAATAAGGATATTGTTCCAGCTCTTTTATAACTTTGTTACTGCTGTATTCTTTCAAAATTTTCCAGAGTCCGGATATTTAAGCAAACTGTGTATCATTTAGCTCCTGGGTTTTCTAACTGAGCAGTACTATTTATATGAGACACCATGTACATTTAGCACGAATTGAATAGACATGTGAAAAAGTTTGTTAAAAATATAGAATCCTGTTTCTTCTTTCCACAGCCAAGCACAAAAAAAAAAAAAAAAAAAAAAAAAGATTATCATTAACATAATACAGAATTTCAAATATTTATAACCTCTTTTTTACTTATATTTTATTCATTAGTTGTAAATGCTCCAAAGTGACCAGCAGCCTCTGACACACTGTCCCAGAAATCTTCGTGCCTTCCCATTGGGACCATCAGACCCATTTATTTTTGGTTATGCCATGCCCACAGGTTTCACTGCGTCAATTTGCTACAACTCTTCCCCAAGTGATGCTTTCTCAGGGGAAGTGACCTTTTCAAGTGTCTCTCCAAGATGTGTAAAGATATTACGTTTTCTTTAAAGTGTGTGTCAGTTTGGAGTGACAGTTTCATTCAAAATACGCCACAGGTGACCACCTATTCTCACAACATATTCTCTCTTCATTTTCATGAAATGGTGACTTCTCTTGGTGGTACCAGGTCACATTAAGTTGTTTTTTTTTCCTAACTGTCTCTTCGCTTTTAGTGTTGAGTCTGACGTCCTATTAATGTTTTCTATTCTCCGTGGAACAAATAGTACCCCACGTCGGAGTCATTGGTAGCACTCCACAAGTCAGTCATGCTTAACATCATTAGGAGTGTGGCTCCACTAGTTTTCTATTAGGCTTCTCCCCCCCACCCCCCATCCCTTTTTGGTACCGTTTTCTTGCTTATCTGTTACATTAGGCATAATATCAATTAATGATTGCATTCAAAACCTGTACTAAATCTACTTAAAATAACACTACTAATCTGTGGCAGAATTTACTGTGTAATAGGTTTCTATTAGAGGTAGAGCTGGTTTAGCAAAAAAAGATTTAGTACATATGGCTGCATGTTTAGCTACAGTATTTTTTGCTAAAGTCATCTCTAGGGAGTCAGCATCATATTCTAACACAAGTATATTTGTCCTTGCCAGTTTAAACACTATCATCTATGTCTGCTTTCTTTCAAGGTGCTGATTTTCCTTTATCGTTAGCATGACTTTATCACTCTTTCACGTAGTTTTGGCTCATGCGGTGATTCCTGCCAACGTTCTTTATTTCACTGTTCACTTCAGGTTGTTATAAAATATTTTTGCCCTTCCTCGAAGGTGTTTTTGGACCATAAAATGACTTTTACATATCCTTTTGAATATATATATTCCTGTAACACCTTAGCAATTGCCAGGTTTTTTCCTTTAAATAAAACCCCATCTAGGACTGAATAGTCTCCCTTGAAAAGTTCTTGGAAAATTCTGATCCTACCATCCCACGCTGGTAACTTTCATGATTTTCCACAGTGTTATCTCAGATGTAGCTCTGGCAATCTCAGTCCACATCTAACCTGAGACCTGATGAGTTTCTTCTTGTGTTGACAACTCCGTAATCTAGGAACAGACACTGCATGTTAGCCCAGACAGTGTTACTGTAGTCATTAAATCTTTCCCACTTTTTTATCAGTTTGAAAGTGTAGGTTTGTATCTGAAAAAATAATCATTTCCAGGCTCTCAAATGCTGGAGCAGTTTGCCAGATCCCCTTCTGATAGCAGTAAATAATGTCTGACCAATTTAATTTTACAAGGGGATAAAGATAGTTAGAAAAAAGGATGTAAAGCTTCTTATTTCCATTGCTTAAGGTCAATGTCTCCTTTTGAGCAGACTGAAAC
Source organism: Balearica regulorum gibbericeps (assembly GCF_011004875.1). NCBI lineage: Eukaryota > Metazoa > Chordata > Aves > Gruiformes > Gruidae > Balearica > Balearica regulorum. The sequence goes on from NC_046184.1 coordinate 9,907,002, forward strand.
CCATTTTTGGTTAGTGGTTAGTGTGGTTAGTGTGATGCATGAACCAGTGCCGATCATTTTCAATCACACTACTGTAAGTAGACTCTGCCAGAGCCTTTCTTAGAACTTTCATAGAAAAAAATAAATTTCTGCTTTCTGGCACAGAAGCTATGTATTACTCGTTCTTTAAATAAGACCATCAGTTTCAGAACCTCTTTAAGCTTTTCTATGATAGTCACTAGATTTTTTTGCGTAGCTTAACTTAGGCAGCAAGATCTACCACAAACATCCCTGTATGATTTAGAATTGAGGGGAACTTGGGAAACGTGTTGTTGCATGAAGCATTTCAGTGATGACTTCAGCTTTATTACAATCTGCATATATACCTAGTTGTGTTAAGGTCTCCAGTGGACATCTTATGTCTATTATACAGAACCTGCATTACGGTTATTCAGATTTGGGCCACAATCTCTGTTTCTTTTCAAAATTCCAACAGCTCAGAGCTGTTGGTCATGGCTGTCTAATGTTTTATTTTGTTTTTCTAAAGCGAAATATTACTTAGGTAGGTCTTAGTATTGTCTATAGCATAGATGTACAACTTGTGTTAGGCTACATACAGCCTAAAGAAATAGATCATTTGGCCCCTGGGCCCCCTTGTATATTTTCTCTTTTCCTGGATAAGCTGGAAAAAGTCTGTGAGACGGAAGGATTTCCCAGCTGATGCACTGGTCCAGGTCTCTACCTTCCTCGAGAGTCTCTTAGGTCATTCTCTCTGTCATGTCATTTAATATGCGTATAATGAATGTGATTATTATTTTAGAAGTGTTCTGTAAATCCATTTTTCTCAGGAAGGCCAGTTTTAACGAGGGTGCGCTGTGCTTTGGTTCTGCACTTGCATAATAAATCTGGTATTCCTGGTATGAGTGTACAGTATATCTGGAGAATGAGTGTAGCACACTGAGGCCTCTCATTGCCCATCTTTTAGCTGCTGGTGCTACAGCGGCTCAGTGGTGGCAGGCATATAGGTTCAGACGTTCCCAAGAAGACAGCAGAGAAAGCAGGCAGAGAGCGCCATGAATGCCACCTTCTCGAAAAATTACTTTGCTTGGTGTTATTCTTACAAAGGTGTTAGGGGAGTCACTACAATTCAATTTTTTCCTACCCCCAAGACAATGCTGGGAAGAAAAATTTAGCCAAGACAAAATATATGGACTCAGATATCACTGATGATTATTCTGCCAAAGTTAAAAATGTTGGTTTTCTTCTATGTTTATACTGAAAAATCATCCCTTGGCTTTAAAAGTTTTGTGCTCTTGCTCAGATGTATATGTTCAAATGACTTGTGAGTCTCACTGTGTAGGGTGGGAACATTTTACGTGAAGCCAAGAACTCCTTCTTCCTAAGTTTGCCTACTTATTCAGCTACTTTCTTCAACTGCAACTGTACTGGCTTACAGTTATTCCAGATTTCTTTGGCTCCCGTACTGCATGTGGCTCCTTTATGCTCACAGGATTTTGGGTATACATAAATGCAATACACAGATCATTCATGGCAGCATCAGAAGCTCCATAGTGGCTGGGAGGAGACTTCTACCTGCAAAAATTAGAAGTGATTGGATGGGGTTTCTTCATGTTTTGATGGCACTATTTATCACCACTTTTTGATAATTTTTCTGATATTTTCAGTCTTCTTTTCAGGTATCTCAGTTTCTTATTAAGGCTACTGCTCTTGTATATGGCAGATGTATTATTTCTCCTGAGCATAAATAGGATCAACCTTCTAATCCCTCTATTTTTTATGTCCATATCTCAGAGCCATCTCCACAAGCAAATGGACAGAGAATCCATTTGGTTTTCAAAGTAAAACTGTAAGACAGCTTTTATTCAAGCAACTTTCCATGATATACATTATTAATGACTATTATTCATTGCATCGAGGTGATACATAGAAATGCCACCTGACAGTAGTGTTCCATCTTGCCATATCCCCATAGAATCAGCAAATGGTTCACACAGCTTTTGGTCTGCACTTAAAAAGATGTCACAGACAGAATATATCATGTACATTTTAAACACAGACAACTAAAGGCTGACATTCATCCAAAATTCTGTAACCCTTCTCTAACAAAATTAGTGATTAAATTTCTGTCATTACTGAAAGAACTTTCTTTGCTGTGAAACTCAGTTCAGATTCCAAAGGGTGTAGGTAGAGGACAGAGATGTTTCTTCATTACTGATTTTTTTTAACCTTCTGCATCCCCAGCCCTGGTGGTTGTTCACCTGTGGTCAGCTGGAACACAGAGCAGAAATACAGAATTGTAGAAACATAGTAGAAACAGAGAATCTAGATAAGATTTTCTGTTCTCTCTTCATGTTTCAGAGACATTGGAGAAATATCTTTACTTTTGAAAATCAGATTAAATGGTATGTGTGAAATGTTCTTCCTAAAACCAAATTCGGTGAAACTAAGCTGTTTTTGAAAGGGAATTTATTACTCATCGAAGACTGACATCCTTTTAAATACACAGAAAGAAGCAGCATAGATATAGCAGTGTATACAGCAAATCTTGTCCCATTCACTAAGCTGTGTTGTGGATACATCACCTTCTGGTAATACAGCATAAGACAGTCTCTATCCTTGTGCAGTTTTTGTTTCTCCTTTGACAATCAGTGTTATGACAGAGCTTTTGTAGTGTGAACTGTCGTCCCAGAAAAAGTACTAGAAAATCCTTTAAATGGTAAATGCCGTCTGCCTTGGACAGATTCCTTAGCTGACCGATAGATCTGTAACCCGTGTTATTGGTTGCTTTGAGCTGTTGAGTTTGTGTTACTTATTTATCAGCATTATAACATTAACCTGTCCTGTTCTGGACTCTGCTGATATTCTGGTTTACATGTACATAGCAAAGACCTTCTTCTGACTGGAGGTGTCCTAACATAAATTGCTGAAATGAAATTACAGCATTTCCACTAACTCCCAACTGCCGTGAAGGAGGCAGAACCCTGCTGTTCTCTCTAACACAATTTTCTTCGTTCCTGAAAACAGCTTTTATCTGATACTAGCTGTGGTAGTAAAAATTCAAAGTCGGAAGTGGATCACAGCCAACTCTTCCACTTGTGCACAAGATAAGTATGCCATTAACCATGTCTCTTAAAGTTATTTATCTCATGCAAGCAAATGAGTTCAAAGCCCTCCATTTACTGTTATATGATTGTAGATATCTGCTATCAGGTCTTTGCTGGCTAAAGCTGGGCACTTGACAGGGACAGAAGTGGAGTTTGCAGTCCAATATGGCCCATGAATATAGCTTGTTTCTAAAATAATATATGGCAGCTAATAAAAACATATGCCCTCTTTCTCTTTTTTCTCTCACTCTCTCTCTACGTGTATATGAAGCACAATCAGCTCTCTTCTTTACAGGTATGTATCCTGACATTGTGCTTTCCTCTGTTAACTTGAGACTTCTCGGAGACACGAAATGGTCTAATATACATAATACTCACATTGGATTGAATTCATAGCATTTCATGGGAAAGTTTCTTCATCTCTGTATCTCTTTCTCCCACCATTTGACTCTTTCAGACATTTTTCTTTTAGAGAATGTACGAGACATAGTACAATACCAGCTCGAACATTAATGCCATTGCTAATCACAGCATTCTCCAGGAAGAGCTTCAATTTCTTTCCCCGCCACATAAACAGCCTCTGAACTCAGAGAACGTCACTGTGTTTGGGAGATTTTTATCAATGCCTTTCTCCATTCTTTTCCCTCCTGCCTCTGATGAGATTTCCAACCCGAACCCTCAGTGCTAGGTGAATTTCTTCTGCGATGTGCTGCACTGAGAAGAGTAAGGCTTTGCCCGTCAATGGAGTTACTGTGCAGAGGAGGGACAAGCAGTGTACCCCATAGATACTTTTTGCACTGGTGACAGAGGTATGAGCTCACACATTTTTACCATGCACTAACGATAGGCTGAGTGTTCACACAGACAGATGATGCACAACAACTCACTGTTACGCAGTCCTATATCTCAGCCTTACATCCTCAACCTCAAAACACATGGCCTGCTGAGTGTCTTAAGATGTTTCATATTTCAGAAAAAACGTATCAGCTATCCAAGTGCTAAGCTACTTGTTCTGCTCCCCAGACTGTTTCCATACATCCAGAGCTGTTTCTAGGCAGGTCAAAGTAGTGCTATTAAAGCCTGATGCTCATAGGAACTTGCTACACATGACTGAGCATGACCAAATACTCCTGATGGCCTTCTGGGTAACTCCATGCCCTAAACCCTTGCTTCTGTCTCAAACCAGGTTTGAACAGGCCTTTGGTGCTCTAGCTTACATCAATGTGAAAGAAAACAGTCCACAGAAGATACCAAAGGTCCACAGAGGAAAATGTTCCCTGTAATTTCAGGTATTGAAAAGAAGACCCTTCCTTATTTGTCTGCTTGCATACAGCGACCTAATAGCACGGAATTTTAAATAGTTTAATTCTCCAACTTCTAACACGCAATTAATGCTTTCCAAGAGGTTTTCAGAAGTGGTACCTCACTTTACTTGCCTCCAAATATAACATTCTAAGAAAGACGTTTTTCAGGACAACCATTATTTGAAATTCAAGCTCTTTTAATTTGGTTCAGATGGAGGCACTCAGAATTAATACACACTTATGAAGATGATGGTACATATTGCACAAGAGCAGATGTGTCAAAGAGAGCTATGTAACACATTTTTCAACTGCCAGCAAGAGTATGTTAATGACGTGACTGTGTGCAACCACAGTGTTTTAACTTAGCTGCTCAGTGATTTTGCCTGTTACACGCTAGGTGCAACCATGATAATGTGTAAGCAAGAAAAATGCTTGAAATAATAACAATAATAACAGCAACAGCAACAATAACAACATCACTTTAGATATCTTTATTCTAAATGTTAGAAAAAGTTAAGAACTACAATCACACACACAAAAGATCTAGAATGTTTTATCATACGAATCAAAGCAAGATTAAAAGGTCAAATGCATGAGGATGAAATAGCGTGCACAGAAAGCTTGCAAAATATTTCCTAGTCTCCAGACTTGAAAATGGCAGAGGAGAACATGTGGCAATTACAGAACCATTTTTATTGCTTTAAAACAACACAGTTTAATTGGTTTGATATAAACATTGAAGCATATCTCAACTATGAGCAAAACAGTGTACTCAATCATGTTACTTTTAATGGAAATAGTCTTGAAAATAGGTTGCGCAAAGAACGTTTGTCATAACTGCTGGCCTAGCAAGTCATGCAAGCACAACTAGATAAATAAAGTGATGTGTCCTGCCACATGTAACTTAATCCTCCAGTATATTTCATTAGAAGGGTCTTAATTTTCATCTGAATGTCTCCATCTTAATGAGAATGAGACTTGCATTTGGCTGGAGTCCAGATCAATTTCATGCAATAACAACAGTAACCATCTCAAACTTATCCTTTCCAGTAATTGAACTATATAACATGTTAAAAAAAAAAAAGAAACATATAAACAAACAAACAAGTTAACGGTCTCTAAAAAACTGTACTTTGAAATCTTTGTTTCAGGAGTCTTGAAAACGTGATTAGTGAAGAAATATGACTTTTGAGGCAGTGGCTGTTGCACATACAAAATGTTGGAAGAGATTAATGAAATAGGTTTTGCATTTTTCATGCTGTTTCCACAGGAGATGTGCTGAAAGCCATAAAGATATGCTTCTTTCTCCAACTAATTTATTTCACATATACAATAATTTGCGGTCAATAAATCTAGGATGGATTTCCATGGTAAGGCATTGGTGTGGCAAACAGTATGGATAACTTTATCCATAATGCGGTTGCAGTATTTTTATAATCAGTTTTGTAATGTGATATCACTGGAGAGTATCATCAACCAGTGTTCAATATTAAACAAAGTTTTCCAAAGCAACACATGCTATGTACTAATTCATGTCATCAGAAATCCATCTTATGGTGTAAGAGACTCATCTTGTGTGCACATGGCTTTCAAGGAGATGACAGTACAGAGAAATTTACTTTTACAGTTCTACAGCTAGGCACTCCAGATGGAACATTTTACCATAGCAGGACATTTTACCAAGAGGAAAATAACTCCTTCACCAGCCAGAGTTCTCTTGACTTAGGAAAAGAAGCTTGTGGAAGGGTGGAAACTTCTGAGCTCTTTAATGAGAAATAATGACTTTAAAATAACAATTGCAGTAGAGAATATTCACAAAATATTCGTTTATTTCTTCCACCTGTTGTTTTGTATGTTTAGCATCTTATAAACAGCAAAATATGTAAATTGAGGAAGTAATTTCCTTAGAAATTTCTATCAAAGAAGGAAATATGTTGAAATCCAGTCATTTAAAAAATCCAGAGTTTAATATTTGTTAAAAATAATTTACAGCTCAAATCTCTGTATAATGGTCTACTTAAACATGCAACTTGGAGACTCTAGAAAACTTGGTCATGCATCTGGCTGAGTTAGTCATCAGGCTTAAGTTTAGGCATAGCCTGCCATTTTTCAAGTGTTTTCAGCTGTCCAGAAGAGAAGGTTCAGGCTACACAGCATCTGATAACCTGTTTCCCTAGATTCTTATTTTTCCCAGAGGTCCTTCCTTAAAGTTCGAAGTGTGCTAAAGAACAAAAATTGGCTCTCCCTGATTCTGGATTGTGCTGGCTGTCCTACTCATAACAAAATTTCAGCACACATGGGCGCAGATCCAGAAAAGCATGTGCATAATTTGAAACCTATGAATAACTCCAGTTAAAGCTGCCAAAGATGGTAGGATGAACAGAGAAACCACTGAATTTCAGAGCAAAAATACAGGATGAAACTGTATCCTCAAACATAAGACTGCAAACTTTAGAAGTGTACTCACTCAGCACTTGTCAAGAAGGATGTTGCTTTTCAGGTTATTCTCATAAATCATTATGGTATCTGAAATTCATTGAACAATTCATGAGAAATATATTTGCATTTGATTTTCCCTTTCTTAAGCTGCTGCTTGTTGCAACTTGTAACTCCTGTGGGAGACTGGACTGAATTGTATAAGTAATGTTTTCTACTTTGGCAAAATCATTAGGCTTGCATAACCAAGCACTGGATAGAGAGTGGAAATATTTTTAAAGGTCAAATCATAAAACTGTAAACTCTGGAGGGAATTATCTCTAGGGAGTTATATCAAGTGTACCACTCCCTCATATGAAAACTTAATTGATGTCACTTCATTGAAATTATTATCTCTTGAGCTGAAAGTTGATATGACGTTATGTAAGGTATCAGAGTAAAATGCATTTTTCGGATCAGATTTTAAGCCCAGCTCATAGTATCACAATTGGTCATTGTAAAAATGATTATTATGTCACAAACAGAGGATTATGATGTCAGGTGGGGAATAAGTGCAGAAGCAGATAAATCCTTAAGAAACAACAGTGATTCTGTTTTAGAGCACTGTCTTCAGAAAGAAAGCATGAGAGAAAAGAAGTACAGGGAAATACACTGCACAGAAGAATACTTGTTTCCAAATAGGATATTTCATAAAGTTTTCCATAAGGTGACAGCTGCTTTTTCAAGCACCACATTCTGTTCTCCGTTACATCAGCGTGAATCCAGAGGAATTGCACTTGAATTGTTGTTGCTTGGGATTGACATCAGGGTAACCGAGAGTAAAATTTGGCTTGAATACATTTTCTCAGAAATAGAATCCATTTATTCCCTTCAAAATAGAGAAGGGGGAATTACCACACATCATATGACGTCATGTATCGTTCAACACTTTGGAAGAAAAATGGAGAGCAAGATTTGTTTGAAGTCTGGGGTGCTGGTTTTTTCCTCTTCTTCTCCTTCCAATTTTCACAATTTATTGTGAACCCCCCCTTGCCGCAGCACAATATAGACCTTTGGGGCACAAGGGAGCTCTCCTAACAGTTGGTTTTGCCATCATAATAAACCCTTTAAAGACATTAATTCTAGGCTTAGGCACACTGTTCCCTGTCGTTAGCAACATCACGCAAGGAGTTTCAAGGCTCTTTAACAGCAGCTAAAAGGGACTGCTTAGAAAAAAATTGTCGTTGGTAAACTTAGGTGTGAGAGGGAATGCCGCTTCAAACGGGTAAAAACTGAGCTTGGGTGCATGAGCTTTTGCAATTTCATGTAAAGTCACCTTCCTGAAGTCACCGTGTTTTCCATAACTTTGTCCCATGCTGGTGGGGGGGCAGCAGGGAAAGAGGAGAGTGAGGTTTCAGCAGCTAAAAGCAAATGACAAGTAGCTTCAGAACCTAAGTAATCACACACCAACCTGCTGTCTTCATTTGTATTCAACAGATGCCTCGGGTTTTCCCCCTCACTGCCTAGTCTGTGCCGATCAGTATAAACAATGGAATTTTTGTCTTTATGAACATATTCTTGTTCTGTTTCACTTGAAGGTAGAGACAAACATGAAAATAAAAAAAGAAAATTTAAAAAAAAAAAAAAGAAAGAAGAAAAATGACCTTCATAGACATACATTTACAGTTTATAAAATTGTTATGTAAAGCTTTAGAAATATTCTGTAATTTGGCTGAGAGCTTTAAATGGAAAAAAAAAAAAACAAACAAACAAACAACAACGAAGAAGAAAACCTGAGGGATCCATCTGTGAGACATTGTGAAATGCCAGGGAAAATGAAGATAGCTAATTATGCTAATTTTATGTTATACTATCCATATACAACACGTATTGTCTCTATATGTATGTATATAGATACATAGTGTTCACGTATGAATCCTGTCTTTTTCTGTGACTGTTCTGGTATAACATAAAATACACTTTAATCAAACTATTGTGCATGTACAGAATAACTGGCTTGCTTATTAGTATATGATTTTTTTCCTTCCTAATCTGATCACAAGTCACTAAGGTGTTGCTAAGTAGCTAATTTTGGTCCAGAATTAAGAATTTCTATTGTCGTGGGAAAAATCTACTGGCAGTACCAGCATCTTTGCCTTTCCTTCTCCTCAGGTACAGGGAAGGGAGCAGGCTCTGAGAGAGCAGAAAGATGTTATACAGCGTCAGCAGATCTCCATTATCGTACGATCTCCAACAGGGTGTCAGGCTGCCGTGGTGCAGTGCTCCTCCCCACATCTGGCCGTACGTTTCCTTTACCACTTTTACCACCTTTACCACCGCCATTAGTCCTCAGTCACCGGGTGAGCTGCTCCAGGGAGCTCTGAGCGCTGGAACTGCAGCTCCATACCCTGCTTGGAGAGAAAAGGGGGAAGATGAACTGCAACTGTTCAGAATTGGGTTTGACTGCAACTTCACCAAGCCCAAGTGCTGGTGGGAAAAACTCATTATAGAGTCAGGGATGCGTGTTTTACTACCGGATGGTCTTTGTAGTTATGCTCTCTGTATGCACATACAAACGACAAAATAGCAAAGTATTTGAAGTATTTCTTGAATGCCTGAGAAAACAAGCTGGGTTTGCAGTTCTTTTCCTAGTGAATTGTCGTAATGGTATATGTGTGTGCATGTGGTCAGCCTACATTTGAATTTCCACTGACAAGATTTATGTGACTGACTGGTCCAGCTCCATCCTAACTTTGTTTTGGATTTCAACGCTTCAGGAGGCAGAAGAAATCTTCCTTTCCTGTGTCTATATTTACCTGCCTAAAATATCATGAACTCTGGTGTCAGAGAAACAAATAGGAAAATAATGTAGTGGAAAGCTTTTCTGAAATGGTTACAAATTCAGTCCAGAGGAGGAGGATAAAGTTCCCCTCCCCTGCTGAAATCCCTATTCACTGGGGACCCAGAGAGGGAAAGAGAGAGTTAGTTAGTGCTTTCTTAGAGCTTGTTTTTTCTTTAAATTCCCCTCCTCCTCTTTGAGAACACACTTCTACATATTGCTGACACTAAAAGCATTCGCAGAGGTCAAATTATTGAAAGTTCAACCAAGTTTTCCTAAGCTATCACAGTTTACCTACCATTCTCAGTTTCCACAGACTATCTGAGTAGTGATTAAATAGCTATCAGATTTGGCATCAGAAGCCATAAACTGACTCTGTAGCCCCTACGTTTTGTGCGATATTCTTTGATCTTCCAAAGATGATTTGCACCCACACACTCTGTTCAACAGAATCAGACTTGCAATTTGTCTATGAAAAAAACCCAAAACATCCTCATTAAAAAGTTTTTCAGTCTAGAAAGTTAAATAGGGCAGATGTATAAGATGACAGTAGGTGGTTACGGTTTTGTTGGTCTTATATTTTTGTCATGTACTAATGAACCACTTAGCACAAGGAGGGGAAAAAAAAAAAAGAGAGAGAAGAAAAAAGGTCCAGAAAAGAACAATGATCATAGCAGATGTTGCATACGCTTTCAGTTTATGGTTTGCTGCAATTCACCTGGACTATTTAAAAGTCTGTGATGAATGGGTGGCACACAAGATAGTGTTGGGTCTTTCAAGTCTTTGACAGTTGGCAGTAAAGGTTACTAAGCAAAATTACAAAGGGCCAAAAGGTTGGCCGTGATGGATCCCAGATACAATAGAACTGGGGATTTTCTGTATACGGAGTGATAAGGAGGGACTTTTAGGGCTGACAGGAATGACTTGCATGCTATGACAAATGAAGAGGTAAGGATGCAACTGTTGGCATAGTACGTGAGAAACGCGGGATCAATTTCTTGTCGTGTTAACGTCTCGGTGTGTGGCCCTGAGCAAATCCCTTAGGATCAGACCTTGAAAGGTATGCAGGGGGCTAAAGATGCAAATCAGAACATAAGTGGACTTTCAAAGACAAGTAGGAAATCCTGAAAACCATATTTTGATTTTGATCTATCTTATTTTTCTGAGTCATAGCAGTTCCTTGGGTTTTGTGCAGGAAAATATTTTATGCATTGTCAAATGTTCCAATTTTGAAAAAAATACTGGTGATAAAAGCCAAAACTGGATTTGAATGCCCAAGTAACTGAATCTATAATGCATTTATGTGTAATGCACCTTGCAAGCTGGCTCTTCAGCCAGAGTGGGGAAAAGGACAGGACTGGTTTATCATCTACCTTTTCAGAGATCCATCAACCATTAAATCTCTTGGGTTAGAGGAGCAAGTCATTCTGCAGCCAGTCATTTGGGAGGAGACCTTCCGGCTTAATTAGACTTCCCTCAACAAAGTTCAACACATCAGACCTGGAATAGCATTTAAGGAGCCAAAAGTTTCATGGCTGCTTCTTTGGTTTCCCCTTTATAATGATTTTTCTTAAATTGGCTTTTCTCTGAAGAATTAGAACATCAAATATTTCTTTGCATTTCCCTCATCTCCTGTAAAAAAACATATGTCCTTGCCAGTATTTCCTCAATGAAGGCCCAACAGCCAATAAACATAAGCAATCAGAGGGACGGAAGTCTCTGTACTTGAAAGTTAATAGACTTGGAAGTTTTGTTCAATTTGGATGAGTACCCCAGAGCTAATCCATTGGAAACAGAAGCTACTGACCCACAGCAGGAGTTGGGGAAAATAAGCGTTTTGTAACTCTTATATTAATGTCACATGCCTGGCACTGAGCTATTAAGATGAGTTTCTACCATGGCTCTGGGTACCACGGTTGCCATACATTTGTGTATGAGGTGAACATCAGGCAGCAGAGGCCAAGGGAATAGAAAAGGTTTGTTTAGGTTTGAAGAGCAATCTGAAAATGCTGCTGTTCAGACAGACATATAACCTGTCTACAGAACAGGATGCAAAGAATATTTTTGAAGAATTTGATGAGGTGTTTAATAGACCTGAAAGCATTGTGAATAAAACACATCATACTGATACAGATCCCATTATGCTGCCAAAAGTACAAGCATCACATATAGTACAGTCTCATTAGTCCTGAGAAATGAAGGAAAAGTTGATTGTGACAAGATGGTAAGATGCAGTGTTATTGAGAGAACGCAGGTACTAGCTGGTGTGGTTAGCAACCCGATCACATGCAATAATAAGAAATGTGACAGTTTTGTGTAGATTCAGGAGATTCAAATAAGGCTACCAAATGCAACATAGCCCAAGGGAGCGCTGGGGCAAGACATGTCTAGACTTCCACCAGCAAGAATATTTCCAGTTCTGGATGCAAACCTGTGATTTGGCCAACTCCAGCTTGATAAAATGTTAAACTCTACACCTTCAGCTCCTTTTTTGCTGATGCATTTTTAAGTAACTTTGCTCTGTGATTGCTTCAGAACTTAAAAAGTGCCACTCCACAGAATTTTAAATCCTTTAAAATCCAGGTGGAAGCAGGTCTTTGTAACCTCTTGAGCTAATGTGATAATCATCAACACTGTAAAAATAATAGCCAATATCCAGTTCAGCAGGTCTGGATATCCAAAGCATTTTTCTTCACTGTATAGGTCTTTTATAGGTTTATTTCTTTTTCTTTCTTTTTTTTTTTTTTTTTCTTCCATAAGAAAGAGAGAAGAACAACTGTGTCAGCGTTAAGCTCTATGTCAAATAGATTCCAGGTTTACAGTCCTGTCTTATATAGGCAAAGGACTTGAACCTAAAGGTAGAGCTTCGTGACATGCTGCCTTCAGAAGGGAGGCCAACATCCAAAGGTCCTCTGCACTGCTGCTTTTCCCCAATGCCAGTTCACAATTCTTTCTACTGCATTATCTGGTGCATGCACTCCGTCTGCATGAAAAACAATCCTTTGCATATCCCCACAAGGATTTTTATTAAACATTCGTTTTCATCATGTTTCTGGTATCTCCCCACAAAAGGTTCGTAGCGGCCCAAATGCGAGAGTGGCAGTCTGTGACTTAAAAGCAAAATGCAGCAGCTGATGTCTGGATCGTCTTAAATGGGATTTTGCTTCTGAAGTCAATGTGTTGTGAAACTGCATCCTGGATCTCTCACACACCACATGAGAAATGCACCTATGATTTGGGTCTAGAATGAGCCTCCTTTTGGGCTAATAATGATTCAGTTGTTCTAAAGCACGTTACAAGTATCATTATGTATACAACTGGAGCAATTTCAAAGGCACCCTTTGCAGAATGGTAAATATTCTGCTTATCAAGCAACTCACCTGCTACGGCACAAAATAGCAGGGAGTATATCCAGGTTAAGATTTCACATTTCCTAAGGAGTGTGCTCTCTAGGAAGGTTTTTACCAATCAGATACAGTCTGACAGGGGGTTTTTTTTGTTTGTTTTTTTCTCTGATTTTAACCAGAAATCACACATTCAACCCAAGAAATCTTTCCTCAAAAATTACTGGATTAGTACTGCATGCCTGAAAGCATCAATATAAACAAGTGATGACTCATCTAAAACACAGGAAACGATTCTGTACATAAGTACAATTTTAAAGCACACTAAAGACTTTCCTAGAGCAGTTTTAAGCTTTCAAGAGCTGCTAAGTATAAAAATCACAGCAGCAGCAGCAAGATTTGAAGTAATCATGAGTCAAGTAATACTATTTCTGAGTGATGAGAAGCACCAAACGATGCCAACTTGTAAGTGACTGAACGAGTAACGCTGCATGGATGGTCAACAGTGAAAGTCCAGGCACATCCAGGCACAACTTTTTGTCGGATCTACCAATGTGAAGTTGCTGCACATATTGAAAGGTGGTATAAAAAATTCTAAATCATAATGCCACACAGCAAGAGACCAGAAATGTTAAACAGAGCCCACAAGTGCTTGTCTGGGTTTTGAGATGTAAAACACTATATAGAATGTCATATAAATGCCATTACAGAAAATAAAAATAAAATCTGCAACAAATATGGCAAACGATGCAGAAAAACTGTTATTCCTTTTGAACTTGCTGAGCAATAATGGAATAATTAATTAAGCTAATAACTGCGGTCTTCTTCAGGGGAGAAGGGTGTTATTTGAAGAACTGAGGAAAGTTTGGATTTTACTTTTTCCCTCTCTCTAAACTCAGCAGCTAAATCGCTTTCAAAAGACCGAAGAAAAAAAGGTGAATAGATTGTCATTTGCAAGTGAGTTGTTGCCCACCCTAAATTCCCAGAGTTGACGTTTCTGGCACTTGCTGTAGGAGCTTTGGCCAAATCGTTCCTTCCAAGCAGAGCCCAGTTTCGCCTTGGCAGAAGCAACATATGGCGATGGGTGTCTTTGAGATATAAAGCCTCTCCAAGCACCACTGAAGTGCTGCCATTGCCCCAGTCCTTATAAGGGGGTGTAGCATATGCTATCCTGACTGGCTGATTAGCACTGCTTAGAGCTAAATAGCAGGAGGACGACCCACAGAATCAGTTTTTACCCTTCTCTGTGTCTTTGGACTGGCACATCCCACAGAGGAAGGCAAAATGTGAGTGGTCTCTTACATGAAGGATGCAAAAAGTTTCTCTCATCTCTTTTAAAATGATGATGTATTTTATCTCTCAGACGCAATCTTGGACAAGTTAGTACTCATTGTATCTAATCCATATGTTTCCTGGGCAAAATATATATTGACTGGGGACCATGATTTGTTTATTTGATTGCTGTAAAATAATCTGGAGTGTTAGTCGTTCATTCTACATGGGAAAGATAGGATTCTAGCTCTGTATTCTATTTTCCTTATAAGAAGAAGAAGAAGAAAAAAAGTAGTTATGCCTTCTTTATGCAAGCAGAAGTAAATTGAGTGTAACAACATCATTGTAAAATGATGTGCTTTATAAGGTCCTGAATATGGCGCATCTTTTGTGTTTTGTTTCTAATTGTTTGCTCAATACAAAAGGATAATTCATTAGGCCGGTTCTCCAAATAATCTCAAAGTGACATGAATTCCTTTGCAGAGTGAATGTCTGTAGCAAGTAATCCATGGAAAACAGACAGGCGTCTCTTGTCATTTTGGAGCTCTAATCCACTGCCTGGAGCATGAAAATGCTCAGGATAACAAGTGTGGGAATGACCAAAATCAACATTATTTTTGGATTTTATTTTCTCAACAATGCTGCTGATCAATAGAATTGCTGAATCTGGCAGATACAATGCCACAGGATTAATGACTTAAGCTCAGGAAGCAGAATAATTTGTTAAAGAGGAGAGGCTCAGGAAGCAGAAGAAGTTGTTAAAGAGGAGAGGGGAAAAGCCCCTTCTTTTCCACTGGTGTGTGAATATTAAGCCATGAAAACAGCAATGACAGAATTTTAGCCCTTGCTTTACTGTAGTACCAAGTCGTGCTCTGCATGAGCCTTTACATTTTAATTAGAACCATACTGACACCCACATTTTCAGCTATGAACTTCAGTTTCAAAGTTAAGATTATTGCCTAGATGCTGGTTTAGTAGCTAGGTCTGAACATCTGGACACAGAAAAGAGATGCTGTGTTCTGTAAAATTCAGAGTGTAGTGTGCTCATCATCGATGGGACTAGATAACTGGTTTTTAACCTGCAGTAAATAATGGTAAAAGGAAGGAAGAGATCTCACCGAAATACCATAGACTCTGTCACTATAAAGCACTCACAGACTTTTTTTTTTTTTTCTCCAAAAGTATAGAACAAAATAAAGAGGGGTCATCACACTGCTTTGATGATGCCAATGTTTTGTAAAGGTCGATTGCCAACGTTTCTGTCAATATTGCATTAGGAATGTAATACAGGGTACGTATCTGTGCAAGACATTACATTCCAAAATGCGCATTAAATTGATATTCAGCACAGCACGGAAAATTTAATAAACCATCACTCACTAGAAGGGGGTTGTTCAGATGTGTGGGAGGGGAGAGCTTAAGTTTGCTTATATGTTTGTATTTACAGCTCCTTAACATTTAGAAGACCTCTGGGGATTTTGTGTGTCCTTTTGTTTAAACAAACAAACAAAAATCATTATCTAGTTTCATTGCACAAAAATATAAGATCACAATAATCACACAGTCCTAGAAATTGGAAGGTTTGGAACGTTCTTAACTTATAAGAACACTTCAGAGAATACTCCAGTGTAATTTATAAGCCCCTCTAGACCTGTACATGTCTTGAACTGATTGTTGAAGTGGGCTTTACTAGGAATTTCTTTTGCTGAATTGGAGCAGTGCAGGAGGTGGGGAGGGTGGGAGGGTTAGCGCAACCTTCCCTAACAAGGCTTTAAAAGCTTCAGTGGTAAAGTTATGCTGATGGAAGACTTTGTTACTTGTTTTTAACTGGGAGCGACCCGAAGAGGATTACGTTATGGGCAGGAGATGTTATTTATGTGGGTAGTAACATTGTGGGTTGTGTTGTGCTGTTGTTGTTTTTAAAGGGGGAACGTACATCTTTTAATTAGAACCGTAAAATGAAATTAAAAAAAAAAAAAAAAAAAAGCGCCAAACCCTGCAACCTGGACAATGACATAGAATAGCTCGTGAAATTTATAGCTCCGCGCCTTTCCCAAGCTCGGTGGAGGTTTCTGTTCCCTCTCATCTCTGCCGCGATGGGTTTCTTTTTTTTCCCCCTTTTTTTTTTTTCCTTTTTTTTTTTTTTTTCCTCGCATGTGTGGTGTGACAGCAGGGGAAGGGAGGGGGGGTCGAGCTTTCCTGCGCTCCCATTGTCAGCCGCTCTCGGGAGCGCGGGGAGAACCGGTGTCCCCCGTGTCTCCATGTGCGCGGGGAGCGCGGGGCTGCCGCCGCGCCGCGCCCGCCCCTGCCGCCCGGGACCCGCCCGCCGCGCGGGGAGCGGGGCGCCCGCCAGCCCCGGCCCGGCCCCGGCCCCGGCCCCGGCCCCTGCCCCCGGCCCGCGCCGCCGCCCGCCGCCCGCCGCCGCCCGCATCATGCCGCCCCCCCGCCCGCACGCCACTCGCGCCCGGGGGCTGCCTCCTTTTCCGGCCCGCGGCGTGTGCGTGAGAGGGGCTTGAAGTTGCCCCGGCGGCGGCGGCGGCGAGGCGGGGGGCCGGGGCGGCTGGCGGCGGCGGCGGCGGCGGCGGCGGGGCGCGGCGGGGCGCGGCGGGGCGCGGAGCCCACCCCCATCACCTGTTACCTCCGCTCCCCAGGTTGCCTGAAGTTCCCCGGCGGCGCCCGGCAGGACGGGGAGCGCCGCGGCTCCGGCTCGCAGGGACCCTACAGTGGCTGCTGCAGCATGGGCTGGCTCAGGGGGATTGCCTTGCTTTCCTTGGGAGTATTACTAGCAGGAAGAGTCAACTGCCAGCATGTGAAGAATAACGTGCCAAGGCTCAAATTATCCTATAAAGGTAAGTCTGTTGTTCTCTCTTATTCTCGGTTTTGCCCAAAACCTCTCCTCCTTGCCCCGTCGCTCCCCTCTCCCCCCACCTTCCTCCCTGGTTTGCCTTAGCTTCCAAAGGGGAGATTGGCATTAGGAGAAATTTCTGAAAAAAATAAAAAAAATTTAAAAAAAAATTAAAAAAATACTTAAAAAGCCACTCCGGGGTACGATCGGTACCACGCAGTTTAAACACAGACAAAGAAGAGTTAGTTGCATTTGCAGACAAGGACTCCGGATCGTGCCGGTCCATGGAAGAGTATTTTTCAGTCTTGTGCTATTTCATCGGACTTTACTCTTTAAAACGATGAGACGTGTTTGGCCACCCAGCTAATCTCTCCCGTGCTGGGCACGTAGTGCAGCCACAATACCAGATCTGTTTCAATCAGCACGGAATAGATGAAGATTTATATTTTCCTTTTTTAGGCATGAAGTGGTTAATTTTCAAGTCATGAATATTCAGTTTGTACAAATCTGACAATCAGATGCCTAACATAAGCAGTAGATGGTGGGTTTGCCAAGAAACTATAAACTGAAAGGAACAGATCAGTCCAGAAAGGGAGGAAAGGACTGTTATGCGCTGGAAAATACTGCCTATGGATGTTTAAACGCAGTGCGATTTGTTTGAACTGAGATTGTTTTCGGTGTAGTCTGATGTATTTCATTCATTCCCAGGGAAGGTGTAAGTGAAGAGAGCGAGCTGTGAGATTACGTTTACATTTGAAATTGTGTAATGCCACTCACATTGCAATTGTCAGTAATTAACTTTTGTATAATACTGCCAGTATTAGAGGAGGACTCTGAACTAGGCAGAGTCTTTTCTTTATCAGCATAGTTCCTCTCTCAGTACGTTTTCAGAAGAATTCGCCAAATCTGGAGAATGCGCAACTGGGAGAGAAGTTTAAAATGTAAGAGCTGTAGAGTATTATTTCTAAAAGGGAGGTCTGTACATCTATATGTAGATATACACGTCTCTCTGAAGAGCTGCCTTCTCAAAATTCTCAGATTATTGAAGGTTGAGAGAAGGAGCAGCAGCTACGATTCTGAAAGAAGGGAGGAAAAGTAACACGCTGCTTCTGCGGTGAAAAAAAAAAAGAGAACATGTGTGTGCATGCCTGGTCATAGATGTCAATCTCAGTTTACAGCATAGTGTCAATACATCTCTTGCCAGTAGAAATATATTTTCCAATTTTTTTCATCTTTCTCATGCTGCAAAAGAGAAGGGAAAAGTCCTCTCTGATACAAGGCAGATGTCATTTTCACACTCCAGATGAAAAAAAAAATAAATTAAACACCTGCAAAACTTGGATGCACCGTATGAAATAAATGCATGTACAGGGGTTTATTAAAGAACGCATATATGCATATTTGTGTGTGTTTAAACTTGAAAAGGTAAGTGTGAAAAGAACAGTGTAAGAGGTTCAGAATCTGTTAATTTGGTTTTCATAAGAAAAAATATTTGTATTTTACACAAAATTGATTATTTTGAATAATGTAATCTGAAGAAAGCTTCTACCATAAAGACATGTCATGTCAAAAAACTCATTAAAAACCTCTTAATTGCTTCCAAACTTTCAGAATCATGCTGAAACTCAGATTAGTATACAGAAGCATAAATGCTATAAAAATATCCTGTAAAGGGGTTTAACGGCTAATTAATTATTGTTTATTATTTTTCACCCTTTTAAAGTTTATTGATGGCTCAAGCATGCTACCCCTGCTCATACTGATTAAATTCACGGAAACTAATTTCAAGGGATGGCCAGATCTGGACGATAGTAGTTTTCTTTTTCCTTTTTTCTTTCTTTTTCTTTTTTTTTTTTTTTTCTTTTTTTCACGCTGCTGGTGCTGTATCTAGATACAGTTTAGCAACATTTTGATACTCTGCTGATTGGTTGTTTTCCAGTTCTGCTCTTGCTGGGAGAAAAGATCTCATTTTCATTTTTTAAATACATCAGACATCAGATTTTAATCCTACAGGAGCAAAACAGGAAACCGAAAGGAACATTGAAACTGTTTTTATAATTGGGGGATCATTGTAAAAAGAAAATGAGTTCAAATGCTGAGCAACTCTATTTCCTATCTAGCAAAGAAAGTAAATGCATAGTTAATTCAAAGCAAGTTTAAGTCTGAAGACTTACAGGAATTCACACGCTGGCCTTTGATTCATATGTATACTTAATCACATATTTGACTTAAAACATGTGTAACCCTAAAAATCAGATCAGACTACTCACATGCCTAATGTTAAGTACCAGTGTAAATGCTTGGCCAGGTCAAGAGGAGCGTGTTGCCTGTGCTCCTCCATTGATCCCTAAGGATGGGGAGATCATTATTAGTCAGGGAAAACTAAGCATTATCAGCTGGTGCTTTTCCAGACAAATTTTGCTTCCAGCACCGTATTCTATGCACAGATCAACGTTAACACCTTGCATAGGAACAGCCTTAAGAGCTGTAGGTATTGAAAATATGTCTTTTTAGGCACAGGTTGAATACCTTATATGCTAATCTGTATCTCTCAGAGTATTCCTCACCACTATATGACTATGTGGTACTACGTGATTCATCTCTATTCAAACTGCTTGCAATTAGGAAAAGAAGCTACCCAGTTACTTAGCCATTCTGCCTCTCCATGAAGAGCTGTGGTTGAGTATAATAAACTTATGATATTGAAAAAAAAAAAAAAAAAAGCATGCAAGTCGAAAAGAATGACCTAAGTGATTTCTCTTTCAGTGGCTCTAGTACTTTCTTTTAACATGCATGCTTGTTTTTTTTGCCTAAACAAATACCTTGGAGCTAATTGTTGGTGCTTTATTTCAAAAGAAAAGCAAGGATGTATTTTAACTTCTTGTTTTTCTCGACTAATTAGATGTCAAACATGGTTAAAAAGCTCAGGCATTTGCTTTAAAAGTTAGCAAAACGAGTCATGAAGGGTTAAATCCCTGCCAACTTTGATTTCCTATGGTCACTTGCTTTCAAAGGTCCAGTATTAGCTCTGCCATTTCCCAGGTTGCTGGACAGAAGTTTCAGTGAACTCCTATTCTTGCTTCCTCTTAACTTCTTGTCACTCAGTCTTGCGGAAGATTAGAAGCATCCTATGGGGCACGTTATGGATAGGGAGAGGAAGGGAAAGTGTATAAATGCATATATTAAGGCCACATCTGTGGTCTGAAAAGGTTCTTTCTGTTTCTTGTAAAATGGAGTTCTGGTTATTTGGTTTATATCACCTTGATTTTGGTGGCATATTAAAGAAATTTGATGAGAACACTAGGGAAATCCTCGTCCAGCTGAAATCTGTGGGGAAACTCCCATTCAGTAGCATCAGGTTTTTTGCTCTGTACATTTTAAAGTTTTGAAGCATTTTCATCTTAGTGCCTGGATCGGAAAAGTTTTGCACAGATGATATTTATCTCCGTATTTTAGTCAAAGGGAATTAATATGATTAAAGGCCTGATCCAAAGTTCATTGAAGTCACTAAGTTCTGGATCATAGCCTAAATGCGGTAAAACCAGCTATAAAACTGAAAGCTCGGTTGAGCCTTTCAGCCTCTGAGCTCCTCTTTTTGTGTCCTTCAAAGACTTTGTGTCCTTATTTTAAAGTAACAAGAAATGTCATTGTTGATATGTCAAAAGTAAAGGAATCTTTCCTTAAAGAATATAGAGGGTTTTGTTGGTGGTGGGTTTTTTCATTTGTTTGTTTGGGTTTTTTTAATCTCATTGGCTTCAGTTTCAGTGTCGGTTGTAAGTCTCTATATCACTAGGTCACGTTCTGTTCAGGAAACTTCTCTTGAGCACAGAGTTCTCAGAAATATGGTGATCAAATTGAGTGTGCAAAGTTTAAAACAATAAATATAGTCTTAACTCCAGATGGATTTCTTGTATCGTTTATTGTTTCCTATTTTCTTTTGCTGTCCTCTGTATGGGGAAGTAACAGCACAAACAGAGATGGAACCAGCTACAGTAACCTTTAAATATAAACGTATACGACCAGAGAAAGAGAGAGTTTCCATTAAAGGTTCCTTGATTTACAGATTTTTCCTAAGGCAACCCCAGTTTTGTTCTCCACATGAGTAAATCTTGTGAACCCAACTTTCTCAAATCCATCTGTCGCGTCCTATTTGTCTAGTGAAAATTACTAAATGCTGTAAGTATGTTTTGTAAGAGTACATGTGTGGTTCTCCTTTGTTATTGTTGCTCAATTGGATACATATTACTTGAGAATAAGTAACTGGAAAAGCATTGCACACAGATTTAGCTCTTATTACTCCCTGGCTCCAATTCAAGCCATATTAAAAATAAGTGTTTTCTTTAAAGTTGCAGTGATAGTGAGAACTGCTCCATCCTTTATGTGCAGCTGATTTACAGTTTGATAGGATGGATTTTTATACGGATGAAATGCTGGCCCTAGCGAAAGCAATGGCAAAACTTCTGTCCGTTGCAATCAGTCCAACATGCCATGAGGAGGGAGGAATGACATTGCACTGAATTACCTGTACGTGCGTAGCATAAATATGATACCCGGGTTGTAGTTTGTTGACCCAGTCTGGTTGTAGTTGATGGCCTGCCTGTGGGTTTGATTGTGGTTTTTCCTTTCCATCAAACTCTATAACTCACAATTCAATACCTCCACAAATATTGGGAAAGCAGGAAAAAAGTTGGAGAAGGAAATGGGGAGACAAATATTGGCAAGGGAGCCTGTCTCTCTTGAGTTGGGACCCATATTAGTTTGTCTCAGATTTCAAGGTATCTGCTTAAAAAAACTTTTGCTTGAACTGTGTTGTAAGAGTACTGTCTGAGGGAAAAGCCTCTCTAACGTGCCTGAAAAGGAGAGAAGGGCAGCCCGGACTTAGGAAGAAGACCGTGAAGGAAGGCAAACCTGTGATGGTTGCAGTCTAGGCATGGGCTTGCAACACTCTTCAGCTTCCACCGTTCCTGATGACGTTTCTGCACGGCTCCAGCGCTCCCAGACCTCACTGCTCCGTCAGTGCGGGAGGCTGGGAAGCAGTGAAGACGTCAAATGCAGCCACAGCCTCTTCAGCCTTTTTTTGCCCCCAAATGATGAGCACTTCAGACAAGCTCTGCGTGTTGGTCTTTATGACGTTGGTTGAGTGGGGTCTTCACGAGACCTGAGAACTGTCAGGGGAGATGGTAGGACTACCCTGCCTGCCTCCGACATGCCCCACAGGCTGACAGGAGAGAGAAGCTGATGAAGTGCCTAAGCTCAGATCTTGCCTATATAGGGAAATTTTCAGCTAGCTAATTAGGGCCTGAGACAGGCAGCGTAATTGGAACAAGGAGGGTGAAAACCTAGCCCAACATTTTCATTTTGTGTTTCCAACTTTCCCATTTAATTCCATGGAAAAAGTGGTTTCTGGATTACAGAGCTTCCCTTTTCTGAGAAGCTGGAGTTCTCTATAATTCCTTGTGTTGTATGGTTTCCAAATGACTGAATTATTCATGGAAGGTGCTGTAGTGACAGCAATGGAAACTTTACTCTTGCTGTGGACAAGGTGTACAGCACTTCTTTTTACTGTTTCTTACAGCATCTTTAAAACTTTGATCTAGAAAGGGATTTAAATATCCGTAGTTTCACTCAGCTCAATGCATCTACTGATATGTGAAGTCTGCCTTAAAATTTACTTCTGTGGTTGAAGTTTTTTGATCAGGACTGAAGTACCTACCTGTTTGCTTAGGGTTTATTCAGGTGTGTATTTATTCCATAAGGTTTAGCAAAACAATATTTAAAATAAGAAACCCAGTCTTTGCAGGTTGCTACAATGTAAATGGGTTATTTATGATAATCTCTCCTGCGTGTGCATCCGTATATAAAGAAAGCATTTACATGAAGTTCCACCAGAGAAGAAACCACTAAATTATTTGTATTTTTAACTCTTTCATTTTGCTTGGAAATGTTTTTCAGTTTTTATTTAATGCATTGCTATACTCTGATCCTTGCAATATGTTTTTGGTTTGCCTAATCACTGATTCTGCATACGGCCTTTAATGCCCACAGCTGCTATTAGAGAGACATCTTTTTTATTTACTTCCTCTGGCCCACAGGCTTTTTCCCTCATGTGCATGCCTGGAACACTGCAATGGGAGTACAAGCAATACAAGGTTGCTCCAATATTTTGAATATTTTCTGCGTCAGCTGGAGCCTGACTTGACCCTAGTTCAATCTGAAGCAAAATCAGGTCTTCACCTGAGGCATTGCCCAAGTGACCGAGGAGAAAACAAATCCTTCTAAGTGGTGTCAATGGTTGTGACATTATTCCAGTTGTTTGAAAGCTAAAAAGGGTAAAATTGTCTTCAGGCTCCCACGCGCTTATTTTTAAGCAATTGTGTGGGGTGGGCCCTGGCAGCTCTATGTCAAAATTTAAAATGGAAGTTCAGGAGCTTGTCCTGGTGCTCTTGTTAATTAAGGTTACATCTGAAAGTTGCTGCTGGTGTTGTGCTGGTGGGCGATTCAGCGAATTCCTTCCCTTGCAGGATTAAAGCTCCCTTCAGGAATGTCTGCAAGTTCACGGTCCTCCCACATACGGCCTTCATATAGGTTAGCTGCTCTCTTCCAGTAACAGCTGGGGATGGTGAGAATAGCTGGGGGGATAGTACTTTTACTTGACTTTTCCTATTTTTTTTTCCAAGAGGGATAGTGCCCCAATGTCCAAGAGAGAAAAGGATGGCCACAGCTGTTGAGAGCATCAGAAATCTTAAGAGCGCGGTAGCCTTTCTCCTGCACCACGGGAGATTCTCTGTGGTGTCTTTCTCTTTCCTTTTGACTGACGTAGTCGGCCACATTAGGCTCTTTTCACTGTCAGTGGAAGGAGAGGTACCTCCAGAGAGCTAATCTTGGGTTAGGCAGGCTGAATGAGACTTTAAGGGTGCTCATCGCTTTTCAGTGACTGTAAAAGGAATTAAGCTCCTTGTTCATTCATTTAGTTTCTTTCTTTCCAGAAAGGTATCAAAAGAAGGTACCAATTAAACGCGATGGAAGAACCTAGGCTGTATTCTGATCTCAAAGCACCCTAATTTAAGAAACTGTCTCTGCCTAAATGAGTATTTAAAGTTGTATAAAAATCCAACTGATTAAACTTATGTATGCCCTCAGTATCTGTGCTTTTGAGGTCACTCGTGACTCTGTCTAAATTCACATCAAACTTCTGGCCATAGCAAGAAATGTACTGTACCACTAAATTCTTCATATTCCTAAACCAATTACCTAAATTACATCTCACATTTCCCATGTCTCTCCTCCTTAATAAGCTCATCCCAAATCCAAGTGACACATGTTGGAAGTGACTGTCTGGGGCTGCAGAGCTTTACTAATTTAATAGCTTAATCATTTGGAGCTTTCAATAAGCTGTCCCCTGACCAGGTCTGTTACTTTCTGAATGTTTCTACACTTTAAAAGAAAAATGTATTTAAGACTCAATTTCATATAGCGTAGTTTGCAAATAAAAATACATATGTGCATGTCCAACTCAGAGGACAAGTGCCTCGACCCTGATTCTCCCCTTTTTCAGCTGAACTGTTACAATAGCAAGAGCAGGATAAAACCTAGTTTAGATGCATTTCTAAAAATTCTAAATAGACTTGCAGTTTGGGGGATTCTTTTCTCACTTTGGGGATTACAGAGAAATCCCCAAAGCTAGAGAAATCTACAGCAATCCCTAAAACGTGTGAGCACTAGTCTACTTTGTGTCACATCTAGTTTTCATCCTTTGCTGTTTGATAGCCAAACGCAGTAAAGTCAGAAGTTTTTGCCATTCTTCTAATGTTTTAAAGTTGTTTGACATTTGTTGGGCCGCCTGCTTATCTCTCCAGCTGGATGTTGCAGAAACTTTAGAAGTGAGCAGTCAAATAAAATTCTCATCTTTTATAAATATTTTCGTGCAAAGTTGGATCTTGTGGGGAACAATCTGAGGAATGAAGTAGTTATTTGCTTTCATCTAACTTGTGGAAAGAGGAAAAAGAAAGCTCTCCTTTACGCTCCACTCTAATGAAGCAAAGCTCATGTTGGTTCTGACGGCCCCTCTTGGCTCCTTTTGAAATTCCAGCCTTGTGTGAGAAAAGGACACAAAAAAGCTCTGTGAGATAATTTAAAGGATTTAGAGCTGCCTTTCAAGGGGGAGGGATTGGTGGCCTTTTCTAGAGGCAACAGATGATAAATACAGCTCACAAGCATCCAAAAGAGCTGCAGAGTGTGCAGGGTACAGCTTTCATCACCATCTGACGCTGGAATGGCAATAGCTATCCTTTGCTAGACGCAGATCCCACGCCTGGCCAAGGCATAGAGTGAGGTCTCTAAAGGTGGAGTGAAGATTTCAGGGTGCTGAGATTACTGTTACTTCCTTCATGGGTTTCCCAGTGCAACTTTTCCACTTTTGCATGAATGTATAGGCTGAAATGGTTCTGACTCCTGGTGAAGCTCTTTTACTCAAAACACAGCAAGGGTCATAATGTCAGTGATGATGAGTGTTGCTCTGTAGTATCTGTAGGCCAACTTGGTCTCATCTCCACCATGCTAGGTCCTGTACAAGGTCTCCATTCTGCTGGACCCATGTGGTAAATCACAGAATCACAAAATAGTTTGGGTTGGAAGGGACCTCAAAGATCATCTAGTTCCAACCCCCCTGCCATGGGCAGGGACACCCTCCACTAGACCAGGTTGCCCAAAGCCCCATCCAACCTGGCCTTGAACACTTCCAGGGAGGGGGCATCCACAGCTTCTCTTGGCAACCTGTTCCAGTGCCTCACCACCCTCACAGGGAAGAATTTCTTCCTAACATCTAATCTAAATCTCCCCTCCTTCAGCTTAAACCCATTACCCCTTGTCCTGTCACTATACTCCCTGATAAACAGTCCCTCCCCAGCTTTCCTGTAGGCCCCTTCAGGTACTGGTAGGCCACAATTAGATCTCCCCGGAGCCTTCTCTTCTCCAGGCTGAACAACTCCAACTCTCTCAGCCTGTCCTCATAGGAGAGGTGCTCCAGCCCTCTGATCAGCTTCGTGGCCCTCCTGATTCCTGTCGAGTGATAGGAGAGACAGCAAAAATGATGTCTGGAGATCTGGGAAAGAAAACTTTATCTCCCAAATTGCTTTTTTTTTCCTCCTCATATTTCCTTCTATTACGGCAGAAGAATGGCTGTATCAAAACTTCTTGCCCTGATGGCCTGGCAGACAACAACATAAACGCATTCCTGAGCTACCTGCAAATCGCATGGTCAGGAAATTGCTTTGTTTCTAAATTACTGCTCTTCCACGATGTGTCACTCTCTCCACCAACACTGAGTGTATACTCAGATGTACAGAAGGGCATGATAACATTTTCAAAGACCTCTTGTTGGCAGTTATCTGAAATATCCTACACACCAGCGAAGCCGTATTTGCGGGATGTTGGCTGTGCAGTTATGAGTACGGTGACACTCCCTCCATATTGCTGTTCTAAGTACGTATCCTCAGTCATTTGTACTCTAGCCATAAAAACTGACCTCCAACAAACAGGCAAGTGAGATTTTTATCTCAGGTGAAAAGATTTAGGAATTTGTTAAATTTGAAAGAAAATTCCACATAGGTCTTTTTAAAGGAGTATTATGAAATAAAGGAGTAACAACAACAACAATAATAATAATAATTTGAAAATTTTGTTTTTCTCTGCAGCCTGGGCTATTGAGATCAAGATTAACATGGATTTCTAATTCTGCTTTTTCAGATTTTGTTTCCCATCTGTGATGGAACTGTAATCTACTGGGTATTCTACTTCCTTTTCTGGCATCTCTTTATGATTTTGTGTCTTTCATCATTCTTTTAACACCCACTGGAACTCACACTCTTTACTGGACATCAGTCACGCAAATTAGGAAAGTTTTGTTATCCTCACCTACAAATGGAGGTTGGAGGTTAACAGAAACCCAGCACCACAGCTGATGATACACAGGAAGTCTGTACTGTAATGGGAATCAAAGAAAGTACCATAAAAGTGAAATCCTATTAATTCTTTGGCTCTTCTGTGTCAGTTTCTTCACCTGTAAAGTGGTATTAAGTGATCTCATGAGGAATTGCTCGAGGTCAGAGACTTGCCATGCTTATTGAGAGCTGTATCCTACTCTCAGAATAATCCTATTAATGTGTATATTCAAAGTTCAATAGAACTTATTTTTGATCAACATACAAAGGCCTTACAGGTACTTTAAAGTGATTATAATAATTATATTCACAGCTGTGTATGCCTGTGACATGAAACACATGCCTATTATCCAGAAAGCATATCTAATTTAATTCAATTTGGATATTCCAGATGGTTCTATATAGGAAACCTTCACAATGTTTTTTGGAGTATCCACCTCTATTTCACACCAAATACACTGTGAAGGGGATTACAGATGACTCTGGAGAACAATCTTTGTGTTTAGTCTCTGCAGTACTGTCTACCAAAGGTATGTGAGCACTTGCAATATCCTAGGCTATTTCTCCGAGTTTAAGCTAGGCTTTTTTTTGCCTTTTTTTTCCTTTTTTTTTATCCCCCCCCCCCCAATCATACCTGATAATCATATTTTAAAATTAAGAAGGAGTTTAAAAAATGTTGCTTTTTTTTTTTTTTTTTTTCCTCTTGTGCTTATCAGACAAAACTAAAAACCTCACTTTGGACACTTTGTCCCCATTCCACCCAGTCTGAACATACCTTACGAGGCCAATGGTGTTTAATACTCCTCTGCCCCTACAAGCATACATGTTTTCCTTCCCAACAGATTCTGGACACGAAACTTCTTTTTCTTCTTGCACACAGCCCTTTTTCTGCCTTTTCATACCCAAAATGCTTCCTAACCTCCTCCAGGATGAGGGCAGCCTTTCTCAGCCACTTGGGGAAATATTCAGTACTCAGCTCAGTCAGTTATGATTGCCTATCGTTTGTGACTCACAAACAGCCCTAGTTCAAACCTAGTAATGAGGATTAACTGCTGTAATAAATTCAGAAGTGGAATTCTGCATCTCTGTAAGATTCACATACTCATTCCTAAAATAAGTATCAAAGCACCTGTTCCCCTCATCAGATTGGCCTATGTGAAAATAAACTCAGTTGTTCATATATTCCACATACCTTAAATGCAGCATTTAAATATTACCTTCAGTGAATTAACTCAAGGAATTTTCTTCTTTGCTTTTATACCTCCTCATGCCACTTACATGACGTAATGGTTGTTTTGAATAACATTCTTTTCCCATAATAAAGTACCGGTTTTCATGCCATTGATTAAGAAATACAGAGCAAATGCAAGATTTGGTACGATTTTGGTGTACCTTTGAACTTCAGACACAAGTTTGTAGTTTGACTTGTTAGACTAGGGTGTCTTACTCGACCACGTGCTACATAGTTTTCTGACAGCTTTGCTGGTGATAGAACAGCTGAGTTCAATTCCTGAGGCTGGTAAACAGACCAACAGAGACCAACGTAAAAGGTTCTGTTTACTGGAGTAAAGAAACTTTTTCATTTGTCTTCAAAGACAGCAGTATCAAATCTCATGTGTATTATTATTCTACATAAGAAATTTTAAACTACCATCAATTATTCTGGTGTAAATCAAGTGTAACTTCATTAAATGACTGTGACTGCAGTGACGCATGTGAGAAGGGAATTAGACCACGAATACTGCTAACTGACATTGCACCAAAGGGACTGAGGACAAGACTAAGCAATGCAACTTCCAGGTTTTGAACACAATTTCCATAGCTGAGGCCATAAACAGCATTTTTAAGGACATTTCTCATAACTATCACTCTCTTAAAAACTTTTTCTATCAGCATGTAGGAATATGACAAACTCTGAATTTTGTTTCACTGTAGGTTCACCCCCATTACTATGCATAGAAAGTATTTTACCTTATGCCAGACATATGGAAGTGATCAGTGTATGTAAATTACATGAGGGGAGGTGAAATACAGCTTTTTAGACTAGGAAATGTGTACTTGTTTCTGGTTGTAAGACATTGAAACCACACCAGAAAAGGAGACTTTAGGTCTTAAGACAAGTTTTCCTTTAAAATCACAACTGGCTAGTGGGTAAAATAGCAGAAATAATAGGTTTTTGATATTCACAAAAGCACAATATTGTCCTGAGCTGAACCACTCAGGTCTCTCGGACACCAGGGTTTAAGAGACAATTGCTTGCATGTGCGGGGCCAGACCGTGAACCTGTTCTATGCAGAGGTGAACTGTTCTGGGACTCACTTACGAGTGAGTACATACTATGGGCAAGTGCTCAGTAGTACAAGTCAAGTTTCTTCAAACATTGGGTTTAACAGGCAGGGCCAGCTTAAGTGCCTGGTATTAATTTTCTTCCCTGATGTCATGGTGTGCCCACGGTACAATGATTTGAACCTATTCTAAAAATCAGGGAGTTTGAGGGACTGAGTTATTTTGTTGGGTTCTGAGTGACCAAGGGAGGAAAAAGCAAGAGCTTAAGTCAGCTCTGTCTTTCAAACATTTGTGAAACTATTGTCCCCTAGCTGGTCTCTGAGAAATCAATACTTATTTGGTGACCAAAATGCATTCACTGTGCTCCCAAAATTTTCCATTCCAAGAATGTTGGATTTTTTTTATTACTTTTTTTTTTTTTTTAATTTCCATATTCAGTATTGCAGAGTAAGAAACTAATCTAGAGCCTGGCGGGGCTTTATTCTAAGGCATTGTCATATCTTTCATTCTGAGTTGAAAAATGGACAGATCACTGGGTTTCATAAATATGTGGAGAAGCTGTCAAAGCTCCTATTTGCATGTGAATGGTCAACTGAGGTAGGAAGGGAGATATGTAAATAATTCTCTAGCTAGCTCCTGGCATAGATCATTGCATTTCAAAGTGGTGTGAAAAGCAGCACCATAAAACTTTAACCTATTCACAGGTATGGAAACTCCCATGCCTTAAATAGATCTGCTGTAATAATGATCACTTGGGGAAAAGAGAATCTTAAAAAGCAATATCAGGTCTCCCACTACTATACATTTTCTGCTTCTTTTAATATTTCAAAAAAGATAAGCTAAAAAAGCCACCCTCCCCCCCCCCCAAAAAAAAAAAGGGAATAAAAAATGAAAAAAATAAAAAAAAGAAAAGAAAAAAATACCACTAGATCTAAGCAGTAGGCAGATGTAGACTTTCATTGAAAGTCTGGCAGACAAGTGTCGTAGGAGTGGAAGAAATGTGAGAGATTTGAATATTATTCTGAATTGTGTCTGTATCTGACCCTGAGGGCACCCAAAATAATCATTACTTTAATCTTCCTTACAAACTGCTCAGCATTTCACTATTCTGCTCAACGGTTGTACTTCAGTACATCCTGAACTAGGTAGAAAGGGTGAATGCTTTTGTTTAAAATTAAATGTATCCTTCAAAAGATACAGTTCTTAGTGCGTCCAAAAAGGTGAAAAAGTGAAAGTAAACAGTAGAAAAATGTGGAACACAGAGTAAAATAAAAAACTTAACAGGCTCTGAGCCAGATGATTTTCTACATGGTTTATTGTACCTCGTGTCTGCTTAGATAGAATTGGCATGTGTATATATGGAGAAAGAAAGATTTACTAAGCCATTTATGCCTGAAACAGCTCCAAAAACTGTGATTAGGCAGGCGTAAGGACTAGAAAATGTTTCCAAAGTAAAGTTCACCTCCAAAGGTGATGTGAATTATGTACCTACCACTTAATCATGAGATAACATGGGACTGTTGCTGTAGTTTACCAATATCATTTTCGCCGATATTGGTTTGTAGTTTCCATCTACTTACTTTGAAATAACATGATGTATTTCATTCAAACTCCATAATTCATTAAATAGCCTGTGTCACCCCATAATCATTTGCAGCACACATTTTATTTCTCAAAAAGCTTCTGTGCACTAATTTGATCTGGTTACAGTGTGCTGAAAAGAACTCACAGAGACAAAGTTAAATGCAATTTCATTCACTGAATTTATAAAGGGCAATTAGTCAAAGACTCTGGGATTTGCTCAATCACACTAATATTCCTGTAATGAAATGTGATTTGTCTTGGTATTTACCAGGAGATTAAAAATGAAAAAAAAGGACTGATCTTACAAACTCCTACTCACATGAGTAGTCCTGTTGATTTCAATGTATATGGCACTTGCGGCACGAAGTGCCCTTTTAGGAGGTTATACAAGTTCTTCACTTATGAAATAATAAAGCAACAAACCCAAGCAATTGTTAGGATCACTTGAAGTTTTTGAGCTCTGCCCAGTTAATGGGAAGAAAAGAAGTAAAAATTATTCAAAATATTGTTCTGTTCCCAAATGAAAGTTTCCATTCAGTAACAACCTCTCTTGATCCTGCTTATCGCATGGCTTCACTGTGCTCTACCACAAGAAAAGCATTCATTGCCTTGCCTGTGGTTCATTGCATCTCACGTCCAATGTCAACTAGGAAAGTCACTAGGAAAGACCCTCACTCAGTCTGGTGGATCTTTGAGCCCTTTTAAGTACCTGAATCAATATAAAATTTAATATAAAATATAAAATCAGATATTTTTGAATGCCCAAGCAAGTTTAAACTGTCATATCTTACCCAAGCCCTCTCCCATTTTCCTTGTTAACAGGTTTTTCCATTACAACCTTCGGTGCAGAAGTCCATCTGTGTGAATGTAACACAGAGCACACGAGACACAAATCAGCCTTGCAGCAGTTCCACTGATTTGAGTGCAGTACCTTAGATAAGTAATACTGCAATGTTGGAATAGGCTTTCCATAATGCAGTTGTTCTGTTTCAATAACCGTTCCCATATCTATCAAAAAAAGAGCACGGCATTGTGGAAACTTTTATCCCTTACCGGAGTATTCCTTACTTACCGTAGCTATGGCTCCAGGCACTTTGAGCAAAAGTTACTACTGCCTGCTTCTCACATGAACTCATTGGAGAGGGCCCAGGAGCTCTCCCCACAGCAGGAGACTCCAGAGCTGCTTTCCTGCCACTCCAAATAGCTGCTAACGCTAGCAGGAGAGCAAGGAATCCCTGCTCCTTTTCAAACATCAGTCTGACAAAGCGGGACAGCGAGCACGGGGCCATGTGCTCCCTCGCCCCAGACATCTCGTCAATGGGCTCTCAGGGCTCTTTGCAAAACAGCGAGAGGAATCTCAAATTGCAGCCACTCAGATGTAGCCACTTGTGCAGACACTTCTATTATCCTAAAATTTATTGTGGCCTATGGCACATGTTAAGAAAATGCAGAAAATCTCAAATGCAGTAGAGGCTGGTGGGGCAATAAAATTTTTCACATTTTATGGTAGGTGTACATTTAAAGAAGGAAGCAAAAAGAATGTTCTCTATTAAAAATAGGAGCAGAAACCATTTGTGACATAAAATCCAACAGGAAACACATTTGCACAACTTCTGACCTCTGGTACAGTTGGCTGTGAAGCCCTTCAGTAGGCTGTAAGAGGCATCGATTTAATTAATTGGAGCGCTTACCTCGACTGTGTTAGCAATCAGAGAACAACCCACAGAGTAACTAACTCATGAGTAAACAGGTCTATGATGTCTCGGAACAGAGGCATCCTAATGCTTCTCTAGTTCTGGCCAAGGATGATGTCGAATGGTAGAAATTGTATTATATCTTAACATACATACAAAAGATTCATATACCAAGAAGGCCGCTTAGTGTAAGAAAGCCTCCGAGCCTGTTCAAGTGATAACTAAAGGGCACGCAGACATCAGACATCTGTGTGAAGTTACTAGCTGGTGGCTACATGGAGTCTAAATGCAACATGGGAAACTCCTTCCCCTGCTTTGTCCTGCTGAGACCAGGAGCTCTCTCCCACCTGACTGCTCTTCCAAAGGGATGTTTGGGTCTGGCTAAGCTCAGCCTATCCCTCTGTGAAGCTGAGCTAGGGGAAGAAACTTCCCAAACTCTCTGGATTCTGAAAATGTCCTTAGGCGCATGATGCATTTACCTACATAATGTATACAAATATGAAGCTATTTACACACCCATACAGCCACACCCTGCTGCAAGGTATTTTTAGCTGTTCCTCAATGTAAATGATGTAAATGTCTAATTCAAAATTAAGTTTCAAAATAATGAATGATGTGTTTTGTGTTTCAGTGGCTATAAACATTTGCGTTGCATAGTAGATGCTTTAAGCATGAAAGGTCTTGCATTCCTAAACCTGTTACAGAATGTGGGTGGGACGTGCATCTTTTCTCCTTTGCTCATAACAGGAAACAAAGAATGAAAGAATATCTGTTATGATGTTTCATCAAAACCATGTTAACATTAATTGTAGATGCATGTGTACATTGTGGAGAGAATGACAGTAAAATTTTCTGAAACCCAGGACATTGGCTTTTAGTACTTGTACAGGGTGTTAGCAGTGTTGGTGTTGAAACTACCCAAACATGAGCCTTCTGCAGCAGTCAGACATGGAGGAGATCAAATACTGTTTAAACAAAACAAAACAAAACAAACCCCCCCAAAAAAACCCCACAAAAAACCAAACAAACCCAAACCACAAACCCAAAACTCAACAAAAACCCCCCAAACACACACACAAAAAAACCCCCACAAAAACCCGCACCCAAAAAACCTAGGACAATTTTCTTCATCTCTGACACAAGGGCTATCAGGAACTATGTCTTCTCCTGTTCTCATGTTCTCTCCTTAATCATCCCTGGCTGGTTATCAGTAGTCACTGCATTAGGCTGGCTTTTGGTCTGGCTGGATATTGCTGTTCCTATGTTCCCGTCTCCAAGATCAGCCTGGAGATTTCTCCATCAGTGTCAGGATTCGTGCTTAGTCCTGTCCCCAGGGACAAGATGATCCCCATGTATACCTGCTAAGGAACAGTTATAAGAAAGAAATAAAGTAGAAGAAATAATAATAAGAAATAAAGGCTTATGTTTTTTAGCAGCATCCCTGTGTCTTGAAATGGAATGGTATTTTATCCTCACTTGCATTTAAAAAAAAAAAACAGTACAAAACAAAACAAAAACCCCAACAACAACAACAAAAACCCCCAAAAGAGCTATTTCTAATAAAAGCATTGCTCATATTAGTTTCATAGCCCTGACTTTACATTTATTGGCATAAATGCAAACTTATAAAGCTGTGTGGATGTTTGCCATATGCAAATCCATCCACCCATAAATCAGCGTACAGACTGGAGACTGCACAGCTGAAGTGACTGTAATGGTAAATGAAACCTTTCACCACCAGGTCAAATGCAGTTCAGCATATGTGGTAAATGAAAAGCACTATCATACAGGAACCGAGCTGTGGCGTGTGTGAAACGAGTGACTGACCAGTTCACACCGTTCACCGCCACAACTGGCACCCCAGGTTTGAGCTGGCAAATAAGACAGAGCTGAGCAGTGATAGCAAAGCGCTGAAGCAACCTGGCTGATGACCATTCTCTCTAAGTCAAGCATAAATAGAGAATTTGCCTTGTGGGACTGTCTGGTAGTGTATTACAAGGATTAGGCAGGCGTTTTCCATCAAAATGAATTGTCAATGAAAAAGGAAGTTTCCATTTAATCAAAATTTTCCACCAGTTCTATCCAAATGAAAACATTATTTTGGATCGTTGTGCTGATCTAAGGCACATAATATTGTATTCATCTGACATTAACCTCTGTGTGTTCAGGGTGACAGCGAGGTTTATAAGAGCTTCGTGTGGTTTTACTGTTTTCTTGCCCATTCTTTCCTGCACAGGACCACAATTCCCACTAAAATCTTTGAGGGTACCTCAGAA
Source organism: Balearica regulorum gibbericeps (assembly GCF_011004875.1). Classification (NCBI taxonomy): domain Eukaryota; kingdom Metazoa; phylum Chordata; class Aves; order Gruiformes; family Gruidae; genus Balearica; species Balearica regulorum. Next base: position 9,941,903 of record NC_046184.1, read on the forward strand.
ATCAGCATAAGGCTTATATGATAGCAGAACAGCATAAAACATATAGCCCGGTCTCAAATTCTGGCCGATACGATCTGAATCAGGGATGAAGCATGTTTGTCCTTTGTATAAGATGCAGTTCAGTGTCAGAGGATGCCACGTAAGACAGGACACGCTCAGAAACATTTCCAGGCTTCTCGATCTGGGGTACGACCTGGCCATGCCTGGGCTGTGGGGTATGTGCACTGTTTTTCCCCATTAAAGCCTAAGAAAGCTGGACACCCGGACCAGAACAGGCATAGATAAAATGATCACAAACAAAAGTTATACATTCCTGGATTTATTTTTTTCTAAGTTGTCACTTTGTGAAAAGTTCAGCATTTTGACTGTTTGTCTTAATTTGAAAACAGATGTTGGAGTATTGTAATTTCCCTTGAGACAAAAAAATTCCTTGCTTTTCTCAGCTTTACTTACTCCTGCTATGAAATTGTGTCGTCCCAGAAAAACAGTGCTTCATAAAGCTCCTACGTGAGTTGTGAAGCTCCAAACCATCTTGACACATACAGCTATGTGTTAATGTCCAAACATAGTCCTCAACATGTATTACAGCAAAAATAGCATTAAAAATTGAAGTCTGATTCTTTAATAGAATTGAATACATTATTAAAAGAATTGTCATTGGTTATAGTTTTCTTAACAGAACTTTTGCTCTACTCTTAAAGAATCAAGCTTTTAAAACATTGATAACTTGAGATATGTGGTTGCCTTGGTGTTCCAAGGATGTTAATAACATCAGGCTAAAAGTCTGAATTGATAAATGATCTTCAATTTCAGAATCTTGCACAAACTTTCTATGTGACGTTAGATGATATCTGTGCCTCAGCTTCCAATCTGAATTACTTTTTGTACACATTTGTTTTATTTTCCATGGACATTGCATGTTTTTTGGAGACAAGGACTATGCTTTTGCGCAATGAGATTCTATCTGGAGTTTTCAGAACAAGCAGTACAACTGATAAATAACAGAAGTATTTAGTTCAAGGCTCAAACAAACGTCCGAGTACCAAGAAAAAAGCCTTACTCTTGCTTTCTGGTAAGAAAACAGTAAAAAAAAGAATTAAAAAAAACCCCAAAAAACAAAACAAAATCAAACAAAACAAAAAGACCCCCTTTGAACAATTCCTTAACAGTATACCCGGCCTATTTCACGAACCCAAGAAATTTAGTCACTTGAAAGATACCTTTCTGACTGCGTTACTTTTGCAACTGAGACGTGAATGTTTTTAGAAGCCTATTCCTTCTAGAGGGAGGAAAAAAGGTATTTTTTATTTAAAAAGATCACTTTGGTAATTTTCTCTTGGTCTGAAAGATTCTTTAAATGATTATTCTACCACATATAAAATTCAAAAGCTGACAGTATTTATTTTCAAAATTTCTCCCTTACATGTCATCTTCAGGTTATGCAGTTCTCTAGATATAAAGGCTGCAAAATTACTTAAATTTGTTACACACATTCATTTCAACATGAAAACACATGTTTGTCTCACATTGCTGTTGAGGAGAAGCAGTTTCTTTTTCATTCTGATTGGTGCTGGAACTCTTTGTTTGTGCATTCTCCTCTTTTTTTAAATTTTATTTTTTAATCTGTGGTTTCAGGTGTAGTTTGTTATATCAGTCGACTGGAACACTACAGAGTATCAGGGGACTTCCAGGTGTCACACAAGAAGAATGACTGTTTTCCAAAACAAGCTGTGCACTCCCCTAGGCTCTGGCATAGATGAATATATGAGGGTTACTAGGCATAGAAAACATTTCTGAAAAGTTAATCCCATGTTGTGTTTGAATGTTAAGGAAACCATCTACTCATTCTGAGGGCTTTAACCTTTCTTCAGGAGGTAAGTCTGGAACAACGGTCCTTATTTACAAAAGGTTTCCTCTATTTTCCATAAGGAATACAAAACCAGAATTTCTCCTTTGCTGGAGTTGCTCCTTCCCTGATGTAAGTACGCATTGCCATTGTTGATTCATTCAAATACAGATTATTACAGTAATAATAAGTGACAAGCTATGTGTTATTTTGAAATAACACACATTATGGTTCACATCATATCTTCAGAGACCCAAGCAATGTGTTATTTCACATTGACAAATGCTCCAAAGTGTTTGCTTTATAAATAAAATATTCTCCATGTAACTCGACTTTCAAGTGTGCATTGTGCAACAGCACTAGAATGTGGGCCTCACAGCAGTCATCCTAAACCTCTGTCACCTTCCTCTTGGATTACTGCTCTCCCTCCTGTGGCACTTGTTCAAAGCTTTTGGAAAGACATCAGTGGACTTTGATCAGTTCTTCAAACTGGTTGTGCCTGCTTGCTACTGCCTTGGTCCGTGTGAGATTCTGGATGTGATTCAAGTCCTTGGTATTGCTCTGTGGAGGTGCAATCTGAAGCCTATTAGATTCAATAAGAGTCTTCCTGTTGATTTTGATGGCCTACAACCCAGGCCACAGTCTTTGGTTAAAGCTGATGTTACAACACTAGTTCTCTTTCTGAGCTCAACCCCAACAGCTGGCCCTACCTGAGGGGACAGGACAAGGTGTGATGTTATTTGCTTGCCCGGGATTTCTGACAAAATCTTTTAAGTGGTACGTCAACAGCACTAGATCTTGCTATGTAAGCTGGAAAGTGTTTTAACATACAGGAATGATGCAAGGGCCAATTTTTGCGCAGGCGCTTGCCAGCTGAACGCAACCCTTGGTTTAGTCCCTTGAAACCGAGCTATTAAATGTGCGTGATAACTGAGAATTAAGAACGGTAACAGAAAGCAGCAGAGGACCTGGTGTTACACAAACTACTTTGGGCCTTGAGCGAAGTGTATTGCGTCTTTTGTTAGACTGCTCTGGGCACTGCAAGTCTTCTGGGGCAGATAAATGTATCTTCTGGGGCAGATAAACTACACGGAGCCCAGGCGTGCCCACCGGAGCCAGTTCCATTAGATGGATAGTGAATGTGTTCTCACATAAGAAATATCCAGAACTGTGTTTTGTTGCAAGATCCAGGAAAAATGTGAATCAAATCATCAGCACATCTTTTCCAGTTCCAGTGAAATTTACCTCCTACATAACATTTCCAATATAGAAAGTATTTCAAGAGGAAAATCTCACATGGATTAATGTTTACTGGTTGCCAAGGCAATAGTTTGGAGACCTCTCTAGCACAAAACAGATAATATTATAAGCAGAAGTAGATTAGTATGAGGAGAAAATTTATCGACTTCAGGGAAGATAATGCTCGGAGTGTTTGTTATACCTTTTAGAGATTATATTAATTTTGGTTTGGTCATTTTTCCAGTCATTGCCATACTTTTGTACTGTTATGTGTATGACAGGAGAAATTAAATCTCCTCACGAAGACTGGATGCCACTGTGCAATGCAAAACAGTGTTTCTGTGTGGAAAACCTGACAGTCCATTTAACAAGCCAGCTCTAAGGTAGGCAGGGAACTGAGACACCATAGGATAAGTGGTCATGCCAAGGTCATATTGTGGCTCTTTGGGAGACGTGGGAAAAGGACACAACCGCATCAGTCCTGAATTATCCAAGTTTTGAATGGAAAAAAACTTAAAAAAAAAAAAAAAGGTATTAATTGATTTTATTTTTGAGGAGTAAAAATAAGGAAATTTAGCAGATGCTACTGAGATTGACAGCTGAAGAAAAAACAGTTGAGATATGAAGAATGAAAATAAACACTGAGAATTTCTGTATTTATTTCTTTTTGGCAAATAATGTCTTTAAATTCTCTTTTGTAATTATAAGAGAGTATCAGTATATTGGGCTTTTCCAAACCAAACATGACTGTAGATCTAAGCAAAAGAAGGAATTTAAAACAAAATTCACTCTGAATCATTTCAAGCCTAGCAACAGATTACAAGAGCATTTCAGACAGGAACGGGAGCTGAATCCTGCACAGTTCTGTTCCAGAGTTCATCTGTACCAGCTCTTCCTCCCTTTTTATATTTTCCCTACCACCATCATGATCCAATCAGTGTTACGGAAGAAGGTGAGAAGTTCCCATGTTCCTTTAGAGCTGAACATGCCCAACTCCTTGCCAATTATTACTAGGTTTTCTTTTCTGCCGTTTTACCTCTGCAGCTCTTTTTACAGTTCTTCTAAGCAAAATCAGGACAAAGTGATAATGAATTTTTAGATTCTTTGATTGACCGATTTCAAATTATATTCAGTTTTATCTATACCCTTTGATATTTCTAAAGCAGCTCTGAACCTCGATTTTTCAAAGGTAGCTAGTCAGCAGAAGTGTTGGATGTTTAACACCTTTGAAAGTACTGTCTTTTAAGAGAGACAAGCCAAATCAAAATAATATTGCTCATTCATCCTTTAGAAGTTGAGTGTTCTTCTCATCTCTGCCCCACATTATACGTTTTTTAAATCACTTCCATAGTTCATAGATAACTTTTAATCAGATGTCAAGGTAGTCTCTGTACTTTCTAGTGTATATTCTAACATATGTATTGTAAGGTCAGATAAATATTTTTCAAGTGCATTATAGTGTAATGTCTCCTAGATACTAGAGAGAGATAGAAGCAAATCAGAAAAAAAAAAAAAAAAAATCTTGAACCTTTTGCCAGAAATCCAAGCCAAACATTTCAGACTTGGAAACATATTACCCAATCTTTCTTTCTTATGTTGTAGTTTCTTTTACTTAGCATAGTGGTTTTCACTGTCCTGAAGAAGTAGGCCATACCAATTTTCTGGTATTTTTATTCCCCTGGAGCAGAGGGCTGCTCATGGCTCTTGCCATGAGATTCTATTTGCATTTCAAGTAAGAATTTTCTGTCTTGCTATCTTGATTATTTATCTGAGAATCTTTCAGGTGAGATCATCTCACTGTCTTGATCAGAGACATCTGGCAAGGTACTAATGCTGTCCAACATTTTCCAAGGATGGTGCACAGTACCCTGACAGAGTCTAAGAGTGATGGGAGCAAACAGATTTTGACATCCAATTGCCAGAGATCTCATATGTTGGATGCTTTCTAACTCTAGGACTGAAGGTTTTGCAAAGTTTATTCAGTGCAGAAGTTTCATAATTGCTCATGACAGTGGTCACCTACTCCTCAAGTTGTAATTATGTCATACAAGCGGGTGATTGTTTTCTCCTGCTGCTGCTGACCCCAATGAATTTGGCACATTTTTCCTTAGAATATGAGTGGCTATTACTATTTCCCTTGTAGGTTTGGCTCAAGGTCATATTTGCTCAAGCAGGAGACAGGAGTCCAGTGGCACCAGGCACGTACTGAAGTTAAAAGTGTTTGCCCTGCGTAACCCACATGTCACCTATTTAACCATTCTTAGAGGAGCTTCCCAGCATGGATTACTATTATGGATAGTGGCTATTCGCTTGCTTGCTGGACAAATGAGATGAGTAAGAAGGTCACAAGGATTCCAGGCCAGAAGAAACCTGCACATACAGTGGTCTGGGAAAGCAGTTTGATATAGGATGCACTCAAGCCACTGTTAAGATCCTGAATATGCAGAGAACAGCATATTTTCTTGCATAAGTGGTAGAAAATGACCCTAGATGTTAGTCTGTCATGCTTAGTAGGAAACATATACAGATATGTTACAAAATTTAGTAAGCCAAAGCTTACTACTCTGTGATTACAAAACTCCCAAGAAATGTATGGCATTATGCCAAGTCCGTTTGGTGCATCCACAAGATGTGCTCAAAGATCAGATCTGAGCTTGCTAAGACGGCTAGTGAAGTTGTCAGTACGCTTCTGCCATACAAATAATTCAAGCACAAGGAGCTCTGTCCACTGTAGGGCTCAGCTGCAGAGGAAATATTCATCTGGAGACAGACATGCTAGGCCCAGAGTTTTGGAAATTATTCTGGTCATAGACACAGTCTGGATTGGCAGGGTCTGATGAAGTAAGTGTTGACTAATGGTCAGGGCTAGCAATACCTGTTGCTTGGCATTGATCATCCCATCCCTGTGGGGCAGGAGGAAATGCAGCAAGAAGTAGAATAGGGAAGTTGTGCTCTGTCATAAGAGGCATAGTTATTATTCCTATGGATGTGAACATAGTTTCTTTAAATGGGTCTTGAAATAAACAAATTAAGTATAACTGGATAGTGTAAACTTTGGGAACACAGCCCCATGCTTTAAAAATCCATAATAAAATGTGTCCAGACATTTTGATATCCATTTCTTCTCCACACCTCTATAAAAAGCAAGTACAAAGGGAGAGTATGGGCTTGACAAAGTGACTTTTCCATAGTGCTTGAAGCAGCAGTCTCACGGAAGTGGAGTGCAAGGCTTCAGACCAGTTTTCAGTAAGAGGAGCTTAGTGCCCAACCATGATTTGTACCTCGAAAACTAAATTAAACTGCTTCATGCTTCAACTGCTAAATGGAGCTAGTGCTACCAAATTATCTTTGAACCATTTCTGGAGGCTGAAGGATGAAAAGTATTGATGTTATTAATAATGAATGATAACCATGGACATTAAAGGGGATTTATCTTCAATAACTTAGGACAGAGTTATAATTCTCTTGAGGTAATTACACTGATATTAGACAACATAGTGTTGTGGCTTGGGGGAACATTAAGTTACAGAAAGATGAGACCATTGTGAGACAAAATAATTTGCAGTATGTGAAAAATAAACCTCTCTACCACATTTGATAATGTGCTTGTCACCCAAATGCTGATTGCGTCACATTAAAAAAAGGAGGAATTATCATTGAAGAGTTACACTGAGAAATCCTGAAAAGTTGTGGTTCTCTACTGAAATTAAGAGAATTGCTGTCACTTTACCAGGACAAAGTTTGGCTTTGTAATTTTGCTTCTAAAAATAGGGTTACCTTGCACAACAGTTCTTGGCCAGTCACTTATATCAACACATCTTATCAACATATAGGGTAATGGCTTTAAACTAAAAGAAGGTCAGTTTAGATTAGAAGTTAGGAAGAAATTTTTCACTGTGAGGGTGGTGAGGCACTGGAACAGGTTGCCCAGAGAAGCTGTGGATGGCCCATCCCTGGAAGTGTTCAAGGCCAGGTTGGATGGGGCTTTGGGCAACCTGGTCTAGTGGAGGGTGTCCCTGCCCATGGCAGGGGGGTTGGAACTAGATGATCTTTAAGGTCCCTTCCAACCCAAACCATTCTGTGATTCTATGATTCTATAATCTTGCTTCTTTTTTTTTTTAAATGCATTGATTTTTAACAGTAGCAGTTTATTGTTCTTAAAGACTAAGGATATAAATAAAGCAAGATCTTGAGAGGAGAGAGCACTTTTTTACTAAAACTGGAAGAGCTGGAAAATGTAGTCAAGGCCTTGGCCATACTCAAATCTGCAATAAGGAATAAGGACTATTAAGAAATAAAAATATAAAGGTTTTGTTTGAACGGTTTTACAACGCATTACATTTTTGTTCATTACTAGAAGCTCTGGCTTGCAGTTGAACACAGTGAAAAGAGCACCTTTGCATCTCTTGTACATTGCCTTGGATTTCTGTTTTGAATTTCTATTGGAGTTTGTATTGAGAGCAAAAACTCTAATAACTAGAAAACAAACCAAAATAACCAGATATGAACTTAACAATATGAACCTCTTATACTGAGTGTAAGTGCCTGTTAAAAGGGATTTCTGTTCATCATTTTTTATAATTCAGCATCACATTGTATTCCATCACCAGCAGCTTAATTTATTTCTTTCACCATCTGTTCTTTTTTTTTTTTTCTTCTTCCATGCCAAAAAATCAATAGCGCTCAATGAACAAAACGAAGCTATTCTGTAATTCAACTAAACTGGTTTTATGCTGTTGTTATTCAGAGTATATTGGTCTATTTCTTACACTGGTTTTGTTTAGCTAACTAATCCTTTTGTTTTCTAAACCTGTAAAATTTGAAAGGATAAATAGTGTTTGTGAGCTGTTGGTGCCAGCACTTTTGTAGCCATTACTTTATGAGGCTTATATCAGGCCAGTTGGTTTTTAATTATAGGCAATAGCTAATGCCTAATAAGAAGTGTGGGTACCCTTGCCACAGCTCTATCCAGCTCATCCCTTATACAGCGCGGGCTGAGCCACTTGCACAAACACAGACCGGTAGTCAAAGCATTTTCCATGCCAAGACATATTAATCTAGTGATATCTCGAAATGTCCTTGCGTGTTCTCTGAACCGCCAAAATAATTACATAAGTTTTGTGAGCTCCGAGAACTACAACTGTGCTCTCATTAACACCTTCTGTCCCTGTGGAGATATAAATATATATGAGTCCTCAGAATACAAAGTTTTAGATCAGAGTACTTTGCTGAATACAGGACCAAATGAAAACTAAAATCAGTAATCCAGAAACTCTCTGGGGGGTCTGAAATAGAGAAATGGTAAGGATCACAAGTGCTTGTTCATCAAGGTGATGTCCATCCATCTGTGATAGGCTTACATAGGGGACTTCATGCCACATACTGCAAAGAAATGATGGTAGATGAGAGAGTTTAGTAACCTCACACTGGAGGTTCAAAATTGTGATCAGTCTTCTGGCCTAAATAGGAGTAAGTTGGACACAGGTAATTTAGCCATTGAAGTGCCATGTCCCACAAAGCACTGTAGAATTTAGGCTGGGTTTGACATTAGATTTTTAAGACTAGATGTTCTATAATCTCAACCTTGTTGCTTCTTTTACATAACATGATGTCACCATCGGTGACATCATGTTGTCATTAGGTCCATTAGGTCCATACTTTCAGCTCACTAGTTCTAAATGACATGCAAATAATGGAGAATATGATCAGTCAAAAAATGCAGTGGCAAAACTCTCATAGTTCTTAGCAGATGAGATTCATGCTCTTCTATATAAGAAGTAAAGGATAATAAAATGTGTTTTACTATGGAAAATACAGCTAGCTGTACAGAATTCCTTTCTACATGCACTTATAATTTAATACAATTCTTTCTTTCCACTAAATACTATTACTGTAATGCCAGGAATTATGTTGGATTTCAGGTTCATATCCCAACAGTACAATTCAGGATATGCTTCAGACCTGTTTATTCAAATAATTTTATTCAGACTGTGGCTAAAATAAACAGAGAAGCAATTTGAAGAAACTTGACGCAGGTTTTTCTGAAAGTCTAGTAGACATAATGATTAATATTTCCAGGAAGGCTGATGATTAGACAAAATAATGGTATAGAGAAGAGCTTTCAGAAAAAAGAAAAAAAAAAAAAAAGATGGAAAAGAGCTCTTACTGAAAATTACTGGTAACCTAAACCACCTGCAAAAATACAGCATTTGCAATAGAGGCCCTTAAAGTTAAAACAGAAGTGAAAATTATTCAATTATTAAATTAAAGATAATTGAGAGATAAAATAATGTGATTGATAAGTGGCAATAGTATGCTTGCTGTTTTTTCTCTCTGATTTCAAACAGAACACGACATTCATTAAGGATTCATTCAAATGCATGTGATGAAAGAAAAAAAACTAGCAGGAAAAATATATCATGGCTTTAGACAGTTATCATTATAAGCTGTAGCTCTTTGTCAGCTACCAATTCATCAGCACTGAGAGTGCTTGCCTTCCGCACCTAACAACATCCTCATGCTAACAGTGCTGTTTTCTCTTGAAGTCTCATTTATCTTCCTACACAGGTCATTAAAGTTTGAACCTGCTTGCTTGAAGTTGTGTCTATGGTTGCCACTTTCTCTGTATCCACCCCCACAGTGTTCTTGTGCTCCCGAGTTCTCCTTATTTCAACAACACAGCAGCAAAAGTACTGGAGTTTTCACTGATAAAAAACTGAGGAAAGATTTTGTTTTAGTTCCATCTGAGTTTCTAATTCTAAGAAGTTGCAATAGTTTTCCCTGACTTATAAGACCTCACTTTTAGTGGGACTTGTAAAGTCTTAGAGGGTCTACTCTCAGCCGCATAACATGTAGTACACACACACTGCCGTTATCTTGGATATTCTATAATTCAATATTTTTGCTTGCTTTCCTAGCTCACTGATTCTGTTTCAGGTGCCTATATGTCATGACTGAAAACCCTAGTTCATCATCATACTTGTGCCTTTCTACTTGGGGAAAGAATTTTACCCTGTAGACTGCTGCAGAAGTGGCAGGACATTAAAAAAAAAAAAAAACCAAAAAAAACCCAAAAACCACCAAACCTTTGAACATCTATGTGAAAACCACATTAGCTGTTAAAAAGAGAATATAAGTAGTTGTATGGGAAAATGGGTATCAGAGATGTCCATGTGATTCTAAGCCTTCAGCTTTCTCCTGGTAAATGATGACAGTGGGAAGGTGTATCAGTTATAAATCACAGAGTAATTTGGTTTGGAAGGGACATCTGAAGGCCATCTAGTTTATCATCCAACCCCTGTCCCGAGCAGGGCTGACTAAACCAGGTTGCTCAGGGCTCTGTCTAGGCAACTTTTGAGTATCTTCAAGTTGGAAATTCTACAGCTTGTCTGGGCCTCTGTGCCAATGTTTGACCACTACCAAAATTTCCTGTGTTGCCTCTTGTCCTGTCACTAGGCACTTCAGGGACAGTCTGCGTCAGCCTTTTCTGTAGCCTCCTATTAGGCAGCTGAAGCCAGCGATAAGATGTTGCCTTAGTAGGCAACCAGTGTGAGTATTTAGGGATCAGTACTGCAATATGCTCTAGCAGAAAATAGTTGTAAAGATTATAGGAGATCAGTTAGTACAGAAAGTGCCAGCTCAATTTCTGACTGGGATAGAATAATTATATATGTTCAGTACTGGTATACTGACTCCTGGATGACATACAAACTAAAGTCCTTGACTTAAAAGCAGACAGCATTTAATTTTAATATAATTTTAGATTATTATTATTGTTTTTAATAAAAATGTAACTGGATTCCTTGTAAAACTTGAGATATTTGAACATTTTTCTAGTCCTCCTGTGTTTCAATACCACCCAGCGTGTGTATTGATTCCATGCTTTTTTCTACTATTATGCTACTACAATTATTTGGCACATGATTGTTCCAAATGATTGGCTACATATATTCCACCTCAGGTTCCCATATCCTGTATATATGAGATTCGATTATTCTGGCAGCTGCTGGGACTGCATCTGGCTTCTGGGTAACATCACCTCTTCCTGCACCCAAATTGGATGGAGTGAACCCAACATTTCCTCATTTCCTTCATGCTATCATAGCTCATTTTGACTTCTCTGCGTACAGTATGACTTTTGACACCAATACATGAATAGCAGGGTGGACAGTAAGGTTATTCTAGCTAGTATATTCTGTATGGAGGAGCTTAATTCTTACAGTTTTCTCTTTTATTGCACTGCTTAGTTAGGTAAAATGAAAATAAATCTTATTAATGGTAGAGACAGGTTTGTTTCTCACTCTGGCTCAGAATGGTGGAGATGCTGAAGGAAGACAGCTGGTGTAGACAGACACTCCAGTAAGTCAAGAAGTTGAGGAAGAACATCTGTAGGAGAAAGAAGAATATTTGATTTCAACACGGCAGACATAGCAGTGTCATCTGTTCTTCTTAGCCAAATCACTTAAGAATAATTCAAGAACATTACTATATGTTGTGCACTTTAGCAAAGTATGTGGGAGTAATTCAGAGGAATCTGAACAGGCAACTGAGTGTTCTGCTCTCCTCCACATGAGTGCTTATTAATTACAGGTTTCTGGAACAGGCAAAAATGCATAGCAAAATCTAGCTTCTGTGGCACATACCTTTAAATGTGGTAAAGAGGAGCTCAGGTGTGCCTTATTAGAGCTCTAAAAATATTACATACTCAAAGCATTCCAAGATTTCTTGGCTTTATGAGACCACAGTTGGCACATATCATGTGGAGTCAGGCTTTATTTCCTCCTGCCTTCATTTGATACCTTTGTTCATGAACCCAACTAAGAATGTTTGTCTTTCTTGGAACCACAGTACAATTTTGTTTTGGTAAAAGAACTTTTACTCTCTAGCAATTTGCTTTTTAAAACATGTATTCACTGAAATTTCCTTTTTAGTCAGTGAAACAGTCACTTGAAGAGCCATGGAGATTCCTAGTTTCTGCTGTGATCCTAATGATAATGTTAGCTCATGCCCTATTCTGTTTTCAAAAAAAAAAAAGGTCACAGATTTTGATTTTGATCAGGTAATCTACTTCACATTTTTTGCCACACCCATGGAACTTACTCCCTATGATTACATGGGAAAACCAAACAGCATGATTTTTTAATTTTTATTTTTTTTAAAATTAGTTTGATAGAACAAGACTTCTTGGGAGCTTCTCTAGGTTGTTGATACAAGTCAAGACAATGCAGTACTGATGAAGTACAGCTTGGTTATATCTATCCCAGATAAAATACCTGAGTTATAATGTTGGGGCTATAAGGGCTCAGACTTTGAGAAGCCCTGTCTCTCAGATATTTTCAGGGCAACTATATGGGAACTAATCCTCTTCTTTGCTTAGCACTGTACCTTATCAGATGCTGCAGGCTTTTAAAAAGTCTCCTAGCAGCCAGTTTTCCATTGTGAGGTCACTGTTTGCTCATCACCAGAACTAGCATCCATGGAAAATGATGGAATAAACGTTTATTAACCTTGAATAAATCTGTTTCTTCAAAACATCTCTCTCTAACTGTTGCTATGAACCATGCTTCTCCCTCACTGCTACAGAGTCTATCTGGAGTCTGAACTGTCAAAGGAATTTAAGACTGGTTGAGCCTGCTCTTCCCTGTGTACCTCCGTGTGTGGGAGTCAGCAGAGGGTGAGATCATTTGGTGCAGAGCAGAGCCCCGACAAAGACTCCTGGCTTACAGGGTCTGAACTCACACTTGTGGGTCTATCACATACACCAGAGGGAAACTGCCAGAAACAGCCCCTTCTCAGCTGTTCTTTTGCTAAGTAATTCTTCTTTTGCTATCTCTAAGGTAACTGGAATCTTTGTGCTTTTTATCTTTCAGCACATCAAATGTATCAGATAATAGTTAAGTTAGAACAATAGGAGATGAGATGCTGTGTCAGCATGTGGGCTGCAAATGGAACAAAAGAGTCTTCTTAAATCCAGCATGTTCTGAAAAAACAAAGTTAGTGGCAATGTTCAGCCATGCAGTAACAGGCCATAAAAGGAAAATGAGTTACCCTTAACGCTGCAGTTCTTTTGTCTTTCTAGATCAACATTCCCTTGTTTCTTAAATAGCCATAACGTATTACAATGTTAGCACAGTATTTCTTTTTTTTTTCATTCCGAACTCAGTAATGAATGAACACTGTTTTTTCCAGACTATTCTTCTGCAAAATAGACTATGAAACCACTAGTTGTGTTTTGTTAAGTCTTACCATGCTCTTTATGGCTGTGGTGCACATGCTGTCCAGCAGCTAGAGTGAGACTTGGGGAATGCTGAAGTCAAAAGGACCAAAATTTGTTCAATGTGCTGAGATTGTTATTTAATCATCATTAAGATGGTGTTTACCTATGTCCCCTTTACCTGATATTTACCACATTATCTCACGAAAATTTTTCACAGGGACCTTTAATGTGGTAATGTAATAAAGGGAAACGGCAGTAATAACAATGTGGTGCGTTCTTTCTGCCTGAAGACTAAATTTAGATGAAAGAAATGGAGGACTATTTTGTAGAAAATATCAATCCAGGGTGACTATTGCCTGTTCATGTTTGCATGATTTGTAAATATCGTTACTTAAAAAGAGATTGTGTTGAGAATATATGAGAGGATGACAATGAAAACATGATTAGTAGGTCAACATCTACATAGCTTTATTGAAATATATTTATGCTATTTGAGAATCTGGCCGAACTTACCTCTGAATTCCTGTATCTGACATCTCTGACACAACATTTGAGATTTCAGTCCTCTCTCAATGGAAGCTATGGATCCTCATTTCCCCAGTAATGCAGAAGCAGTAGTATTTATGCTCCACTGCATCCCTCAACTGCTCTACAAGGATCAGTATGTGCCATATCTCCTGTTGTCCATTTGGTTGCTTTCTGCTATTGCTTACAGTAAGGAAATTCTTACCCTCAGGGATGCCTCAGGAAAAATCAGCTTTAAGAGAGATTAATGAGATTTTGTTGGGTTTTTTTTGTGGGGGTTTTGTTTGTTTGCTTGTTTTTAATAACAGGACGAACATGCCTGTAATGCCCTGTTATTTTTTGTTAGGTCCTAATTTATCAAAGCTAATTCAGTACACTTAATTCATAAGGGAAAGAAAAAAAAATAAAAATATTGGAAGGGAATAATTCAACCTCCTGCTCAAATCAAGACTATACTCAGAATTAGGTCATGGGGTTTTGTGTCTGATTCAGTGAAGTTTTGAAGATTTCCAAGCACCAAGACTCCATAACCTCTCCGTTTATTGTTTCAGCTCCTTTATATCCCATTCATTATTTCCCTGTCGCAACTTGTGCATGTTACCTCTCGTCCTTTCACTGTGCACCTGTGGCAAGAGTCTGGTTCTCTCCTCTTTATAATCCCCCAACAGGTAATTAAAAGCAACAATTAGATCACCCCTTAGCCATCTCTTTTTTTCCATAGACATTACTTGCTCAGGCACAGTAAGTTCCAGTCTTGTGATGCTGTGTCAGCCGAAAATGGCACTCAGCATCGCAGTTCCCCACGGTTCAGGTCAGCACAACTGCAGGAATTTTTTGCTTCATATCATGGAGATATGCCACAATTAGGATAGTGCAAAGAAGCTTTAAAACATTCATTTCAATTTTAAAACACTTCTACACTGCCCAGATAAAGGACTGAGAATAAAACACATGTCCTATTGTTTATTAGAATGTGGCTAGGTCTTTGCATGAAGGGTAAAACACAGTGTAATTAGTATTATTAACTGTGAAAATAATAGTGTTTACTAAATTGGTATCTAATTCACCTGGACAATAAATTATGTTTACTTTCTCTTACACAAAATGCTCATCTTCATATTTACACTCCATGGGTAGTGGTAGTGCAGATAAACATTTCAATGAATCAAATTCTGGAGGGGAAGCATTGGACACAATTAGAGTATTAACATTAGATAGTAATTGCTGGCATAGTTAAATGTTGGTTTACTTAAATATAGCCACCAAATTATAATGGGCTCTAATGCATGGGAATGAATTGCACTCTTGTTATGTTCAGTGAATACTTAGCTATATCCTTTATGTAAACATCCTACTCACAGTAATCCAGTAAGGACATAAGGTAGAGTCTGTTTATTTTAAGAGGTAAACCACTCAGGATTATACAGGAATTAGGATGTGGATGCAGATACGGAGGTTTCTGATGTGAGGAAACTACAGGTTGTCCATTTCACTTTGCTCTTACTCCACAGTAAAATGTGGAGTATGTTCACCTAATTATAAAACAGTTTATATTCCTGATTTACAGAAACATTTTAGTGTATATAATCTAAATCAGGAGTTAAATGCGGTTGACTTCAGTAGGAGATGAGTGTGTGCTAAGTTTTAAGACTAAAAAAATTCATACGCTTCGTCATAGTAAGTACCTTGTTATTTGAGCACTAATTAAATGTGCCTGGTACTTCCCGTGATAAATCAGTGGTTTCAGTTTCTTATAATCTGTAATAGTTTGGACTGAAAGTTTACATGCTGAGCATCCTGCTTCATTCTATTTGGAATATTTTTTCCAACACAATCACTTCTGGATGGAAAACTGTGGCATAAAGCCTGGACTACCCCTACCACTGGGTCTGAGTTCCAGGGAGGAAGCCTTGCTCTCCTCACATGGCTGGAAGATCCAACAGCCTGTTTCATACTGGAACTGCAGCAGTCCCATGCAACCTTTGATTATGCGATTTTTGTCTGTTATTTCAAAGGGACTTCTGTTTCCCTTGATGCACAGGATGGCGCTAAGTAAAGAAGCAAGGTGATACCGGAGGTGCTTGTTCTGTATAACACCCCTACTTCATTTATTGCAGAATCTAGTATCCGTGTTTTGGCAGGGAACAAAAATGTTACGGTACTTGATTCCTCTCCTGGATATCTAAAATATTGCCTGGCTGCTCTATCATTCCTGTGTGCTGTGTGCTAGATGGTTGATATCTCTTTTCCAGAATGAAATGTGATTTGATTCATTTAATTTATGTTCTTAAATTTAGATAGACTTGGTCTCTTGGAAATCCTCAGGGGCACCTTGCAACTTCCATTGACCTACATAACGCTTATTTTAGGCAAACAGCTTCATGGCATAACTAAACTTAGGCCCAGATCAGATATCCAAGTTAAGTGTAGTGCATACCATCCATTATTTTAGCATTATTCTGAAGCAGAGTTCTCAAATATCATGGGAGACAGTAGGACATGCATATAACATGCATGAACCAACACCAAATTCCACTGTCCAAAAACTACGCTCAACTCACATGAGTTAGACTAAGGCAAAATAGAAGATTCCCACTGCTTATATTTTCCCTACAGAGATCATTGCAAAGCATGTCAGATCGAACATTTAATCACAAGATACGAAATGTATTTGGAGCACTGTGTGTAAGAGTGTTACCGAGTGACATCCATCGGGACCCTGTGTTTTAGCTTAAAGCATGTACTTTTTAAAAATTGTTTCTAAGGTTATAAGGGTAAATGTTTTGGAGGAAGTTCCTGAAAACACAGGTCCTGTAGGAACCATACCCTTAATCCATTGGCTTGATTCAGTTTTCAGCACAATCAGTAAAATCCCACTGCCTTTGCTTGGCTTTGGATTAGACCTCAAGGGTCATGAACTGGTTGAACTAAGCAGTGGAGCAGATGCAAGCTTCCTCAACTTGCAGACCTTTCTACCAGATTTCTGTTCAAACTTGTTAGCATCTGAATCTCAGGAGTGCTTTCTGGAATATACATCTGCAGAAACTAGCATATCCAGCAAACGTGTAAATTATTGTCTTAAATCTCAAAGCTTACACTTCTAAAAAGGGCAACAGTAACTTTCCTTTTAGGGAACTGAGTACTACATTCATATTATGCCTCCAAGCTTGAGGACCTCCTCTTTTGTGGGGTGTTTATGCACTCCTTATTCAGCTATCGTACTACAGTTTAATTAAGCGATATGCCACTTAAACTGCAATCAGCCACTATGGTCAGGGTACTTTTCCTCTGACCACCGCGGAGAGTTGGCTGTTCTAATTTCATTTGTTCAAATTAATGTGTTAACTCCCTCTGAGGAGGTAAGTAGTGTGTCACAGCTTGAGGCAGGACCTCTGCACATGAATCTGTTTAGTTCATAGCAGGGTTCAGGCATGCAAATGTTGACATTTTGAAATTGTTTCCCCAGTAGGTCAAATTAGTATTAGTGGCTACAAAAAGAAAACACATCTACCCTGATGCCTTTCATAATTAGACTAGCTAGAAATAAACCCAAATGTTTGTCATTATAATAGAAGCCATGTCAGCTGCTGCTGGAATTACATTTGTTTAAGGAAAAAAATAAAACAAAACAAAATACTTTATCTTGACTATTTATTCAACAGTACAGGAAACAGAAATGGTTACAATAACTTTTGAAAAACTTTTGGAAAAAGTAGTGCTTTGGTTGTACATGGATTGGTAATGTTCCATGGCGGCTCAGGATTCACTGAGTTCAAGGCAGTGAGATATCCATTCTTGAAGATTTTCCAATATGTATGTGTCAATAGGAAACCTCTTCATCATCAGGACAAAGTCATTTCCCCAGCTATTTTAGAAGTACAAATGTAGTCTGCAACAGAATGTCATGATGCTGCTTTGTAATGACTTTCTCGGGTATTGCTTAGTCTTCAAACTTTATAAACATGTAGAAACTTTATTGTGATGTTGTTTTATTCCAGATTTAATCAAAATCCTGCTAGACGATAAGAAGTTTTAGAGACACAGTTAGTACACTTCACTTTAAAATTTTAAGTTATATCCACAGCTGCGGTAAATAAATTTAGATTTACTATAAGCAATAGAGCAATAGAGTTATACCAATTTCTATCAGCTGAAATCTGACTCTTTAGAACTTATTTGGAACCACCCAGTGTTGCTTTAATTTGAAACCACTGAATCAGTGTCCTGTTCAATTTTAGGTGAATTGCAACTTTAATTTTTTTTTCTTTCTTTTTTTTTCAAATCTCTGGAGTATACCATTAACCACAATGTGTTAGTGCGTGACCATCAAGGAAAAATGTGAGTTCTCCTTTAAATTTCAGCGAGGGTTTTGTGTGAATGTTCCTCATCTGTCAACAGTGACTCACGGTATCTTGGATCAATGTGGGCATTTGGAAGGCCGTGCGGCAGTTGACATACATATACACTTGAATATTGCACCCAAAGGAGCATTCTTTTGGAGGGAAATTAGCAGAATAACCAGTGGAACTGCTGAGAATGAATAATATCATTGGGTCTGGAAGGGTAAGTGGAAAGTGCCCTGCCTTTTCCCTGAAAACATTCCAATTTTTAATGTGTCCTTTACATAAACCAAACTTACACTGAGGCTACACAACCTGCGTAAGCAATTCATTAAACTCATTGTGCAGGCGTGGCAATTTGGTGCCAATGGAGAATGTTTCCTGAATTCAGGTGAAAAATGGTCCTGTTTTAAATCACTCCAAGTGCAAAGAACTGTAGAGTATGAAACAATGAACTAAACTAAAATTCACAGTTCATTTTGCAGAAATTGTTATGTTTTCATAATTCCCACTTTACATAGCAAAGAAAAGAAGGCAAACCTTGCTTTCCATTTCAGTGTGCCTGGGCAGTTTCATTGATACCTTCAGTCTACCAGTGATCCTCTAAAGGCTTCTGTTCTGACAGGGACCCAAAGTAAATGATACAAATGTGGTCACTGATCTATGTCTTGGTAAGAAAAGTGCAGTTTTTGTGGCTTAAACAAAAAAATGATATACTGATTCTCACTGATATTCCACTGGAGCCTCAGAAACATAAAACTTCCATTATTGCTCTTCCTCCTTGAAAAATTCCACTGAACTTTATTCCTGGTGCTAACACTGAGGATAATGATGCTATTGTGTTGATGCAATGAGTAAAATATCATTTATTTAGATTGACGAGACACCTAGAATCAGTGGTGTGGACTAGATCTCCTTTGTGCTAGTACAAAGAGAGACGAAAAAAATTAAAAAAAATAAAAAAATAACTGAGAACAGATGAGTTTTTAGCATGGTAGGCAGTCACACCAGCTTTCCCTGCCCTCCCAGTTAATTTCATTGAACAAAATATTGCTTGTTTTTGTTACTTTTGGAACAGTATTTTCACTTTTGCGGTTGTAATTTCTGTGCGTGTCACCTCTCTGTTACTAACGTGTGCTGAAGAAGGTGGGAGGAGATGTGGCTGGACGTGCCACAGTTTGGCCATTTCAGCTGACAGCATCCAGCAGGAACCTGCTAACAGCTGATTTGGGTGGGACTGGCCAAGTGTGCTTGGAGTCAAGACATCCTAAAGTTATCTTTGAATCCCCTTCTGAGGTGGCTTTAAATAGACCCTGATATGCACCAGGTGATTTGGTGTTCAAACAAATCCAACTGTATTTACATTGACGTGTCTTTAAGCAAATGAACTTGTGCTCTGAGGTCAAGCACCACAAAGTTGTATCCAAATCTTGTCATGCATTAAGCCCAGCCAGACAGCAGGTGCTACCTGAGTGCTGATAATCCACTCACTTTCTCTCTTCCAGCTCTCCTGGAAATTGCTGATGGGTCTTTCTGGTCTTCACTTAAAAGAGCAACTAGTTCACTTAAAAAATGGGCAAGTTATTTCAAAACAAAAGGTATTTAGAAGGAATTAGAGGTGGAAATGCTGTTACAGAAGATGGATTCAATCAGCGTGAAAGGATGCTGTTTGCAAATATTTCCACTCACCCAGGGAGGCCCCAAAGGCTTTGAGGAGGGAGGCAGAGGGGGAGGAGAATGGGTCAGGGAGGCCCCATTGGCAGCCGCAGAGCATGGTCCAGGTGAGAAGGGAGTGGCAGCAGTTATTTTGCTGAATTATATTTCATGTCTTGCAGCTTGACTTTTCTTCTCAAGACTCAAGTCATGGCTGCACTGTTATCTGCACGTGACTAGGAGGGAAATATGCTGTCTCCAACCACAGCCAAAGCAAACGCATAATATGGGGTTTCCATAATAGGGATTCTCTGTAGCAGGAGCAGATAATAGGGTTAGGTCAATCAGATAGCAATAGTTCCCCAGAATACTCTCTAAGTCTCCTACAATTTGAATTTCAGCAACTTGGTGAGCCAGAAGCTGTGTCTCTAAATTTAATCGCCTTTTAAGGATTTCTTTTTCTTGATCTTATCATTTTGCCCCTTGAAACTATAAACAATTTTACCATCTACAACAGCCCATGTTGAGAATTTCCACAGCTTAACTGTGTGTTGTGTGAAGCGGATTAAGACACTTTTGGGTAGATTTTAAAACAAGTTACAGCACTTTACATTATAATTTCTTGGTGTTATCGGAATTACAGTTCAAAGTTTGCTTGCATGTCATGAAATTTTAGGTAAAAATGCATTCCTCCCAGCCCTTTGGTGTATGCCCAGAATCCAGAAAATCTATGTAAAAAATTGTATTTAAGGTTTATATTCCATTTTGAATGAAGCGGTTAATTAGGAATTTCTTGTTTCCCATTTCAGTGTGTAATAATTACAAAAACATTGAAAGTAGAACTAGTTTGGTTTGTGTAACCTGAAAGAAATTTAAAGCTTTGATTGATAGAGCAGCATTAAGCATCAGAAAATTCACTTTGAGTTGAAAAATGATATTGGGGGCTTTGCTGCTGTTTGATTATTAGTTATGTCTATGACATTTGAATGGAAAAGTACTTTTTGATGTACAGAACCTAACCTAACAGATTGTAGGTACTACTGGAAACATTTGTGTAACTATTTTGAAGTAGTATTTAATGTAATGGACACTAAATATATTCCACACATTGCAGAACAACAGCAATCAGATTCTTTTATCCATGGTGTAAATCCACTGATTTTCAGTAGGGCAAATAAGAGCAAAATTGGGCATCATGACTTGCTCTGTTTTGGCACTGAATTCTGTGCAAGGAGGGTCAGTAGTTAGATCAAAGTGATAAAAGTGCATTGGTGGAGCTGTGTGTATGTGAGCTACACAGACTTTAACTGCAGTCAGTGCTTTCAGCCCCTTGCTGAAATTCATCCAAACCCTCCCCTGTGGATCAGAAGGAACAAGAGCTATCAGAAGAGACAAGGATGTAAATGCAAGCATGAATTTTACTCATCTGTTTTATTAATGTGAAAAGACAATTTCTCAAAGTGCTGGATATGTAATCAAAGTGAAGGGTGGATCCCACTCTGCAAAACCAAATTTTAACAGAAGGAGTGTTGATAGCTATGTCTGAAGTTGAAAATATGAGGTCACTGATTTGTACCCATATAAGAAAAGCTGGACACAGTCCATCTAAGCTAGCTGCTATATAAAATAAAAAGATTTACCTACCAGCAGAACTATCCCAAAGTCTATTTGCATCTTATTAATCACAGGACTTTGAAGACTTGTTAGACAGATAGACATAAGAGTTTCATACATGATTTTCAAGCATAAAAGACTTTTTTGAAGCAGGTCAAGTGCATTTTCTATCATAAACCTGTCCCCGAAATTCTGAAAACCCAAGTAATACTTATTCTATTTTGCAATTTTGCATATGCAAGTAAATTTCCAGGGAAACTTCCTAACTCTATTGTGCATATTAACTAATTCACCACAGTAAATAATTTGTGCAGTTTTATATTTTCAGCTCAGTAATAAAAAAATAAAATTAAAATACATCAAAGAAGGACTTGTTTAATTTCAGACCATATCTACCTCTGCTGGATTTTCTCCTACGTCACAATGTTTTAAGCTGTAGAGGCACTCTCTCCTGCAGCCTCATATGCCAGTGAATGAGTTCACCCCCTCACTCACCGATGGGTGACCCACTGTTACCCTCGGTCTCACACTGTCTCAAATTTGACATCTAAATCCTTCACAGACCTACCCCATAAGTCTCACCAAGAGTCAATGGTAACTTGGTTGTCAAATACCAAAGTCGCACTTGAAAAGAGAACCACTGGGCTGGGCTTGTTGAAAATTTCCCCTGATATCCTTAACAAACGTAGCACCTCATATTTATTAATTCTTTTTAAATAGCTCACTTGTTTTTGAAGTACATTGTTTTGGTAACTGAAACCAAGATTTCTCTAAGAGTTAGGAAAAACTTTAATATTCTTTTCCCTGAAAAAGGTATACACTTGCAGGAGGAAGGATTTTTTTTAACCACAATTGCAACTCCAATACACTTGATGACAATGTTGTTACTTGTGATTCCTAATTGTTCGTGGTATGTGTATCGTAAAGACACTGACCGGATTTTGGACTTTTAGGTTCAAGTGTTAGGAATTGAGAGGAAAGGACAGTGTTGTTAAGGGCTGAATAAGAAAAAAAAATGAACTGACCTGACTAGGCCAGTTTTTCAAAAAGCAATTTTCTAAAATATCATGGTATTTTAAGTAGTTTGTTGCTTAACAGTCCCCAAACATCTTTACAGGTTTTGACATTACCTAGTTTTATTTGCACCTGAGAAGTTTGGGTTTTTTCAGACATAATGGTTCTTTGGAAGAGGAACTGACTTTAACATTAAATAAATAAACCTAAAACTTCTCAAATTGTACTTGTGCAAAAACCCAACAAGTAGACATTTTGTCTTTGCATTGAGTGTATCTGACTTTCATTCAATATCATGATGATGACAAAATAGAGTCATACCCCCTGAGCTAATTTCAAAGTACCTTTCCTGCTTAGCTGGATGTAACACCCTAGTCATTCAACACGCAGCTTCATCGAGGCACAGTTAGATGAGGAGCAAAATCAATTAATCTTTGCTGGCCTCTTAGCCAGTGTCAGACACTACAAGCACATGAGCGAGTTTCAGGCTAGCTCAGGTGTGTCTATACTGCAGCATGGTCAATATTTTGAGCAAGTAGGTGAGCCTATAGAACAACAGTTCCTTTCCTTCTTTGCTTTTGTTCTGGGAGAAAAAGTTTATGAGTTGGAAATCTGGATCTTTCTTTTTTTGGGGAACAGACAGTGAGTAAAAACTGTGCTCCATGCTACGCTTGGACGCGACATGTGGAAGGCCACGCAAATGATAGGACATGACCATCTTCCCATCTTGTCCTTGTCCGGCCAAATGAAATACATTGTGCCCTGGGAAAACAACTATCTGTGCTGTTAGTCATTGAAAAGGTGTTCATGCCTCTGTGAGATGATATTTAATGAGACAAGGATGGTACTGTTTATAGATAAGGTAATCCTTGGAGTGACAACTACCCACAATTTCACTTTCTGGATGATCAGTACCAGTTCTGCCTGTTGAAGACTAGCTTTCCAGCAATATCTTACAAATGGTTGAGAATTGATGAAATGCTAATTAGATCTGATAACTGAGCCACTTAATGAATGGTATTTAGCTGGTTATTTACCTGTGCTAGCTCAGATGGTGCAATTGCTAACTAAACTCACTGACGCTATATTACCCAAAGTAGAGGGCTGAGTTAATATAATAACAATATTTCTACTATTTGAGTTAGAATGTTTAGAAACCATTCTCATTCGCTCAGTGTTTTGCCATATTATTTTGCCACATTTTAGAAAACCTTGAGAGTTATAGATGTTGTCCTTAATAGCTGGGGGCTCATTGGTACGATGCATAACTTCATCATTTCTCCTGAGCATTCCTTATACCGTCACAAATGGCAGTACCAAAGATGTTACCTAGTCAAATCTTAAGCCAGATAAATTTTCCCTTAGACAGAGAACTGCTTAGTAAAACCAGATCCTGATCTTTTTTGCTATCATATATTTCTACCTGATTCATCACACACACACACACACAAATGTTATAAGTAATATTTATTATCTGTGAATTTATAATAATGTTGTGCTTAAATACCTGTGAAGTTCACAGTTAAATATGTGCCATAACCTTTCTCACAAAGCCAAATTCATAATATGGGATGTTACAATAATTTTACAAATATATGAAATCAAGCTTTAAAGCATTTGTTTATCTCAGAGGTTAATATTTCTCATGTTTTATAAGAAAACAACTGAACAATAAGTATAATCTGGATTCATTTTCAGAGACAAAAAGGACAAATGATGCAAATAATAAAGGGAAAACAGGCTGGCTTTAGAAATCTAAATGTTTTATGTCTTTGAAATATCATGTGACCCCTTCAATTATTCAAATCAAGAACACTTTAAGAGCTGTCATGTAGCTAAATAGCGCTGACATTAATGAGCTAAAATCTTCTCTCAGTTTTACAGTATAAAAAACATATGCATCAGTATTTTGAAGTCAAAGAAGTCCATGCTTATCCCGGTGCAACTGAAACAAAACATTGGTGCAACATTCCTCCTTCCAAGTATCTGGTTTTAATCAAACTATGCTCATGGCCCTCAAGTTTTCTTTGCTGCAGTGGAAGGTAGGCAGGAGTGTTTCATTTAAAATGCTTGGTTTACATCATGAGTGCACTGAAAACTGTATATCTTGTCCTAGCTACTTCTAATTGATAAATTGTAATGAAAACATAGTTCAGAGGACTACATGTTCTTTCAGAAACAAAAGTTTTACAGGAAAAAAAAAAAAAAGGTTCTGTTTTTTTCGCCTTCTAGTAGAGTTCAGTGAAACCAGGTGATTGGCAACTGTTATGATAAGGTAGATGAAGAGGATGAAAGCTAGAACTGATTGAACAGCTGTGAGAGGCTCTGTTCCAATTGTATTTTGATTACTGATAAGATAACCCTCCCTTTTCTCCCGGTGATTTATCGCATTCAAATTACAATAACACTGAATTGCCATCAACAACAAATGCTGTGTAGTTTCAAGTTTATCTGGCTCATAATGTAGCAAAAAAACCCAAAGGTGCTGATTACAAAAGTTTTCTTGTTACGTTTCTAAAAATGGATAAACCACTTATTGCACTATGTGAGCTCATACACTTTATGAACCTGCTTTTTGTTTCATTTTAGATAAAAATGATCACTTTCTGATATTCCCAAGCAGCGTAATTCTAAAATTATTTGAAAGCATAAGTTCTTGAGAGTTTTTAAAATAACTTTCTGCATCTTTTTTCTTCTGTTCCTAATATGAAATCAAATGCTAATTGCTAAAAATAATTTGGAAATGTTAGAACGGTTTGGATGTTACTAAAAGACTAACAGCCTGACCGGTCAAAGTAAAAGATGTAACAAAACAAAGGTTTCTGCTATTTTTATTTTTTTTTTCTCTGATGAAATGTTAAACAGCAGATAAATTAGCTGTCCTTTGTTTTAATTACTTACTTTGTAGAAGTTTGAATTATACCGTAGACTGTTAGCAAGATTCTTGTTTTTTCTTAGAGTGGGCAGCTGAACCATTGTCTTCACTAAGGGCTGGATCCTAAGGTCCCAGTGATGTCCGAGGTGCAGATGAAAGAAAGTAGCTGAGGTATACAGTAGTCAAATCCCGGGGAGGGGGGGGGGAATTATCCTTCGGGCCATTGGCCATGTTACTAAGCATTAGACTTGGGATGGGGTCAAGCTCACCTGATTTCAGACACCTAGCAAGCACCCATCTGAGTTAGTTCCTGTCAACTTTCACACTGTATGGAAATGCCACACCGAAACATCCTGCTGTGCATGGCAGCTGTTGTCTTGTTCGGAAGAGGAACGGACTCACAACAAATCTGGTGCCTTTGCCCTGCTTATATCCCTGGTTTTGCCAAATAAGCTCTGAGGGCTCATGCCTTGCGGGAAGTTGTCTTGGTATCCTGCCAGTCCCTACCTTTTCCTTAACTGTTTTACAGGGACCAACTTCATCATCGACACAGAGCAAAAAAATGGGGAAGCTACAAGAGAGGTTGGAAGTTAAAATACCTACTTTCCTTGCATGGTAGAATTAGTATCTTAGAATTCAGCCAATAATCACTCAAAGAGTAATGACTAATTTATACCTGGGATTATTTAGACAGATATACACGCCGATATACAGAACAGGCACAATATGCATCTGTGTAAGCAACAAATGCATGTGCAAACATGCGGCCACCTGATACTCCGCAGCCAAAATAAAAGCCTGGCGAAAGAAGAAGGAAACGTTCTAGCATGACATTGTGGGAGGCATTGCTCACAATTCAGCAAAATCCCTGTTTGATGGCATAATACTCATTGACTCATCGTTTATCTACTGCTAGGAGATATACAGTGAGATCTTATCGTTGCTGGCAAAGGAATGAAGGTCGAGAATTTTGTGCAACCAGCAACCCACTCACTTGATTCACAAGCGTGTTGTGACGAGCAGAACTGCCTGTGTAATCCAGTCACTCTGCGGAGTCACCAGTAATAGGACAGGGCCAGATCTGAATCCTAGTGAGGAAACTGGGAGACCTTCCCTCAGATTTTTCTAGAAATCAATATGGCCCTTTGATCCTTATCAACAAAAATAATCTTGTCTGGAATGTTATCATGAAGTCTACAGCAAGAACGCAGGCCAACGCTCACAAATTTTCTAACTTGTTACATAGACAAATTCCCTCTCACTAAAAAGATAGTTTGCCTGCTAGTAGATAAGTAAAAAATAAGATGGTTTTCTTTTGTTATGTTCTCCTCTTGACAAACTCCTCTGAAGGAACACAGACATAAAACAAGGTTTACAGTGGAATACCAACCTTGGATAAAGCAAACCTCAGGATCTGCCTGACTGTATTCATCTTAGCTATAGCTGTGGTTTTCTGGCTTATTATTTAATGAAAAAAGTGTCATAAAAATAAACCAAATCTACATTCCTTGTGCATGCATATCTCCACGGATTTCACTGCAGGAATTTGGCCCTCTGTGCATATACATACTATTAAGTAACGATTCCATTAGCAAATTAAATAACCATGTATTAAAGGGAAGGCAAGAATTAGGGACTGGTTTTCTTCTGTAAATTTCCCAGCTTGGCTTGGCAAAGTGAATGCTCTGAAACAAGGCAGACTGGATCAACAGAAATACCAGTTGATAGAAGAAAGGCCATGCAGAGTCTACAGAAAGGCATGCTGAAAAAGGTCAAATACTTCAAGTTTGGACACTGGCAGAGAAAGGAGAGCAAGATGGAGCAAGCAAGTCAGGACAGTGAATTAAAGGTGAAAGAACTGAAAAGTGAAGTGGTTAGTAGGAGAATCTGACCCACAAACCTTGAGAAACTCAACCTGTAGCTGGTTTCAGTGAGCATCACAAGTGAAAATTCATTATAATATGAGGGGGTTTTAAGATAAGGTGTATTTCAAACTGTTAGTTTTGTCTGCCTCCAAAACTCTTGATAAATGTGGGAAGTAAGTACCAATAACAACAGCAATGAAGTCTTTATTACCTTCAAAATACCACCACCCACTCTAAATCTACCTCATACAGCATTTTATAGACAACAGTACGGTCATAATGTGCAGTGGTTAGCTTTATAGAGTTCATTCATTCCTGTTCAAAACAACAGGAATGACTACAGCTGAGGATGTGTCAAAAGGAAATAAGAAAACGCTCTCTGAGCAATTACTGAAGAAATGGTACTTGGCTGCAACATCTGGTGGAGTAATGTTACCATCTTTGCAATAAAAATAACTGGGCAAAGCATAGAGGAAGTAAAAAATGACTTTAAGTACAGGTAACCATTATCTGTTTGCATTGGTCATGGAAATGCCAACCTTTAATAAGAGCAGCAACAAAAAATGGAAAAGAAATAGGGTATGCATAGTACTTAGTATTAATAGTATTAATTTAATTGATAATTATTTTCCTCTTGGCATTGCAATGCAATCTTTGCTGTAAATCCCGGTTTATTTTAGAACTGATCAGCCACATACCTTGCCATCATGACTGATCGACATTTAACAGGGTTGATGGATGTCGGTGCCCTTCTGGCAGCGTGCCCTGTCACTGCTGTTTCTGTCATTCTCTCAGTGATCGTCACTGGCTGGATACTGGAAAGACACTGGATGGTAAACACTTTGAAACTAATTAATTTGAGGAAGTAGAATACTTAATTTGTATTGATTGTGCAAATGCCATTATTTTGCTCTTCAACAGCCCTTTCGAGAATGTTATATGAAGCCATATTCATCACTGGAGAAATACATGTAAGTTAGAATAAACAGCAGAGAACTGCAGAGATTATTTAGGTTTTCATCTCTTAGTTCTGATGTAACTCAATCCTAACTAAATTAGTAGTGAATGAGAATCATCAACACACGAATGACATTTTTCTCCTTAATCTATGTTCTCAACTTGATTCCTGATGAGGAGAAACCTGATTTCACATGATTTGAAATACACTGCTTGGAATATGCTTAGGCCTAATTTTTTGGGTAATAGACCCTGGAAATCTGGTCATCTGCAAAAGTCAATAATGAGACAATACAACAGATACCGGATTAAAACCCAGGAGAAATGTCCTAATCTTAGAGAAGACAACAGGGTTTTAGCTTTGAGTGTGATTTTAAATTGCAAGGTCACAAAAAAACCCACCAGTGTTACCTTTAGCATTGTTCCATACTCTAAGGAGTCACAGAAAGAAAATAAAAAAAATGTCCTTGCACAGCTACACCTCGTCCTTTTAAGTTACACTGTGGAGACACATGAGCAGGGAAGATTGTGATGTAATTTACTCTTGGCTGTAATAAACCTTAGACTCCAATGTTATGATCTGGCATTTTTCATGAATATTAGAAAGAAAAGAAAACATCTATACGTCTATAGATGTGAATATTTAGAACTCTGCATTAGCAAAATCATATCAGGCTTGTTTTAAACCAAGTAGCTGTGTGCCTAACTGATTTTATTTCCTTTTATATCAGTTTTACATTTGTGTAACATTGACTTCAGCAGACACTTGTCTTACGCCACAGCCACAGAGGGCAGGATCATACCTATGCGAGTTCAAACCAAGAAAGATGAAAAAATTACAAAGGTTTTTGACAGCTATAAGAAAAATGATCAGATACAGATGACAGCAAAGCATTTCTAGCCAAGAGTTCTAAGACAAGTTAAGCAATCAATCACCTGCATCACTCACTATTCAGCGAGTCGACATTCAACATCTGAATCAGTCATTACAATGTAAAGAGAATTAGTAAAGTCTCTAACAAAATGCAAATAAGTGAACTGGAGGACAATACAGTCAAATTCTAGAGCTTGGCAGGAAGCCAGAAGAATTATTTTGACAAGACTGCTTGGGGTGATTTGATTTCTTCTTGTTACTTTTTTTTTTTTAATTAAAAAAAAAAAATTGAGAACTTAAGTCTTGAGCAGTAAAAATTTTAAAAAGTATTCTGTAACAGAAATGTATAGTTATATTTAGCAAGAGAAAACATAGAATAAGGAACAAAATATAGTGTATGCTCTGATACTTTGCTACACGGCTACGCAAATTAACTCTTTTTGGTGCTAGTGAGGATTTTTCCAAATAAGTGCAAAGAATACTAGTGCAAAGGTAGCCTGAATGGGATACAGCTCTGTGGTATCTTTATCTTCGTTGAATATGTTGCCTACTAATTCTTGCCATTATAGAGTATCAGCCTGCTTCAAAATCCACCTGGTATAAATGAAAAATAGGTTTAACATCTGTGGGACTACTAAGCTGCGGGTGCTGAAATTCTGTAAAATCATAAGTACCACTATTATGTAGGTCCAAAAAAGCTCCACCTGATGTCTTCTTTGTTCTGGTTAAAATAAAAGAAGGGGGGAAAAGGAAGAAAATCCATTTAAAAAGAAAATTAAGCAGAAGCTTCTGCTTTAACAGTGGCTTTACCTTGATTTTTAGCAGCATAGGGGATGCTATCTTATGCCCACTCATCAGCTGGAGTAATGGTGAAAAATGGGAGTCATCTTACTGAAAACCAAAAAGTCATAGCAGGTAGCTGCGCTGTTAGGCAAATCCTAGGCGTCTAGGCATTTGGCAGCTGTTTCGAGGAGGGACACGTGTCCTTGGCTTGCACATATGGCAGAGCAAACACAGACTTTAGATGCCTGAGGATCTGGCTGTGCCCTCCAGCCATCACCCCTGGGATCTTGCTGGATCTGCTCCCTTTCTCATTGTCCTCATGGGTGCTGTGTGAAGAGCTGCACTGGCATCGTTGGAACTGCTCCTGCTCCTAAAACTGCGTGTTTGCCCCTGTACATCACAAGGTCGGGGCTTGAACTGCGTAGGATTTGTCATCACAGGGAAAGTTTCTTATCGATGACTTACTAGAGCAGGCATGCCTTGAAATGATAGAGTTGATTTGGCTTTGGTCCCAATATGAATGTAGGTAGACAGGAATAAAGAAAGAGTGTTTTCACGAAAGTTTATACTAATATGGTCTGTATTATCTTACGGGAAAAAATATTTTTAAGCAGTTTCAGGAAAATGTGTATGTCCTTGTTGATGTTTGTGAATAGCTAAGAGGATTCTGTGGATACTTGTGCGTAAAAAAAATTTCTATCCTTGGCAAGTGCAATGGCTCTGTAAGGAGTATGAGAACTAGAAAATTTTTTCCTGAGTTTAAACAGAAGCAAAATTATCTTCTCTAGTTTTATTCTTGTGATTGATAAATACACAATTCCAAGCAAGGGAAAAACACGCTGCCTGTGTCAGTAAGCTGGGAAGATAATAATACATGTAATAATAGATTGTACATGCTATTTTATCTTGGCAACTAGTCATTCTTATCACCTTTCTCATAACTTACAGATCCGTATGAAATAGTTTTGTATGCTGGAAGTAGGAAATTTTGTGTTTAGATGTGGTTTTTATCAGCTGGTCATCCTCAGTTTTATCCTTGTAAGTCTCATTGATTGAACAAAACTGAACTTTGTCCAACAGTTGATGAGTTACATGGACGGAATTTTGCCCCCTAAAACCTCATACAGGCTTTTAATTGATTTCACTGATGTTTTGACCTTTGTTTGTGTAGAGCTGAATCTCACAAGCAGTTTGGGTTTGAGTACTTGAAATAAAAACATTCATGGGCCCAGGTATACAATGCTTTCCTTGGTTTCTACTTCGTAAGTATAAATTCCTAAAATGAAATCCATACAAGTCCAAATATAAGTCTGTATTTTATTTGACCATATTAACAATGAAAGCATTACCTTTATCTTGCAGAAATGTTGGAATCCAACAATATAATAAATTTCAATGGACTAGCTAATAGCTCCAGTTACCATACTTTCCTCTTGGATGAAGAACGCAGCCGGCTGTACGTTGGAGCAAAGGATCACATATTTTCTTTCAACCTGGTTAACATCAAGGAGTATCAAAAGGTACTTTCATTTGTGTTTTGTACAATGTAAATATATACTTTTAATGTTGCAGAATTGTTTTTACTCAGATTATGTTGGGCACTGTATGAATTATGTATTAAGTGTTTGGATGTCAGGAACGCTATAACAACAAAAACATTTGCTGAGTCTATGAAGAAACATGTGTAATGAGCTTATAACCTATGACTGTATAATCGACAATACTTTTTTCAGACTATGAAAAAGTAAATAAGTGAATACCCCAGCTATTTCCCAAACAAGACATACTTTCATGTTTACAGCTAAAAACCCCAAACAACTATTATGACTGTTTACACAAAAAGGTCTTATTACTCTGTAGTTGTTTGCAGATAAAAAGAAGCTGTTTTGGAGTCCGAGAATTGATTTTTTTCCTTTAACCCAGCATGTGTAGGCACTCTGCTTCTGCTGTTTCAGATCCAGTATTAATAAAGAGGAATAGGTCCATAAAATCCTGTCATTCTTTACGTAGAATATAATTTTCCAGTAAAAGTTGGCAGCAAATTAAAAGCTGACAAACAGTTCAGTGGTGTTCTTTTGTTGGAGTCTAAATAAATAATTGCATTTTTCGTTTATTTTAATAAGACAAAATGCTAAGGAAGTAAACAATGGGATGGAGGTTTGATTTGTTATATTAAGTATTTCGATGGCACATTTTAAAATCCAGAGAGTACCCTTTTATGAGAGACATATTGCTTCAATACCCAGGGATTATTTTTTTTTTCTTGGTGTTCCTGACCTTTTGCCCGTTTGACTATTAGCTTCCTAAGATGATAGCAATAAATACCTTGTGTTTTCTGTTCAGAGGGAAGACAGGCTATTCATTTGTATTCTCCAAGGAAAAAGGATAAAAGGAAAACTGGGTATTTTCTTTTCTATTCTCTTTAGAGCAGCTATAAAGGAAACTAGCTATTTATTTGAATTCTCTGAGGGATTGATAGCTTAATGTGCAAAACATCTGGAATAATTAAAGGAAAGAAGGTGTTTGCATTGCAGAAAACAGCTCTGTAGAATGGTTGGAATTATGTCGTACATGCTTACATATTCAGATACCTTTAGAACACTATTAGAAATTATACATAAATATTACTATATTACATAAAGAATTGCTTTTGGTAACATGGAACTGAATGTTGGCAACAGATTTAAAGATCAGACTTATAATTTAGACTTTAGGTTTAAGGCTAGACAAAAGGCTTATAGAATTTGAGGATCTGCTTATTAAAGAGAGGAGGGCCACCGAATAAATGTCAAACAAAATTACAATGCAGCCAGGGCTGCACTTGAGCTCAAACTTCATGAGTTGTTGCTTCCACCATGTAAAAAAGAACTAGGGTTTCTGGCTAAGTGCAGATAGCAACATACGACTCCAAAGCAACACAACTCAAAAAACCCAAACTTTCCAGTCTATTAAAACCAGTTCAATTTAAATGGCTTTTAAACCAAATTAGAGGAAAATAATGTGCTTCAAGAATAAGGAATAAGAACATCTAGCCATTTGTTTTATGGATTAGAATACTGGTTTGAATAATACAGAAATATTTGCCCAAATCTTGAACTGAACTTGAACTGGTCCTTTTGGGAGATTTCAGAAGTTTGGTTAATGTTTTTCAACCTAGTAAATTTAAATTTTCACATGTCTCCGCACATTTTAAGCTGAGAATAGAAACAGGAAGTAGCAGGAATCCTTTGAGAGACAATGCACTCATAAAATTTTCAGCCTTATTTTATAGACTTAAGATATTGGATTGCTGTTTGGATTCCATTAAGTTTTAAGAAAATTTTGAATGTAAAATCACGGTTGCAAACTGTATTTTCAAATGTCATATATAACATCTCTTTCAACCTTTTCTGTCATCCATATTAATTCTTTTTTTCTTTTGGTTTTGAATACTTTGCCTGTGACTTTCTTTTAACAAACTATATTGAACACCAAGGCTGTAATCCAGACTTATGGCCATTCATATTGCATTATCTGAGGCTCCCAAATGAATAGCCTGGCATTTTATGGGAAGATCATGTTTTATTCTATATGTAATTCCTAAAAGCTTTTAAAAAAAAAACATGAATAATTGACTGTGAGGGTCTCTGGATTTTCTCTGTATGAGGTGAGATCCATTTTCTGCTAAATGAACACTACAGTAAACCTAGGTTTAGGTTTACTTGTGTTAGGGAAGCTCTATAGGAACAGCATAAACATTTCTATTTTGATGGTGTGATGCTTTTCAAATGCCATAGCTTCTTTTTTATTATTTAATTAACTAATCTTAATAAAAGAGTGAACTAATAGATACACTGAAGAGGCAAACACCTCATTTATGATGCTGTAACTCTAACATGAGATCACATTTCACATAGATCTGATTTATTGTTAATAAATATCTGCAATTTTTTTTCTCAGTCTCCTTTCCATTACATCAGATTTAAAACAGTGGATTAACGGAGAGTCAACCCTCTTATTGTTCATATTCACGATTCACTGCTGAGATTCCCAATACAGACTATATTTCAAGATTGTTTTTACTTGATTCTTCCTATCTCTTTGTTGCTCCTATCATTTCATGTCTTTGCTGACAAATTCTATGGAAGAAAAGGAAATAAGCAAAAGAATGGGGGAAAGAGAAACTGGGTAAAGACAATCTGTAGCATTTGGTCTGCAATTTGTGATCATTGAAGCATAAAATAACACAACGTGATTTTTGTTCTGTGTCTTTAGATTGTTTGGCCTGTATCTCATTCCCGAAGGGATGAGTGCAAGTGGGCTGGAAAAGATATTCTGGTAAGTACAAATCTTTTTAGCATTTTTCTTTTCTTTTATGAAACATTTTAAATATTTTATTAGGACTTATTGTGTTAATTCTTAAAGTATTTTTCCTCCTCTATAAGGTCAAACATCTGATCGTAAGTTCAGTCTTCAGTTATCTCATCCTTCTTATTCAAAATAATGAAATTTTGTCTTCATGACCAAGGGTTTAAGTTTATAAATGGAAATCATGCAAACGAAATAGCATTTATCTACCAAAAAAAAAATAAAAAAAAAAAAAATCAACAAGACAGAGAAGGGAGGAGAAACATCAGAATAAGAAATATTAACCCTTGTATACTTGTCTCCTGATCTCAGGGTACATAATATTTTGACCTATTTTTGCCCTGCTCCCGGTCCCAGTCCTACAGTGAGTTCCAAGAAGTGCCTTCTCTTTGTGTCATCTCCCTGGAATCAGTGGGTTTCCCTAAGCTCTTTCCTGCATGGAGTTCATAGCAAGATTGAGGTCAAAGTGGTTTAAACATTCTGCAGCAGGTTTGGTGCCTCAGGAAAGACACTGTTAGGCTAGGCATAATTTTCTGTACATTTTCCTTCATCCCTGTGTACGTCTTGTTGCCTGTATTTATGAGGCAGGAGAGACATAGCCAGTAGCCCCCAAATAATAATCATTCCACACTGATTATAACTATCTTCTTTATAAGAACAATATGGGAAATGGGAAGACAGGGCTGAAGAAGGGGGGGGGGGGGGAAGATAAAAAAATACATGCTTACAATAACCCAAACAAATACTTGCGTAGCATAGCCAAATGGGAAATCATTGTGGTTGCCAAGGTATAGCTGAGAGTGGAATTTGGCCCCGTGTGTATATGCTATTGGCCTGATTTTCAGAGATGATTCTGTAAAATATTCATAATGCCAACCATATGCCTCTAGAGAGCTCCATTTGAATAATTTCCTAGGTCATAATAAAAATAGTTTCATCAGTCTTTACCTAGGCCGTAGAGGACAGTTGTCTTCATAAAAAGCCATTTGGGAACAGTAGAGGTGGATTAGGTAAAAGCTAAGAAATATGGGCTAAGCTGTATATGTGAAGGGATAGCTAAAGTGCCAGGTACTTGGGCTATCTCATTACATAGAAATAATGCATTGAAATTAATCCGCCTTCGTGATCACAAATAATTTTCAGGAGTGCATTGCAAGGTGAGGACTAGAACATCTAACATTCAAGGTTAAAAAAATAAGGCTAATGTTAAACGTCGGAGCAAATTGACTAACCTCATAGCTTGATCTTATACTAAGTATTATGTTATTACATTAAGTAGATTTTTTGATAGCTCGGGTTGAAACCTAGAAAATTAATAGAAGATTCAGCACCTAGAATGAAAGTATACTTTTTTTATTTTTTAATAATTATTTCCAGAAATTCACAATAGTAAGAAAGCATATGTTTTATATGTTGCACTAGACTGATTCCAATCCATCCATCATAAATAGAGATACTATTATTCCGGAGTGGGCTGGGAAGTTCAGGTCCCCATCCTCTGACTGTGGTAAGCTTGAGAGGACTATTTATAACATAACTATTTTATTCACCTTGATGATTTTTTTGCTTCCTATGATATTAGGGCAGCTACACCTGCTGATCACGAGTAAAAGGTGAAGCCCATACCCCACTCCAGTGCAGCGTGTCACCCTGGCGCTTCGGCTCCCTGCTGTGATCCTGTGCATCAGAAGCAGCGCTCCCGTGAGCTGCTGGAAAAGGACAAGGCAGGGCAGGAGCCCAGAGCTCAGGACACAGCGCAGCCCAGCCTGAGGGTCACAGTAGTACAGCACAATGTTGCTAGAATCAGATAGTTTGTTTTCATAAATATTTTTCACATATATATGGGTTGTTGGGAGTGGTTTTGCTTTCTTCTTTTTTTTTCTTTTTTAATTTTTTCAGAGTTCTCTACAAGTGTATATGAAAAATAAAAAAAAATACAAATAAATGCATAGGTAATATGGAATGTGGGTTCAGTTTTAGTAGGCAACTAGTAAGATGGAATATGTATCTTGGTGTGTTCAGATCACCATCTTTAAATATTTACAGCTACCTATTCTTGCCATAAAGCAGTACAAACAAAGTATTTAATGTAACTGCTTTAACTGTAATTACAGATAAAGATTACAGATCATTTAAGGAACTTATTATTCCTCCCTCATTTATTCCTTAAAGCCATTGTCACTACCTTGGGAGTGTGAAATATAAAGGCCATAAAAATAACTCAACAGACTCTGATTAGATGGAACAAGAGAAATAATAGAGGACAAATAAAGTGGCATATAACCATGCTGGATTTAATACTGCTTTCAGCATGTACCACTGCTAAGATATTACATACTTTTCACTCATGATGGTTCAAAACTTTCTACATGACAGTCTCTACTTCTACATTGAGGTCTTTTTTTAAAAAAACCCTTTTTTTAAATTATTGATCTCCAGGGGAAGTCAGTGCTGAAAACGCAAGTCCCCACTAATAGGCCAGGTGCACTGCAGCAGCTGCAGCGCAAGTCTAACCCCGGCTCTGTCCCACCGCTAACCTCAGCTATGACCTCCCAGATTTCCTCTCATAATTATAAGAGGTAATTTACTGTCGTTTTCACTCCTTCAGAGGGATTCCTTGTGCTGACGCTGTCAGTCATGCCAGCCCAGGCGCAGCAGGTTTGTAGCTCAGGACAGTCCGTCCGGGACTGGAGGAGAGCGGCCCACCTGGGCTGTTCCCGCTCTCCTGACATCCCTGTCTTCCTGAAGCAGTCATTTGCATTTCTGTTTCTTAAAGGGCTTAGTATATGTTAATTAGTTAAGCTTTCCTCACTGTATAGATAGATAAACCTTTTAAAGTATGCTTCGGATCTTTTTTTTTTAATACGGGTAACTGAGAAGAGAGGCTGAAAGACTCCCCCCGTCTATGCAATACTTACTTACAGCAGGACTTCTCTGATAAGAGTCAACTGCTACACTTTTTCCCACAAAATATAGATTTTTTCCAATAAAATTGCAATCACTGTCCCATGTAAGTAGGTAGTATTACAATATATTTCCATTTCCTCAGTATAAAGTATCACACAAGCACCAAAGTAACATTGTTCATGAAAAATTAAAGGCTATAAATAACAAATAAGATATTTGCTTACGTAATTCAACTAAATGAGCAATTCTGTGAGGATTTCTTGCTATTCTGGACTTCAGTCTCTCATTTGATCTATTCTGGTTGCTGTAAGTCCTGTGAATATTTCTCACGATTCCTGACCAGACCTTGGTAACGATCAAAGAAGACAAAGTCTCTATGGAATAGTTCTCAGCTTTTATACTGAACTTAAAGTACAGACATGCTGTTAGTCATATCCTTCACTAGTGAGCCTCAATATTTTGATTTTAAGATCTCACAGGCACCTGGGACCCAGCAGAAACACATGGCAACCTCTGCATTACATATGGGTTAAATAATAGGTAACTGCAAAAAAAAAAAAAAACCTCAAAACCTGTGGCTACAATTCCACTCTGACATTCCTGAGATGTCATAAACCAGCAAAGCAAAGCTTGGGTGATTTACAAAAGTTACCAGAAACACTAGTTAGTTTTGCAGGTAGGGATAGGGTAGGGATAGCTTCTTGACTGGAAAGCTCATCTAGCCCTTAAACTATTAATTTACTATTGTTTTAACAGTTTTGGCTGCTGTCTAGTCGATACATCTCTGCGCTAGATTTGGCTGAGGTGCCACAGCAGTAGTTCACGTGGTACACAATTAATCAGAGAAATCCCTATAAAAGCTAATGATAGATTCCTATGACTTGAAAGCTTTAAAGATGTGTTTCTGAAGGGCACCTTAGGATGTTATTTTCAAGTGTGATTTGACTATCATCTAATTTATTTAGCCACTTTTAAAGATCCCAGCTCAAATTAAATTGTTGAAATGGTCCCTTCTGGCCTTGACTTGTATAAATCTTTAAAATTTCAATGGGTACTTCAACAAAGTCACATAGGACAAGCTACATGATGACAGATGCTTATACACACGTTGCAGGCTGTATGAAATCAGCTTCTCCCTGGATGTTTCTGGTGAGAAATAAATGTTGATACAAAGAGCACCAAGAACTTTTACTCGGTACCTGCAAGCTTTGACAAATGCTCTGTCACAGGAGCAAACAGGCCATACAGGGACTTACACTGTCTGGTCATTCCCCTTAACAGCTCAAGTGTATCAGCACAAGTGTGTGTGTATCAGCAGTGACTGTATTATAATTTATAGGAGATAGGCATTTACTTAGGTTATTTAATTGCCATTAAATTTGACCTAGTTCTTAACTCTTACCTGAATTCAACTGTGATTGACTTTTTTGTACTTGATAGTTCTCTTGGTGGTAATTTGGAATCTTTTTAGATCAGAAACCTACTCCCAATTAAGCAGCAGCAAGATTCTTTACACTATACATGGTATAGCTAAGTTCTGTGCACGCTTCTTTGCCTTTAAGTGTGGCTGGCACTTAGTTATTGAGTTTATGGTTCATGCAGGCAGAATCACATGGCTGTAATTTAATTCACCATCTCATTTGTTATGATAATACTTAATTTAAGCCAAATTTCATATGCCATTTCAGATTATGCTTCCTTTTAAGTTTTCTAGCCCCTCCCTAAATCGTAGGAAGATTAGCAATTCCATAGGCTTATAGATCCATCAGTGTGCAATGATTTAATTTGGAAAGAAGAAAAAGAAAAAAAAGAGAAAAAGTGGTGTATAACTTAACAAGTGTCCCTCAGCCATATCTGGTGATACTTTGGAAAAACAAAGTTGGCAATAAATGAGCACTATTCCCTTTAACTCACTTTATTACTGTTGCCTTAGGGAAAATAGAAGAACATGGAGGCAGAAAGTAAAAGTAATTCTTTTCATCTGTTATTGTAAACAAAGATCTGAAGACGGAATCTGAAAATTAAATATACAATACTGGCTGGATCTAGAAAGCCTGCTTCTAAATTCATCTGACAGGCACAGTTTTTCCGGTCAAATTACTTCTGGCCGTTTAGGTGTGCCAAAGAGAAGTTCATCCCTTTCTGTCAGGGTTCTTCCATCGGAGGAAGTCTGCAGCCAGATTTCCAGCTTTTCTATCGCCAGCCCTCACCGCCAACCCCGTTTCCCGTCTGGCTGCCTGTCTCCAGCGTAGCACTGAAATCCTTTCACAGAGCCTAACGTCCCAGGACCCCCATCCAGCCTGGGGAGAAGGGAAAGGTGAATGTCCCCTGGGGTAGGAAGGGGTAAAGTGAACAAAAATCCAAAGCAATGGCTCTCCAGTGAGCTTAGAGACAGAATTTACTCTCAGTATTCCCTACTACAAAGAGAAATGTGAGTTATGAGCCATTTGGAGACAAATAGTGCCACTGCATATCCCTTTCAACTCTACTGACTGTTCCAGTTAGTAAGCTAGGATTATTAGCTTGAGGGCTGCTCACTCCTTAATCTTATCCATGACCTTTTAACGTGGGCGTGATTTCCTACCAAGACATTTCTTACCATTTGTGAGACATTTTGTAAGTAGTGTTCTGCTTTAATATTGCTGCTGCATAAAACTGTTTTGCATAGGCTACAAACAAAACAGAAAGATGGGGCGGGGGGGGGGGGGAATAAAACAAACCTACGACCCTTTCACTTAGAGGTGAACTGAGCTTGGGAAAAAAAAGAAGTATATTACACTGGAGTTTTTCAAAGTCCTGTGGAGCTCTCTAACAGAATTTTCTCCCCCAGGAAATTCTGGCTACATCAGCTCCAGTTCTTGGATGGACCCCCCAACACACCCACCAGCATAAAGCCTCATTTATGGGTCTTAGTTCAGACGTTGAGCCTACAGCTTGTATTCATTAAGGCATTTGCATATATTTCTTTATATGAACTGACCAAAGCAAATCAGTTACTGTAAGGTAGTAACTTGTGTACTTAAAGAGAGGAAGAATTAAGTTGGCAGTTGTTCAGATTTTCATATTTTACCCATTTATGTATCATGGGAAGTCATTTAAGTCTTTGAATATGGGGAACAAATTGATATAGATCAAGGAGAAAGGCAATTTTCCAATTTGGGGCTTATTTTTCTGTTTATAGGTGTGACTATAGAAATTTGCCTCTGAAGGAAACTTAATATTCATCAGATTCAATGCAGTCTTGCAGAACTGTTTTCTTCATTGTTTTTGAAATACAAAGTCACAGAGTCAGCAAAGGGGAAGTAAAGGAGAAATGAAGGAAAAAATGTTCCCAAAATTATGGGGTTTAATTGTTTATCAATAGGTATTCCTCATGACCCCTACTTTGGCCTTGGAAAAGTCTGAGAGTTACTTTTATTTATGGCTGAGTTACCAGCTATTGCTGTTTCAAAATTATGTTGGGTAATTCCTTGTTATGATTTACTGCATCACAAGATAGAGTACATTTATTCTTTGTACATTTCTTTGCAGAGAAACACATTAACTGGACAACTAGTAAAAATGATCGATATCCCTGTTTTCTTTCAGGGCTTCAGTCTGAAGCTCATGAAGTCAGAGAAAAGCCTTTCTCTTGGTGCCAGTCACATCTTTTTTTTTTTTTTTTTTTTTTAATTTTCTTTAATGTTTTTTTTCTATTTTACCAAACAGACAAGGGGAACAGGGAGGGGGCTGGTTTACTTTTGGGGTTTTTTTCCTGTTGCTTTAGTAAAAGGAAGGCTAGTTCAAAAATCAAGGATAGGTCCACTCTGAAAGATCACATATCACAGTTCCTCTATACTCAAGATGTAGTCACTATGTCACTATTAAATTACTCCACAACTAATTTTCTTTCTGTAGTCCTGTGACTTCCATACACCAAAAATAGGTCTACTAAATTCCTCCTTGCTGCACACAAGTCTAAAATACTGTCTTTTTTTTCTTTTGTAGTAAGTAAGAGGACTAAATACTAGTTAAAGGGAAAGTTCTTTAAATAACCTAGGAAATAATATGCAATTATTTCCTGTGTCAGAGCTAATGCTTTGTTCAGTTTCTGCCTCTTGATGTCAATAGAAGATCTTCAAAAAAAGCTTTTCAGTGTAGAGAATGTTTTGTATTCTGAAGAAGAATAAGAAAAGTAAGAATTAAAGGGAGAATCTATATCTTTCTCTCTATCAGGGAACGTGGTGAGAGGACAAGGGGCAATGTGTTTAAGCTAAAAGAGGGGAGATTTAGATTAGATGTTAGAAGGAAATTCTTGACTGTGAGGGTGGTGAGGCACTGGCACAGGTTGCCCAGAGAAGCTGTGGAGGCCCCATCCCTGGAAGTGTTCAAGGCCAGGTTGGATGGGGCTTTGGGCAACCTGGTCTAGTGGAGGGTGTCCCTGCCCATGGCAGGGGGGTTGGAACTAGATGATCTTTGAGGTCCCTTCCAACCCAAACCAGTCTGTGATTCTACTGATTTCTCTTGCTTTTGGGCTTTTATTTTTTTTCCTGACAGAGTGATACGGTCTGTGTTGTATCAAATAATCTATTGATCTCTTTTTCCCTTGGGTAATTCCTTCCTGATTAGCATCTTCCAAAACTTTAGGCTACTATACATGTTTCATGAATTTTAAAAAAACCAAAACAAAACATACAAAATACCACAACAAAAGGAAAAAAAACCCCAAACACTCAACAAACTCTCATTTCAACAATTTCACTTTGGTGCCAAAGTTTTACTGAGTGGGAATTTTAGCCTTCTGTCACTTAAGATTTCTCTGTTCAGCATCTCTCTATGGTGTTAAAATAGTTTAATATCCACACATAATTTCTGGATTCCCACAGTAAGGCACATGCAACTTCATAGTCTAGTTTACAGAGTATGTTTATTTACAGGCACACATATTGCTAAGCAAGCATCCCTTATAGATGCAATAGTCTTTTGCTTCCTTTCAACACTTCATGGTTTTATGTTCACTTTCAACACAGAAGTTGTGAGTATATTTATCTTAGGTGGCTGTGAGTGGAAGTCATTGCAGGATATGCCTGTAATATGCTGAATAAAGGCAAGCTGACTGATACTGAGCCTAAGTGCTTCATGTGCCTACAACAGGCTTGACGACCTCTTTGTCTGAAATGCTCCACCCAATTAGCAGGTGTTGATCCTATTCGGAAAGGCAGGGTGTAATCTGATTTCTCCAGGAGACAGGTGATTACCCCACCCAGACAGGAAAGATAGATGAGACACTCTTTAGATCTAGACTGTGGTCGCAACTTAAATTACTGCTGGGCTTGGTGAGACTGCTTGAGCTGAAACCAAGCAGTAGTGTTCATTTCTTTGCTAATAAAGCCATGCCAAAATGTGGGACAGGTTTACTCTATGGAGCAAACCCAATTTAATTTTAAAATTATGGTCAGAAAAGAACTGCCTTCTGCTTGACCTCAGGGCTTCCCAGTGTTTTGAGTTATTCCTTAAATAAATTACTTCTGTGCTGTAGGAAGTACATACTACTGAAAAAACAAAATAATTCAAAATAAAGGAAGCTTGCTAGCACTCATGGAAAGGCTAACAGTCATGCTGCGGCTGCGAAATCCTGAAAACCCACTTGTTTGCCGGACTACATCCACAAAAGACTTTGTTTTGTCTTGTTAACCGTGCATTAACCAGATGTACAAAAATATGAGATGGCCATTAAATCAGGTATTTAGTGCTGTAGCCTTTTCTTGGCATCCCTTTAGCTGTTCACAGGTCCAGAACAATTATTTAAAAATGAAGAGTTAAGGACTGGAAACATGTCTTGTAATTTGAACATACTGAATGCTGAAAAATTTGGACAAATCTTACTTCTTAAGAATGCTAGGTCAGATGGTTAGTGCTAACGACAAAGATTTGAAGGCCTGATGTGTTTGGTCCTTGGAGTCAAGGGAGGCATCTTTAAAGCATGGCTTATAATGACTTCTTCTAATGGCTTCTGGTTTGCGGCTGTTTTCAGGACAGACCCTAGGGAGTATCCCACCTGGCTTAGCTACCTCCATGCTTAGCCTTAGCGCTAAACTTTGGGCCAAATGACCAAGTACTAGTAGTGAACACCAGATTTGCAAGTAGTTAGGTAGGCAGGGAAGCATTTTGTGTTTCACCCTCACTAACACAAAGGAAGGACCAGAGGAGCTTCCCATCTGCTGTGCAAGTGTGCTGACAATACAACTGTTTGCTAATATGACACGCAGTTTTGTGGCTTGAAGGAATCAGGATATATCTGCTTTTTTTCAGTGGTGTTTTTTATCATATACTTTGTTAGCTGGTTTCTTTTTTCCTGTCTTGATGCTTTAATGGTTTAAATTCATGCAGACATCCTGCAACTTGAGTTAATTATGCATTTTAAATATTCTCATGAACTCTTGTCATATCAAAAAATCAGACAGGTAACAGGCATAACTTAATTGGAAAGATAACTGGAAGTACAGTAAGTTACACCAGGCAACCAAAAATGTCTTATCAACCCTCATCAGCACCTTTAGCCTGAAATTTCTCAGGGCACATCTTGACAACAGAGGAAAATCTAGATATGGAATTAATCAAGGGTTCCTCTGTAATGTTGGCAGTGGTCACCATGCCTAAGGGTAGTGTCATTCTTGATATCTCCAGAGAGGTC
The DNA here is from genome assembly GCF_011004875.1 of Balearica regulorum gibbericeps. NCBI lineage: Eukaryota > Metazoa > Chordata > Aves > Gruiformes > Gruidae > Balearica > Balearica regulorum. The sequence goes on from NC_046184.1 coordinate 9,985,631, forward strand.
AAGTCCTCCAGATCACGATCCAATACAAAGCCCTCCAGATCACAATTCAATATAAGGGCCACTGAATCTGGGGATCTGTCAGCTCTTTCAAAGCTCTGAGTTGGGAAGACAAGCATAATTAGAATTCAGTCCACAAAATAATATAGATTTATAAAAGAGACTAGATATTCTGTTTACCTAGACGTCTTCTAGGTTTATACTGGATTTGTGTGTGAGAGTGATGCAATACACACTGCTTGTAAGGCTTTGACTAATGGAGAAGTAATCTCCAAGAACTAAGTTAATAGAAATCCCTTTCTGTAACACAGACCCCGATACTTCAGCTGCTCAGCTGACTTCACTCAGCACTCAGACTGACTTTGTCAGAGGGCAGGACTATGAAACATTGATCCTGCTGATTGCAAGGTACAATAATGACAAAACAGGGATGGAAATGATGTTATTGATTCAACCTGCAAGGGGTACACAGTAATAAATCATAGTCTGCAAATGTTTTCATGCCAGCTGGCCTCCCCCGCTCTAAAATCATACACCTGCCTGTACAGGTTCGGCTGGAAGGTTATCTCATCGAGTACAGGTGCCAGGCATCGCTTCCCCACCCATCAGGGCCCCTACAAAGCTCCTAATACTCAGGGACTTTCCTGTTACTGCCAATGCAGCACTTAACACAACAGCTTTGCAGCAGTGTTGCCAACTAGCTTACTCCAATAAAATAAAATTTTGAAAGATTGTTGCATTTTAACAGAACCAGAATAATTTGCTTTGTTCCCTGCCTATTCCAGGCCTCTTTAGGCAGACTGTACTCTTTGACCAATATTTTTCTAAGTGCTACTGTAATAGAAAGAAGGAAACAGTACCGATTTTTAAATAATCTCACTGCATTTTACAAAAATCTGCACACAGGCAGCAAGAACTGTGAAAGCATATGCCATGGAGAGCTCACCCAGAAGAGGAATTCCTTGCGTGTATTTACTGACATGCTAAAGTGTTTGCAGGATTTAGCTGAGAATCGATCATCTGTGTGCACAGCAATCACTCGTGTATTTATTGCAGTAACACTCCAGAAATATTTTCCTTGAAACAATGCTGCTGCACGCTGAAAAAGATATCTAGCCAATACGGACTGAACTGATTGCAGCTGGCAGTAGCCCACTAGCAAAAGAGAAAAGTTAAAAAGCTCCCTGATAAGTCTGAACCATCTTTCAGCAGCGTGATAAATTTGAATGACAGCAGTAATATCAGGGATTACTTATTCTCCATGGATATCCCTGACCTTGCCACTTGAGAATTCAACTAATTGGACAGCAGCAGAAAAAAAAAAGTAAACATATTAATTAAACTCATGCATGGGACTTTATATGGAAACTGTCCATCCACTTAGATTTGAAAGACAAAACACATATTTATTTTGTTTGTCCAGCTGTTAGACGATAGCTTTAAATCCCCTTGTCCATCCAGTTTAGACCAAACCTTCTGATATTTTAGTCACTTGGCTATGTGGGAAGCCTGAAATAAAGGAAGAATGTATTACAGGCTTTGAATTAAATCAGCAGAAAACTGTTGAAGCTAATGATACTGTAATGGATTATTTGGACTTCTACTTACTGCCCTGCATAATCTGGCCATTTGCATTCACTATAATATCTGAGAAGTAGAACAGATATCAATGCTGGATTAAAAAAAAAAAAAAAAAAAAAGAAACTGCTTTCTTAAAATAAGGAGAATTAGTTGGATATTAGTTGGTCACAGGGACTTACCCTTTAACTTCCACTTAAAAAGATGTCATTAAAAACTCTTTGCTGTGTCAGTAATCCAGATCGAAGGATCTAAGTTCCAGGTTTCTGGAGGAGAGATAATTACTGGGAACTCATAAAAACCACTTAAATTCTGTTTTAATTTTCATACGCAGAGCAGATGTTTTGACAGATGGATGGACTTTATTTTTGTAACTGTCCGGGAAAAGTCTGCATAACACAGCCTAATCACTCTTACATATCTGTAGTGTTTGTTTTTCAATCTTTCTGAATTTGGCTCCTATGCTTTTGGTTGCAGACATTTTCTTTGTAATTTATTTTTTCAGGCTAATCTCTCTCTGCATAAGCCCTTCTAACAATCTGATATATAAATATTCCAAAACTCTTAAAAAATAAATGTGTATGTTTGGCTAGTAAGTCAGACATATTGATCTTCATATAGTGGGTGCCCTTCTGGAAAACTTAATTAACACTTTATCTTCTCTTCAAGACAGGCACTCTGCCCTTATACATAGTATATAATATCTGGAATTGAAATTTGGAGTTAAGAGCTCTGTCCAGACACACTGGACCTCTTTGACTTTAATTCACACTCGGAATGGAAGTGACAGTCTAGTAATTTCTCAACTTGTTCTACAAGTAGGAGTTTAGTACAGCAGAATTTGCAGTGGGGGTTGGTGCTTTGGCTGCGTTACCGTAGTATGATGCAAATGGTTTTAACCACATTCATTTCAATAAACTGTCAGCATGGAGCTGAGGATCTGAACCCCATAACCTCCTCAGTCAAGTTTAGAGGAAGCGTAAACATCTGAAATGTACCTGAAGTGAAATCCCTTTTCTCACTCAGGAAGCCCAGTAAACTTCTGGACACTTTTCCTTCCAGGTGGCCAAATGAACCTTTAACTCCTGTACACAAGGTAGAATGGCTTCAGTTGGATGTCCTTGTGCCTTTATATGCCAAACTAACCCCAGGAAAGCCTAGCATCTGCTTGGACTTTGCTGAGGGGTACGATCTGTATTCCTTCAAGCAGAGAAACAAACTGGACGGTGGCCCGTGTTTGGGGTGGTTGCTTCAGCCACCGCACATGGCAGAGCCAGGCCAGGGCACCAACCATTTCTTTGGCCGTGCTTGGAGGATATTGGCAATCGTGCCATCACAGGACTGTTTGCAGAGGCAAATCCAGCAGTTACACTGTGAAAACATAGAAAAGTAGCTATCTGCAGAAGTTGCCTCTGTCAGGACAGAGAAAGACAAACCTCACAGGCTATGCTAAAAGGTCTCAGACATGATGTAGGGGCTTGGCTACTTGGATTTTAAGGCAGAGGTACTTCTGTTCAAGGCCAAAGGCAGAACCTACAGCTCTTGGGGAAACCTTATACAGTTTATTGAAATATAAATGAAGATTAATCCTCTCCAGGGGTAGACAAGATAAATGAACGGGGATTTTGAGGACTGCAGTAACTCCCACATGATGTACTTAATTTTCTTTTTGAATATCTACCCTAATCATTCTGTACCATATGCAATCACTTATGCTTTCTGCTGTATGTTTGTATGTAAACTCAAGCTTTAGGGCATAACCCAATGTTTAGCTTTATATAGACAAGGAAAGTTTCCTATTATTAAGCTGCCCATTATAATAACCAGGATTATTAGGTTGAAGAATTTGTAATGATTCACTATGGTGATTCTGGTGCTCCTCTTCCTTAAGATTTATTTTCATAACCCATTCAAGTAATGCTTTCCTGCCTATGGTGAACTTTGCAAACCGCGCATTCATTTTCATTCACTTTAGGCTAAAAGGGTTTTAAACTCCCAGTCCACCCTGCTTTTACAAATTAAAAAAAAAAAAAAAAAAAGACCAACAAAAAAACCCCACAACTGATTTCCACCTGGAAAAGAACTTTTATGTCCAATTTTCTTCTTTCAACTGTTTCACTTGATGAAGAACAATATTCAAAGGGTATGGATAAGACCAGAATATATTACCTTTAAACAACATCCCTTTCCCAGGGAAAGTGCAAATGGATGCAGAGGTACCAGGGGGCTAACTCACATGCAGACACGGTGTTTAAATTCCCTGACAATTTGCTCCTCACGGCGTCTGTCTCTGGGTTACTTCCTCTTCCTCCGGCGGATATTTTCTCCTGTCTGCTGTATTTTACCGAGATACTACATTTCTTTTGTTGTCTTTGTCTCCTTTCCAGTGCCATACGCTCTGAGATCATGTAGCGAAATGCCTGGTTCTGCTGGCGCAGACCTTCACGCTGACAATGCAGCGCTGGCCTGGGGGTCTGGCAAGGGCAGACGCTGCTGCCAAGTGGGACAAGCCCAGCTGGAGACACCCAAATCATTCCAGGCCTCCAGCCAAGGGGGCCGGGGACTGGCTTTGTAGACGAGTTGACGTAGCCGCCGGTGTGGGGACCAGCAGAGCTGTCTGCCAGGTTTCACAAGCGGAGGTGCCATTGTAGGAGCCTCGCACTGAGGGCAGCAATAGGGAAGCAGAGCTGGAAAATGGGAGTCCGTCACCCAAGTCTCATGTCATGGCGGACTCAGGTCGCCTCAATGCACACACACTTTCCGTGATCAGAATATCTTCTTCGTCATACGTTACGTGCTGAGATTCGGAGTCCGAGTGAGTCATTCAAAGCTGTTAAAGCTGTTATAGGTTTATGGGAAGCATTTTCTTCCCAGAGCCACATAAACTAGGAAAACCTAATGCTCACCATCACAAAGAAAACTCTTGCAAAGTTCAGAATATCAAATGCAAAGGTACAACATTTCCATGCATCACGCTGTACCTGTGCAGCTGTACTCGAGCACAGTTAGACAAAGGAAGGAATCTGATTACCCTGCAATTGAAATCAATGTGTCTGTCGCTATTGTTCCAGGGAGAATAGCACCGTCTCCCAGGCAGGGCAGAAACTTCCACGTTGAAACTCCTGAGTTGACAAGGGCTTAAATCAGAACTGTAACTTTACTTTGATGTCATTTATTGTGGTTTAATACCCCTCTTTATTTATTTTTTAACAATCATGTAAAATATATAAAGAAACCTAATCTGTTACGGAGGTGTATGAGAATTTACTGAATAGACCTTAATGGTTCCTTTATGCAGCTATAAAACACGAGGAAGTTATAAGAGCAGTCTGAACTGGACTAGGAACTTTCAATGTTATATAAATTTATTTGTCATAGTCAAAGGTTTATTGCAGTAGGTATTTACCTTCCCCATTGTTTAACTAGCTTGTGTATTTGTCAGACTTCTATGGTAAAAAAAATGTTGTATAAGGAATTAAGGAGACCTTAAAAGCAGGGATGAATAAGGTAAATCTGCTTTTGGAAATATATTATAAATCTGGAGTAACTTTACTGATATTAACACAGTTACACTCCTATCAATTCTGAACACTTGAAGCTAAAGTATGCCTATGATAGAGTTAATTCCCCCGCCCCAGGCTAATCTGGGATAATTCAGTGAAGCTGATGATAGAATTTTTCTTAGTTTCCATCCATAGAAATCAAAGAGAACTCTGCCCCTAAACTAAGTAGGGTTTTCCATCTCACCTTTCAAGTATTAGCTATCTAATACCTTCTTGCTGTATATTATAGATAAGCAGTTGAACAGTATTTAGTGAATGCATATAGAGTCACAGGTGGTGCGGTGCTGTAAATCAGAGCAGCTCCACTGAAATCAGCTCAACCTGGTTTGATTCACACTGCCTGTGGGTCCAGCCCACTTGGCTGTGGTCACAGCATTTTGCTCTAACATTTCATGTTCTTCAAGCAGTCCATTTTTTAAAAAATTAACAAACTATAGTAGTAGACCACGAAGACATTTTTTTAAATCATGATACATCAAACCAGGCAAGGCAAAGCACTGTCCTACTGAAACAGTGCTGTGATTAAATTTGGCCAGATACAACTCTAAGTGAGAAAATTCTGAATTATTTAATAATGCACAAATCATTGGTCAGTTTTAAATTATGCAGAGTCGTCAGATGTTCCATCTGAAATAGAGATTATCGGAGTTTAAGAAAGGATCTATTTCAATTTTGTTCATTTTTAATGTTACATGAATTTGCAGTATTTGCCCATTTTTATTCTTGCAGGCATTGAATTATTAATACACTTTCATGGTTTGTCTATGTTTCTTTTATTAAAGGGAACAAAGGACAACAGCATTAAGAACACTATCAAAACATACATTGTAATTTTGATGATTTATGCCAGGTATTTGTTTAGTACTGTACCACTGTGATAGTGGAAAGCAGTCTGGATACATATACATATAATAAATGTATGTTCATGTTTATACACATGTGGGAGGAAGAATACGTACGCACCAGAAATTGTGTGTATTTTTATTAAGAAAGGTCAGAATGGAAAGAATTAAGAGAGGACCCCTGGTAACATCCATCTCTATTTCTTTCAATTTCCTGTTGGATTAGCTTAACTATCTCTCTGTTTTCTCTTCCATCTCAGTTGGAAAGATAACTTATCAGCGGTAAGGCAAGGACGTAGTAAGATTCTGTATGCTTTGGGTGCTTTTTTAATATGTTGCAATTATCTATTACGCAAATAAACAAAAAAAATTTGGAATACCAATGTCGTTTCAGCACAGTCCTTTGTGTAAGGCAGGGAATCAGTATTTTATCTGCGTAAGTTTGTTGCTTTTCCCTGTGGTGGCCTAAGGCATGCCTCAAATTGCACATGCATTTTCCGGGCAGAGCCATTGTTTTGTGTTTGAGAGTATCTGGTTTAATTAGCAAGCAAGTTGCAGAGACCGATGGTGCCAGTCAATGAGACTTCCGTGGAGGCGGTAGCTCAGGTGGTGTTTCCATGGGCCCTGGTCCACTTGGAGAGGTACGGCTCGGTGCTGTCCCAAAAAAGTCATCAAATAGGCATAGAAAAGTTTCCTTTGTTTTTAACACCAGCTTTACTGGAAATAATTTTATTTCAATGTTCTTATTTTTCTCCCGTTTGAAATCCATTATTTGTAATTGTGTCAGTAGACTGATTCACAGCCATCGACATGTTTCTTTTCAGTGTTAGACCTGATTGAAATAGAAATATTAAATAAACAGAAAAAGTCATCATCTTGACTATCAGGTTAGACATTTCCATTTTAATACCATTAGGCATTAATAACGACATTTTTGTTAAGAGGTAACAGATAATGTTTGTACTAGGGACTGATAGCGTTGCTATTAAGTTTTTAATTGCTGAGTTTTTAGTTTGCTAGATTTACTCGTGATGGATAATTTACTTTTAGGTAGAAAATGTGAAGTCCAAGTCTTGCAAAGCTTATATTCTAGGGCCTGTCAATAACTTCATTAAAGTTTAGCATATACATTCATCTTTGTAAAACTGGTCCCTAAGCACAGGCAATGGGGGTGAGGTAGCATTCATATTATTGTTAGAAATGTTATATCAATGATTTGGTTTTCATCAGCTCCTTCCATCTGGCCCATCTTTCTTCTAATTGTTACTTAATTGAATACAAGCAAACAGTTGGTCCATTTTTCTTCATTATTTTATTCTGACACATTTCTATAAATGGGTTTTGTCTTACAAACATGGCAATAGCATAAATTACAAAGATGAAGCATGTCTGAAACAAAAAATGTGATTTTTTTTTTGTGTGCAATCTTTTCTTCAGGGGTGGATGCTTTATTAAATGACAACCAAAGATATTTAAATGAGAACCTAAATCAGAATATCTATTAAATGCTTAGCAATAAACAAGCTTATAAACAGCCATGAAATGATCACACTTTTCAAATCTGTTCATTCAGCCATATATCCTCAACACAGAACAGCTCTCATTAGTCATAATCACTGAATTAACTTTGTGGATACATTTTTTCCCATTTTTCTTTGCAGAGAGAATGTGCTAATTTCATCAAGGTGCTTAAGGCTTACAACCAAACCCACTTGTACGCCTGCGGAACAGGGGCTTTTCATCCAGTCTGCACCTATATTGAAGTTGGAAGCCATCCTGAGGTAAACTATCTTAAACCAATATTTTTCTTTTTAATTTGTTTTTAATCTTTATTGGTGTTTAGCCATGATTTCTTCCTGCCAAGATGCACTCTCGCTAGTTTCTGTGGCTTGATGAGTGGATCCGGTAGGACCTGCTCCTGAATCAAGTGCTGATGTGCTGATTGATAAATCACAGCAGAATCTGTACTTTTCTCCCCTACACAGCATCTTTTCCCCAAGGGGCTTAAATAAATATGAATAAGCCCATTCTGCCTGGTTCATGAAAGTAAAAACACTCTTTTTATTTTTGGTCAGGACAGATACCAGCTATAAGAGGGGTAGTGCAGCCTGTGTGTTTATTCTGGAGCCAACTCTGTCCTTTAGTCTCCAGTCCCTACAGTCTGGCAGCTTCCTCCCAACTGGGAATTAAAATAGTGTCACACGTTCATAAATCCCACTTCTTAGATTTATCCTAACACACTGACAGTTTTTCACACGTGACCTCGGTTTTGTTTCTTTACTTTTTAGTGAAAAATAAATAATTTTGACCTCGCTCTTCCCCGCCATTTTTTCTAATCTGTAGTTTGCTGATTTTTGCTTAGTGCTGCAGAAAGTTTGCAGTAGCTTTTGTACTGTTTTGTCAACGATCGTCATAACTGAATAGAGAAGCATGGTCTTCCCTGGTGAAAAACAGTATCGCTCACGGAAAGCAATGGGACTATGCTGGTTTAAGATGAGTATGTAATATAAATTAGTCCACTTCAGTTTCAGTCTGGCTTATCTGAGTATCACTCCATGGACTTTTGCAGTTTAGCAACCAGGCTCTTGATGTGTTTTCAGCAGTCAGTTACTTAATTTATAGGTATGTTTTACTGGTGGATCCATAGTTGTGTTACTTGTAGCTTCTGTGATCTCTGAAGAACAGCTCTTTCAAGTTACTCTGTGGTTTTGCAGTTCAGGTTTACAGATTTCCCTGAAAATAAAGGCATATTGTTAAATGAATGAGGACTCAGGTATTTAAAAATCAGAATTTTGTCCTGTAGAAAAATTAACAGATCTTCTGAGTGTTGTCTTTATAGTCTGGGAACCATTTTTCCCTATAAAAAGTCTTTTGATATTTGAAACATGAGTCTTTAAAATGTTCTAAGGATAAGGTTTTGAAGGGATAAAGGAGCTGCAAAGTAGAAGGGTTTGTTGTTTTTTGTTTTTTTTTTTTTCATCTTTAATGTTTTATTCCTGAATGCATTCTTGGCAATTAGTGATTGTCTCTTGACCACACACAGTATGTCATTGCTTACTGCATTAAACAGATTCTCTGCTTCCTGAGATCCATTTGGGAATTGGTAGACATATTAATTAACTCTAGTTCCGTAAGATGTGTGTCAATCAATTCTTGGCTATCTGCCAAGTGAATCTATCTGCAGAGAGATAGCTGGTATGAGGTCATTTACTTCTGCATTTGGCTGTTTTATGACTGTACCATAAAACTAACACACACTTTATCAAGGATTTATAGAAAGGATGATCAGAGATGAGAGGCCAGATCCAACCTTGGTTTAACATTCTGGATTTTGAGACACTTGAGTCAATGATGTGTTTGGCCCTGGAGCTGGAAGAGGATGTTTGTTTCAGCTTCTTTTTAGCAGTCCCTAACTATCAACAAAATCTAAATTGCTGTGGGTTTGGTCATTTATGCAGTAAGGTTGATAGTCGTTGTGTGCCTGAATCATTCTCTTGACCCTTGGCTTCATCTTTGCAAACCAGGGAAGTCAAGAGTATGTTTATCTGAACTGCCTCAGACACTGTTAGCTTTTGATTTCCTTTTCATACTTAAGCTAGAGTGAAACCATCCTCACCTGCCCTTCCGGTGGCACAAGTTTCTGTATCCTCTGGACCGTCATGCAGGAGGGGTGACTGCCTTCTCAGCCCACGTCTGCCCATGCAAAAGAAAGTGGGGCAGGCAGGAGGAGAAAGTGGGCCAGAAAGTGGGGCAGGCAGGAGGCAAGCGGTACCCACCTCTCCTCAGACTTTGACAAATCTGACAGTCAGCCTGGATCTGTCCCTTGCAAAAGTGAAAATCAGATGAATAAATGAATTTATTAGATTTGCAATGAAAAATAATCTGGTCTGCCTCTGTCTCTCAGCCAGAGCCTGCTCCTTCCTTTCCCATACCACCCAGCCAGGAATTTCAAATGTGCATCTCCTCCCGGAGCTGGGGACGAGGAGGGTGCTTGGCTGACAGTAGCCATCAGAGGCACCGTGAACCGGGCGGGAGAAATACCCTGTTAGGTGCTGCACCCCTGCACCCTGCATCTGTGGGAGCCAGATGGTTTACACGGTCATGCCAGACAGCAGCGCTGGACGTGTCAAAGGGCCTTTGCTCCTGTGTCACGTACGGTTTACACCTCCCTAGCATACTAAAAAAGGTAAAAAGTGTAAGTGAAGGCAAGCGGTTGATTTTGAGTTAAAAAAATTGCCATCTACAACATTTCCTGAAGATTCATTTTCTGCCGCAACACTTGTGGAAAATTAACTGACTTCACCATCTGCTTATTTATTTTTCGAGCACTTAGAGAGGTAAATGTGAACTGATTAGGGGAATAGTCAGGGAATGTACCTACTGTCTGATAAGATTGCTTGTTGATGTGAGCTCTGAATAAAACCCACCTGCCTGAGTCCGGTGGAGGGAAGGAAATTAGTGTGTGCCAAACTGAAGAGGATGGAGAAGTGAAATTTAAAGAGACAAGTGGCGAGAGAGAGAAGAGACACTGGAAGCATTTGGAGTGGGCTGCAGGAGGCTGGAATATGGTACAGTTTTTATGATTGGGGAAAGGAAATAAATTACTTTGTGTGACAATCATAAAGTAATGGGAATATGAATTGTTATATCTGTTGAATATCTCTTCGATATGAAGCAGCGTATCACAGCCCCATTCCGTACTTGAAGAAAACCATTTCTAGTGATGAAACTAGGCAGGTCTAATTGAGTTTGATGAAGTACAGTATCAGAAATAATAATAAAAAGGTAAAAGGATATGAACAGCATGCTGTGCATCTGATTAAAAATGATCTGCGCAAATGTATACAACCTAATATGTTGTGAATTACACCGCAGTCTAAGGAGTAAAGCAGACTAATCTTTGCTTAAATCCTTTCCAGATGTGTAAGTGAATAACCACAGTATTTAGAGAGACGAATAAAGTTAATGTTTGAAGAGACTCAAGCACGTAAGCCATGAGTAAGCAGGAAAGAACGTATTTAGAGAGAATGTAGCATGTGTATACGCAGAAAATACCTGAGGAGAGCCTAATTTAAAGCATGAGATCATCCATTGGAGAGGCTATATTTGTACCTTTGCTGAATGGGGCAAACTGGCTCATATGCAGACGTCTATATTGTATGTTTAGGTGAGATGACCTAACACAGACACCTACACCAACTCCAGGGATCCGGGGTTAGGCAACACGTGGCATTGTCTCCACGTAACACAATATAATACAAGAAACAAATTACCAGACAAAACAAGAAAGTAATTAGTACTGATATGTTCTGCTCCCACTGACTTCTGAGGAAACAGGATTGGATGTGTAGGAATGTCGTACTTAACGGTTGCAAAATTACACAAGTCAGATCTGTGCTTGAAAGGACCAAATCCAACTGCAGGGAGACACAGAGGTACATTAAACCCACTAGAAAATCACAACAGGATGCAGAATGCACCTGCCTGTGCATGCCTGAGCAGGGGGAAGGAGCCCTGCTCCCTTTCCCCAGGGCTCCCTTTGGGGTAGTTTGTGTGAACCAGCAGGGAACAGTCCTGTTTAGGAAAGAACAGGATTTTCCATTTACTTAACCCTTACGTACAGGTGGAGGTATAGAGAATGCCCTATAGAACCTTTTTTTTTAACACTCAGACAGACATTACAAGAGCTGTACAAAATCGTTTGCCAGATCCTCAGCAGGAATGCATTACGGGTTTCTTCAACAGAGGTAAATTAATAGATGCTGTCTGAAGAACTAACCCGGCTTCTTTTATTGTCTCCTAATTCCAAATTTCTTGTCATTGTCCGACAGATTAAAACTCATTTTTAACTGGATGAACTTAAAAGATCTGGGATCACTTTACTTGCAGGTTATTTCTCATTCGTAATCAATAAAGAAGCTCTAAATTTAGTTCAGATTTATGATGTACATAAAACATTAAGTTATTGCATATGAAGTTATATAATGCTACCACCTGTAACATATTTGCTTTTTCCGGACTCTGTGTATTTTAAAAATCTTTGGTTCAACTCATAAAATTTTGCTGAATTAGACTTTCCACTTTTTTTATCCCTTCTGTACTTCACATTAGAAGAGCTCCAGAGTGCATTTTCTAAGTAATGGACATCCTGTTCTGATACATTTATGCATCTGTCTTTTTTGTCAGTCTGTATATATTATACCCATGCATATAGTGATGGAAAAGCGTTTTTTTTTCCTAACGGAATGACTCTGAAGGAACACGTTACTTGAAGGACCAGTGCTACTGCTGGTAGAAAACATGTTGTGTTCCATTATCTAATATAAAATTCAGGGTGAAACATTGGCTTCAGCAGTAGCAGATGTGGCATAAATTGGTCTGACTGCACTGAAGACAGCAGAGCTGTGTCAGTTTACATCAGTTAAGATTCTGACCTGTGGTTTTTAAGTGAAACATTTGAGCAAATGATTTTTTAAGTTAAGAATCACCTGAGGCTAATTTGCTTTCCATCTAATTAATTGTACCTTTCTATGGCATTTATATACTTACCAAATATAGAGAGAAAATATGAAGGAAAAGGATAGTGTTAAAGGATGATTCTCATTTGTGAGATAACGGTTGTGTGATATAACAATTATTTGTGACATACTAGTTCTAAGCATCACTATAATCACAAAGAAATCCCAGTAAAAGATGATCTAGTTTACAGACTGTAACCCCCTATTTTAGTTCAGGCATGCTTTCACCTTTCAAACCACTGGATATCCTGTTACTATAGTACATGAAAATAAAACTGAAGAGCCAGATTTCTAACTTATCTAGCATTTCTTTCGATCGCCTGGGTAGTTTTGCCATGGGAAAAAAGAAAACGTGTCTTAGATGTTTAAAGGCTGATGTACTTCACCTTGTTTCATAAAAAGCAGGATAATGATTTCTGCTATACTGGGAAATCTCAGGTATTGGACCTTTGGTACTGATGTTCTTGCCTGCGTAGGATGACAGGTAACAGGATAGTCAGTGTTAGGCACACATCTGCCCAGGCATCTCACAGGGTCAGTGGCCAAAATCATGAAATAAAGGGGTTTGATTCCTCTGGAGGCTGCTAGGTCTGCAAACCATCACTTCTGCTGCTCCACATTACATCGATTTCCAGTCCCTTAGGCTACCCTGTGTGAAAACTTTTTGCATAAAATCAGGTTTTTCACACATGTACAATTGTTAAAAAGAATAAATCTTGGCATAGTTATAATCTTCCTGGTATTTTGGAAGTATATACTTTTATATACAGTTATATGTAGCTATATATAGCATTTTTATTTTTTTCCCCAGCCATAATTCACTATGTTATTGGTTGGTAAGGGATATGCTATGGGAACTTTCCAGTGACCTGAAGACAATATTTACAAGTGGAGTACAGGGAAGGGACAGAGAACATGACAGTCGTTTCTCAGAAGACAACCTAAGCAAGTAATTTGTTCTGGTAAGGTCTGACAAATATTTCTTTAAGGAAACTAGGATGTGTTGCTGAAAGCTCTATGTATTTCTAAGCACCGTCATGCAGAGGCATGCATTTCTTCCAGGCTGAATGCTGTGTCCCAAACGGCACTTCTTGTTATGTGGCATTATCTTGTGATAAAGTTACAGAAGTAGAAGGTCACCATAAAGAGGTAACCTGATTCCCATTTAAAAGACTTTTTGAAAAACTCCATAAACCCCTTTGTAAACAAATATGAATCATGTTCATGGTTAAATGCCATTATTTGTGAAGGCCTGCCTTTGAATACACTGCAGATCTCCTTTTACTTTAGCTGTTTTTTGAACACTTGTTTGCTAAAAGAGAATTTAAACTGGGAAAACTCAGATTTTTCAAAAGTTCATCCTGTCATCCTCAACCAAAATATAATTCCAATAAAAATGTATATCCAGAGTAGATCTTTTAAAGTATGACTGTTAGGCTCTACCTGATAATTTGTCTGTCAGAATAGTTTAATTTATGAGGTAAACGTCTCTCAATTGATTAGCACACATGATTAGCTGATCCATTTGCTCTTCCATTTACCAACGTAAAGGTATATTTGTAAGAATAAGACTATTCCAAATCATATGCATGCAAAGGATCTTGCTCGGTATCTTAAAATTCAGATGCAGTACAAGTATCATTTTTTGGGGGGAAAGTATTTAGCAAAGGGGTCATGCTTTAATCATTGACAGGAAATGTGAACATCATAGGTTTTCAGCTGTCATTTAATGCATTCAGTCCTGCCCTTGCATATTTCATAATTACACCTAAGCAATTTGGAATCTATTTATGTCTAAAGTGACAGAAAGTCAGTAATTATGTCTGAGGTTCACTCTGAGATTTACAAGTTGAACATTTACATGCAGGAAATGAAATCAAGTTTTAAACTATCGCAAGTCAAACCAGTGTGGTTGGTTATTTTATTTCTTCACCTTTATTCCTCAGTCTACAGACTTAAATCGTTCAGGCAAAATGGAAGCACGGTTCTTTAGTAAGTCATACAGAGGAGAAGTATAAGATAGGATGAGAAACAGAACAAACACATGGAATTTACAACTGCCAGGGCCATTTGCTGCACAGCAGAAACCACTAATGAAACCTCTTTTATTATTCAAGACTGATCAGTTCAGCTATTCAGCAACTAACTTTTGTTTAAGACTTGATAAATATGTTGAAATTGCTGTGGCAGACCTCCCAGTTTATTCTTAAGTATATATAAAAAAACCCCAACATCAACTCCAGAACCATATTAATTTAATATTACTTTATACATATGTTTTAAAGAAAATGTAAATGAAAGTCACTGCAGGTGATGTTCTAACACCACAGTTTGGGTTTATTTGAAAACTTCCCTGAGAAGAGAGAGCACTGGTAAGGATCTGGTCTGTAGATAGCATCCGTGTTTCCATGGATCTGGTCTGATCACTAGAGACATGCAATGACACAAAATGAAGCTTGATAGTAGCAGAACCCTGCATATTCTCCTCTACTGTTGAAAAAAACAACCGACACAAAATAGCTTTTAACACAGATTTATTTTTTTATTATTATTTTCTCAGTGCAAAAAGAGTCCAGTGTGAACGATAGTGTCAAATCTGAACCTCTTGCCTCCTAATGAGAGGAATCTATGCGCTAGCACGCTTCCACTGAGATAACTGAGATGCCATTGTTCCCTCACGGTACATGGCTTTCGCCTTCTGTGGCTGAGAAATGCTGGTTGATTACAGTGGAGAACTGTATACAGTACGCCACAGCTGAATGACTTCCATGAATAAGAAACTAAAGCCAGTCAACATATTCATTAGGTTCAAAGAAATGAGTCTCAGAACTGTGGGAAAACTTTTGTTTATGCTGCTGGAGGGGAGGAAAAAAAGAGTGAGATAGAAAGAGACCTCCATGGAAGTAAATTCGCAGAGTGGAGCGTGCACACGCGCACATGCAGAACCGTTGAGTGGATTTTCACTCACACCACAGGCAATGTCTTGCTTTGTGAGTCTATACCTTAACACCATGGGTAACTTTGAATATGCTTGGATAACAGCTGATTCAAGTTGAAGACACTCTTAGGATCTAGGTCTAAATTCTTTTTTTTTTTTTTTTTTTTTTTTTTTAAATGTGGAGTGATTTTTCCTACTACCAATTGGTTTCAGTGGAGTTCTCTGTGACTTATACTGGTGTAACTAAGACTGAGGTTCACTCTTCATTTGTGTAGTCACAGAAAAAACATTAATTTCTAGCATTGTTAGAGTGATGACTCAGAGTTTCGTGACTGCTTTGAGAAAATTAATTTTAGCGATGGCTACCAGTGGAGCTGAAAATACACCCACTGTTTGTATTTGGATGTTCATTATTTCTCCTATCAATTAAAGGACATTATGATGAATTATTTATTTCCACAATGTAAATATTCCCACTGACACATGATTACCTTACTTTACCATGAGATGATACGGTTTTCCTAATTCATTACAGACTTAGATTGCATTTTTAAGAGAGATGGCAATCGTATTAAGATATTGATCCAATTTTCTGGGTGGGAATATTATCCTTCATCAACAGAGCCCATAATCTTTCTAGTAGCACAGAAGTTCAGCATTTGCCTCTTGTTAGAGTAACAATTGAGAACATTAACTCAACTTCACAGTCATGTAGCATATGCAAAATTTCATCCACACACCTCTCAAAACAAAAGACAAGTATGACTGCATCCTTTGATCTCTCGACCAACATGGGGGAGAAAAAAGAAAAAAAACAACAAAAAACCCAAAATAAACCACAAATCACCATCTGTTGGGAAACCAATGTAATAAAACCAGTGGAAAGCCAGCCTATAGTATAGACTGACTTCATTGAGGAAATGACTTATAAATAGAATTATTTCTTGATTTAGAGGTGTAGGAGGAAGCAAACCTGAAAGAAGGAGTTGCCAAACACAGATTTGGATAGATCAGCATCAAAGCAACATTATTTATTGTGGGATCCATGTCACAAAGCTCAAGCTAACATGGGGCTGACCTCATGAAGAAGAGTCACATTTTAAGTGTGATTTCTGCAGCTGAAGAAAATGACTGCATTGTGTTTGCAGCTCCGTACAAACATCTTGTCAAATAGGCTTTAAACAACCACGGTCACAATGCAGCAGGTTTTAGCCGTGGGTGATTCTCCATATACAGGCCACAGGGCTGTGAAATGCAGAACAGCAAACTAACAAGAGTTATATTAAATATTCAGACATCAGGACCTAACCAAGAGCCTATTGATGTTCACCAACTTCACTGGACTTTGTCTAAAATTTTCTGAGAGCTGATGTGCTGTGAAGTGCCTTTCAAGCCTGATTTTTAAAGACTATAGGATATATTTAACTCTTGGCAGTTACATGCGAATCTGAAAACACTGCCTCTTTCCATGTTTTCTGACCAACCTATTATTTATCATTTCTACATGTTCACAGTGTGTGAGCTTAATGGTACATCAGCATGGTGACTGGCCTGTGGTTCGTCCCAGGCAGGGGCCAAGAGAGTCTGTGTACGACCATGGTGCAGGCTGCTCAGCGATGATGGAGAGGCTCATGCCTAAGCTTCTCCCCAAAACCTCCTCTTGATGTTGCTCCTGGCTGTAAGAGTCTTATTCAGAATTCCCAGAAAAGGGGCGTTTCCCCAAAGGAAAAATGAGAACACTCATGGATTTAAAAGCAATCTTTCAAAAAGATTCAAGAAAGAAAAAAGTCACTTTCCACAATGGGAGGCCTCCTTGGTGTGCTTCCAAGCTCCTTATACATCTCTTTCTTTCATCAACAGCTGCATTTGGCATGACAAAACTGGATTCTCCACAATGATTAAATCTTATTTCTCCTTTGATAAAAAGCAGAGCAACTGCAGGTGAAGCTACTATTTCTGTGAGTAAACAGCAGTACATAGGTATTTCCAGCAGTTGGCTGGTGGAACAGGAAATAATTGTTCTTCTCTTGTTATCTTGACCATCCCCATTTTTATGTACAGACTCATATTTATGTGAAAATGCTTTCATAATGCCTTCCAGATGCCTCCTTGCCTTTGCAAGGTTTTGAAACTATCTTCTCTGCCCTGCATTATACAAAGAGTGTCTCGAATTTGTTGCTATCTAAGTACGTTCAGATCATAAAATTCCTCTATTCCATAGTTCAGTAAGAAAATTCTAAATATTGCTGCTTTCATTAATAATTAGTACTTTCCTTCTTAAGGAGAGAATTAACTGAACCATGTAAGAAAGTGAGTAAGACTTAATCCCATATTTGCCATACACACAGAGAAGATGTCTGAAAGAGGCAGGATCTCTGCAAAAACAGTTTAACCACTGTGTCACTTCCTAACTTTGCTAAATACCTTTGCAAAGGATCAAGAAAATGGTTTTTATCAGTATACAACCTTTCATCTTTTTTTTGCATCGCATGTTTCGCTGGCATAAGATGACATAGACAGATTAACAATCAGGTATTTCAAGATCTTAATAGTCTGACAGGAGAGAAAAATCCTTTTTTAAACAATACTTTTATGTGACTACGAGACCCAGTGCAGCAATGTATGCTTGATTGCTGGGATAGTGCCTGTCAGCAGGATGAAAATCCAGTTTTAGGAATGGGTCATGGCTTAGACAGAGATTGTATTTTGTGCAGGGAAGTAACACAGGACTCTGCATAAAATTATCTAAAAATAACAAACATAAAAGTGGTACATAGGCATAAATAATTGTCTTCCTTATACATTAGTCCATATACCTTTTGCTATGAAGAGTTAATCAATTTGCTGCTGAAAGACTGTGTGAGATTAAGAACAGTACTGAAACAGGCAGCCTTTTAAATATTTGTGCTTGTCCCATATGCCTGCTGCTTGTGTATGCTGGAAATCAGGCTAAGTGTTCACAGCAACTCTTTCTGTCCTCAAAATCTAAGAATAAAACCGCTTGAATTCAGTTGGGAAAAAAAATATTTGCTCTTCCATTCATTCTCAGTTCCAGCTTACACAGTTTGTAACAACTTGCTTTCTGTTTGTGGCACTCAGTAAGTCTGTTTGGAAATGTGCTGGCTCCTCTTTGAGCTCCTGAGCGTAAACCATACAGAATCTCTGTACCTTGCCTCAGACACCGTTCCTGTGAGGGAAATGTCCTGTGCCCTTCTGTTCCTTCCTTCACCTCTCCTTCGTTTATGTAAGACAAGTAATTTAGTGACTATGACCTGACTCAGATGAAATACATGCCTCTGACTCGTTCATGCCTCTGTGGACTTTGAGTAAATTAGTTATTTCCTTAGTAACTCATTTCATTG
This sequence comes from Balearica regulorum gibbericeps, assembly GCF_011004875.1. Taxonomy (NCBI): domain Eukaryota; kingdom Metazoa; phylum Chordata; class Aves; order Gruiformes; family Gruidae; genus Balearica; species Balearica regulorum. The sequence continues at coordinate 10,004,429 of NC_046184.1, forward strand.
GAAAGTGTGAGTAACTTTCTACCATTACTTGGGAACTCAAGGAAAGACGAGCTCATACCTGCTTTTTGCTTTCCCTTCAGCTTGTGTATTATTTGTCGTAGACAATTCACATATGGTTATTTTTATTTATTCCCAGAAGGAAACTTTGTTTTTGAAAATGTGTTTTTTCTTTAGCTCAGTGAGTCAGACAAGAATGTGTGAAACACATTGGATGAAAAACCAGTCACCACTGGAAAACTTAGAAAAAAAAGAGGTATTGTGCAGAATGAATAAATGTATCATGATGAATTCATGCTTATTAGAATTGGCGGTGATTTGCTATGTCATCTGATCTGTTCTAATTTGTGTACATCTGCAGTCATCTGCAAGCCTGGACTGTCTTCTCACCTGTAGTGATATAAATCGCAACTAGTGATTCTTGCAGTGCAGCATTAATTTGCATTTTAATTCTTTCTTCTACAAATATTGCATGGCTAATCATAATTACATGCATTGTCCAGCCCTAAGCAAATCTTTTCCTATTTAGCGTATGTATCAAACAGTTCCAGAAGAGCTGCCTTATAACTTTTCCTTTATATGACAGCATATATTTTGGTGAAGAAATGCTACTTAATTTATGACAATCTATGGATTCCTTTGAGTTGCAACATGGTCGCACTTAGGGAGATATGTTAATAAACGTTCTCGAGTACATAATCAGATGAGAACACAATACTCTCCATTAATGAAATATGATCCATAATGAATCTTGCATGGGAGTGCTAATAACTACCTTTAGGTTAAAGTGCTCAGATGTCACAGTATAACAATATCTGTCTTAGATGTGTATCATTACAGCAAAGTAATTAAAGGTTACTTAGCTGTTAAATGGTTACCTTGGAGGAATCCTTCAATAACGTGGCTTCAAACATGCCTTCACAATGAAATTAATTAAGCAAATTAAATATCAGCCTTGTAGTAATCTATTTTATGTGCAGAATATCTGGCATACAAATATATAATATGTTTGGTAGCAGAAAGCTAAGGAGTTGAAGATATGCTCATTTGTTTTTAAAACTAAAACAATCTTGATTGTTCTTACATGTAAAATAATGTTTATACTGTTGGGTTAAAAAGAACAGCGACAAAATTGCTGAAGAGAAATGGAATCTCAAAATTATCCTGGTTGCGTTCCATGTGCTGCATGAGTGCAAAGCTCAAGTAGCACTGCTCAGGAAGGGAGAAGTATTAAAATTCACTTGATCCTTTTCACACCTCTGCACTACATGGAGTTAAAATCCTGGTAACGAGTGACTAGAGTTTTGCTAACAGCTCACTCTGACTCATCAGGAAGATGCTTTCAGGGATTACTAGCTTGCTGCCTTCTTCTCTATTTAATATAAACCACACCAGGAAAGTTGAGCAAGCAGCTTGATCTGGATATAAACTTTTCTCATCATCCGTTCAAGTGGGAATATGACATGGGCAACACCAGTGACAGAACGGAGCACTCCAGAAACGAGAGAAATTTATTTTTTCCCCCGTAATTTCCATGCTGGATTGAATGCTCATTTCATAGATTTTGACTTAAAAAATCAATCATTTCCTAGCATTATGCAAACTGGCAGTGACAAATACACAGTATATTCTGCTTTTTCCTTTGTTTAAAGAGAAACAATCCGCTAGATAAATAGATCATTCATCTGAGACCTTTTCATATGTAAGCAAGAAGGTGTAAAGTTCAGATCTCTGCTGTCCTCCTGAAACACTGGCCTTGCTCCAGGCAATGACATTATTCACATACCTTAAGTTTACCCTTATTTAAATGTTTTGCCTGATCATGTCTTCTAACAAAACAGAAAGAAAAAAAAAAAAATCTTTCTCATGGGGCAGAAATCTTTGCTCACAACACAGCTAGGAAAGTATTGGCAGAAGAAAAGGAAAGATGAAGAAATCTTGATAGAAATCTGCCTTTTTCATGCTACGATATGTGTTTTTATGCCAGTGAGATAATTAGCAGTGGTGGCACCATCTTATCGGTGATATGCAAAGCTGCTGCACATTTTGGTTGAGGATGACAGCAATGTTATGGATTCTTCTCCAGTCCTCAGGCTTCTGCCAGGCCAAGTGGTTCAGCCTTAATTGGTTTTGCTCTCTGCAATTCAGATTTCTCGAAAGATGAAGCTTCAGTCTTTGTCATGTGAAAATGATCTCATGTCTCCAGGCCAAAAAAAATCCCCAGCCAAGCTAAAGAGCAGTGATGGAGCTATTTGTCCACTGAATAGTCTTTAGATGCCCTTCAGAGACCTTCTACACACATAAGGGCCAAGCCTACACAAAGTTATAACATGGAAGTGTGGGGGAAAAAAAAAAAAAAATTCTTAATACCAGGATTCTCAAGGAATTGGTCAGTTTCCTGTGCAGCAGCTTCTTAGATAGTGCAGATATTTACTTCTTGGGCACAGTAAAAACATATATACTGATTGATTCTGCCTGGTTCCAGACCTGGAAATGGCTTTAGAAGGGGGATTAGGAAAAAAAACCAAAAACAAACCCAACAAAACCCCAACGACAACAACAAGAAACCCCTATCTAAGAGAGGAAGACTCTCTTCCAATGAGTTCTTTTGCCCTGAGGTATGATTCATATTTTTAATTATGAACCAGTAAACTTGTAATCAGAAAAGAAATGGCATTGATTACTTTTTCAAAGCAGTAACTCTCTAATCATTTCATCCTATACTTCCAGGTTGTTTGAAGTATGGAACCAAAACAAAACCTGAAAGCGGTTTGCCATTTGTATAAATCAACGTTACTCTCTGTAGCTAACATTTATTTACATGCTTGCGAAGGGTTTCATAAGGGATATGAGTGCACCTACAATACAAACCATGTGTCAACCAGCAGAAAACTGCAGAGCAATAGTGCTGTTGTTTTTTCCCTTTACTTGATCCAAGTTTCATTTTCTGTTTGGCTAAGCATCAGTGGTCATGAAGGTGGTATATCAACAATAGTCATGGTGGCATATTCAATTTAATTATAGCTGGTTGAGGTGCTTAACTTAATTTACTTTTTCTGAATAACAATTTATTTTATTCTGTTTTAACAAACCTTTCTGTTTATGCATTTCATCATCTTTTGTTATAAGAAACAGGGATCTGGTTTCATTAGTTAAGTGTGGGAGTAATGAAAGAGTAAGTCTTCATCAACCTACTGTTGCTATACCTAGGGTCTTTTCCTGGCGTACTTACTGAAGAACAAACGCCTTGAAGTGGGTAGAGTTTAGTCTAGATCATGAATTTCGATTCCTGACTAAAAAGCTGTGAAACTCATACCGAATTTAGGACATGGAAAGATTTGGCATCATTCAACATGGCACAAGGCCACGATGATTCTTCCAACAGGTATAATGTAATAATAAATGATTCAGACATGAGTACAAGATTTATGTATTCTCTTAAAGATTGGTGGGGATAAATAGAACAGAATGGGGAAAGCTGACTTTGTTTAACCTCAATCAAGGGAGCCAAAAAAAGGAAAGTTTGGACAAGGCAGTGGAAGTTTTGATTGTGAAAGAGCTCTCTGCATGACTTAAGCCTTGTCCATAAGCAAACTTGTGAATGTCTCACTAAGGTAGTGCAAATCCCTGCACAGGCATTCTCATTTCAGTTAAAGTAGTATTTCAGGTCTGGTCTTAGCTGCCTGAAAGTAACGGAAAATAAGCTGCTCTTAAACTGAGCTCACTGTGTCGACCCGGAGTGCACGTGTTTACTGGAATCTCATTACATTCAAACACAGTGAGACAAGGCTGCAGATTAGTGCTTCCCTGAAAAGGCTCTTTAGCCTTTCAAAGGATTTTGCAGGAAAGCAAGCTGGAATACAAGCCCTTTCTGCTTGTCATTTGTAGGTTTGTGAATTTGGCTTTTATTTCTTCGTGCAAATGTGTTTTCATGCAGACATTGAAAAGCCATGACCCACTGTAAAAAGGATTACCTTGAAGAGAGATAGTAAGAATACAGTGTAAAGGATGGTTAATACAGAAATACTAAATCTCTCTCTACGAAGATTATAGCACAATAAATTTTTTAACTCAAGGTACTTTCCTGACATTATAAAAACAGTCACATATCAGAACCACAAAATAAAAGTTTTAAAGAGAGGGCTAAGAGAAAATAAAAGAAAATGTCTGTTATTTTCTGTAGAAGGATGATATAGAATCCCTTAAAAATGTGATTTATTTTAGCTGACAGTGCAGCAAGTAGTTTAGATAACACTTAACGACTTAGATATTATTTTTACAATCAGTATCTTTCATGGGGTATTAAAGATAATAAATAAGGAAATACTTTAAAACAGATAATAGAAGACAGTAAGAAAGGCTGGAGATTTCAGTTGCTTACAAAAAGCCTGACATCTTACTCATGTGAGCAATGACTTACTCTCATGAGCCACATTAGCCATTTGAGTAAGAGGAATCAAATCCTTGTCTGAAATTATTCCATTGGTGGAAAAAAATAAAAAGAACAGGGATTTTTTTCAACTTACATCTACAATATCTTATTTGTTTGTCTGGGTATTAAGCAGTATGGCCAGAAACCAACCCAGACTTAACCCTTCTAAAACTTCCCAAACAGATAAAAGTAATATCCTTTGGGTTTAACTAGGATTTAAGTTACCGCAAGAGTTAAACTGGAGCAAAAATCTTTTTTCATTGGTGTTTTTCTAGTTTTCACTGATCTTGAGTCAGGAAAATGCCACATTTGCACTAGCTTTTATAGATTTAAGAATATGTGATTGCACATTGTGCCTTAACGGGGACTACATTTAAAAACAGGCTTAAATGCTTTCCTTAGTTTTGAATTTAAGATACCAGGAAAAAAAAAAAAAATAAAAAAAAAAATCTACTCCTGAAATTTAGCTACCTAAATTTGAATTTTCATATTTACATACCTAACTAGAAGAATGTAAATTAGATATTAAAAACACCATATTCATTGGTGCTTATCTAGCTTAGTAACTTCAGTCTAATTTTCAATGGGTTGCTTAAGAATCTAAATGCCATTAAAAGTAATTGTCTCTAAGTTTCTTTGAGGAAAATAAAGATGGAAGGATGTATAAAAACAATCTTTCCTGAGGTCTTGAGTGGAAAAAAACATTGAAAGGAAATTGAATATTGTACCTCAGAATAAACATTGAAACTGTTTGAAATAATAATAAGATGTAATAATTTCTAGTGGACTTCAGTCTTTTCAAGTGCTTCTAAGAATTTCTCAGAAATGCTTATGTCAAATGAGCATACCTTATTTCAAAATTTCTAATGATGGTCAATACCAAATTTCATGTACTACAGGTCAAATTCTTTACTGACAGGATTGGTGTCTATTAATTAGATCATAGTATAAGTGGGGTTTTATTCTCATTTTTCAAACGTGTTCTAGAAAAATTACTTTTTTTGGATCTTCTAACTGAAAAAAAAAAAAAAAAAGTATTTCTTTCAGTAGTCAAATAACTGTGATGAGTAGTTCAAGCTTCCCTACTTGCTTTTTTCTCTTTTGGAACTACTACTTCTAAGTAACTTCCACTCCTCCATGCTGACAAGACTGAAATAAAATTTGAAAAAAAAAGTATGGGAAACTTCAACAAAATTTACCCAAAGACTTCCTAAAGAGCAAAAGCAATGTTGTAGTAGAAGCCAGTATGTGAAGTAGGACAATAAAGGTTGGATATGAAGGTTAGTGTCTGCTGTAAGGAGGATTTTAAATGTACTAGCCATCTGATAAGAGGTGAGGAGAGCTATAAAAGTAAGCATGAATAAATACTACTATCATTACATAGATGAAGGAATGAAACTTAATGCTGACTTTAGTTTCACTAGCTAATTTTTCAAATAATTTTCATTTAAGAGATTGTAATATTTTTTCAAGCAGTTTCAGTGAATGATTGGAGCCAAAGGGAAAGAATATAGGAGCTGCATATTTGTTTTTAAAGTTGTATTTAAAGCCAAATCTCTCATGCACTGTGGTTACTGGCTACATTTTATTTTTGCAGAGCTAGAATTAGGCTTTATGTGCCAATCTGTCGAATTTGAGCATTAATTACCTATGCATTTAAGTGGACACTAAGATGCTTTTTACGAAAAACAGTCTCAGAACCCCATTCAGAAGAAACTTAAGCAAATTATTTCATAGAATCGTAGAATGGCTTGGATTGGAAGAGACCTTAAAGATCATCTAGTTCCAACCCCAGGGAGATTACTCATATATCTAAAGTAAAGCCAAATCTGAAAACTTTCTGCATTTAGTTGCTTGAAAAGGACAAACTGATTTTCAGTCTCAGCTCTCAATAGGTGGTACCATAGACAGGATCCTCTGAAGAGGAAAGGGAGAGAGATTTGGGGTTTCTTGCAGTGCCAGGGAACACTGAGTCATGAAATGGAGGAAAAAAGACAGTGAGAAAGATGAATAGATGGCAACAGGGAAGTATGATGGAGGATCTGAGACTTTCAGTATTTTACTTTTTTCTAGTATTAGTTAATTTACTCCCTCCAGACTTAGATTACTGCCTAATTTTGGAGGGTGTAAGTTATTTTACCTGATTTAAATCACCTGAAACATAGTCGGTTGGCATAGTTACCCAGCTTTATCCTTTGTCAATGGAGAGAATTATGCATCTTCAGAAGCAGCGCTTATCTTTCACACCTATCATAATATCCGGGATATTCATGGCCATGGAATAAAAATGATACAATAAAATGAGGCAGTCACTCAGAAGCAATGCATTTCAGAAAAGTTCCTGGATATCGATTTACATTTCTCTGAACTAGAAAGAATAAAATTATACAAATTGAATCCAAGAAGGGAACTCAGGAAGCAGTATGAAATTTCAGATACAATTTAATTGTACAAGAGTTGAGGCAAATTATTATCCAGCTAAAAACAATCCGCACCAGCCTTCAGAAAAAGCATGAACTTAGGTACTGCTGTTAAACAGGTTTTAATGTTCAGACTCTCAAAATGTAACAGTGCAAACACGTAATTCTGTTAGAAGCATTTGGTGTTCTTCCTTAGACATTGTCATCTAACACAGTAGATCAAATCCCCATGCTGAAAATTATTTCTGTGTATTCAAGTATAAATGGCTAAAACCTAATGTGATGGCAAGGTAGAGGTGGTGGAAAGGTAGGAGTACAACAGAAAGAAAAAAAAAAAAAAAACAAACCATCTGGACATTGTAAGGTAGAGCAAATCTGGTCTACTTTACATCCTGCTAGTGTCACTTCATTTTCTGTTTGCAGCTTACACTTACTAATTTTCTACCAGGAGTCTTATATTGCCCTTTAGCTGCTCTATGTAGGCACGTATCCTCATCATGGTACAATTTGTAATAAATGAGGTTTTAACTTCTTATATTAGTTAAGAAGATTAAAAGTGCAGAATTTAAAACCTGTGACCAAAATTTGATGAAATGACTTTAAATGAATGACATTTAAGATAGAAAGAGGCTTCTGAATACCAAGAGACAAAATCCAGACAGCAGGAAAATAAGGTTAAACCATTCTATCTGAAGCCATTTCACAAAAAGAGGAGGAAATGTGTGACATATGGTATCAAGTGAGGCACTTGAAGTTGAGTCTAAAAATGTTTAGAAAGACAGCTGTAAGTTTGCATGATTAAAAAGGGAAAGGAAGGATATTATGATACATCAAGAAACAAGGAAGAGTTATGAAACAGAGGTAGACTTGTTGGATGTTTGTTTGCTTTTCTTATCCAGTGGTTTCTAATGTTTTTATTCAATTTATCTTCAAATTCAACCTCCACCTCTGTCTTCCGTTCTGTTTCTCTCAGTGACATCAGTGCTGGCTATTAACAAAATAACTGGGTGGATCTCTGAATGTTGAAACCAAATCAAAGAACAATTTAGGGAAAGAGATAATTCTGTATCAGGTCTTCTTCCCTCCAATATGTTTAAACAGATTAGATTATTTTAATAAGTGTTGGATGTGATGGGAACATTTTAGAATAATATTGTCATGTGAATCGCCACTGACTGTATTTGAATCATAAAAGTCAGTTTAAAAAAAACCCCAAATTTATCTCTCTCTATGAAATTGTGCAGTATGCATTATCTGATCTTTATTCTAAGTTGTGACCTATTTATTTTTATTTTTTGTTTATATAATTGTATAGCTAATTAAGTTGCTTTAGAGCTGGAAATCTGTGAGAGGGATTTTTCTTCTTTCACTGCTGCTGCTTGTAAAATCCAAGTGAATAAAGAACAAGTGGCTATTTGCATATGGCAGTTCGTCCGTGCATTGGGAACCCAGCGGAGATATTCCTTGGGAATCACAGGGAGACCGAAGGCTAACTGGGCACAAAGGCTGATGCACTCTCCCCATCACAAGTGATCCTTACCAATTTTACTTGGCACAGTGTGCATAGCTTTGCATGTGCTGAGTAAGCTCAGTTGCCATTAGCTTTACTAGGATTTGAGGCAGGACTATATAGTTTTGTTTATGGCACTGGACAAGGCTCAGGAACTAGAACATTAGCTTTTTGCTTTGGCGTAGATTTCCTGGCTAGATTACCTAATTTCTCTCTGCCTCATTTCATAAGAACAGTCAAATCTGTTCAGACCAAAGGCTCATTTAGCCCAGTATCTTGGTTCTCACAAGGGCCCATAATGGATGCCAGTGGAAGAGAATAAGGCGGCGAGCATGCAGCAGTGCTTAGCGATATCGTCTCCCAGGCTCCAGCACTCGTTGTTCAGGGATTTCCTGAACCAGGGGTGGAATCTCTGTGTTTAATGCTTTTCAATGACTTGGTTTTGATGAATTAGTACTGGCATTTCTTGAGCTCATATATCTTTTAAGTGTCCACAACATCCCATGCCCTACAAATTGTAACATGTGAAGAACATCCCTTTATTTTGTTTTAAGCCTTCTACCTTCCAGTTTCTCATTTTAGAACAAACTGGGAACAGTCTTCTTTTCCTCATATCTCTCCTAGTGTGCTGTATGTTTTCTAAAAGTTAGAAGACTGTAACTTCATGCAGGACTGAAAATACAGGAATACCATATGTCTATAGAGGCATAAAAATGCTATTATTTTTTTTTCTTTCTTTCCTTGAAACTCCTAACATTAAAACTGCTTTTTTTGATTGCTACTGAGCATTGACTGCATTCCTAAAAAATAAAATATATTTTTAAAAAAAAAAAGCTGTTGTGACTTTAAAATCTTTTCTTGGTCTATAAAATGAGGTAATAGTGTTTGCAGAATTGTTTTCTGTGGAAAGATACAGAAGGAAACAGTGAACATAGCTTTACACAAAGTGCCAGAAAGTCCTTGAAGTAACTACAGTGTTCTAGTTTATTCTAGCTGCCTTCATTCAGTAAAGATGAGATTTTATCTCTAACATTGACAAATAAAACATTTTCAGGCAGAAATGTAGTTTTAAAATGCCTGTTTCTTTAATCTGTACAAAAAGTGATGCTGCTTCTGGTCTTTTGAGGACTTCAGAGGCCACTGAAAGATGAGAGGAGAGTGCCATAGACTGAATCTGCTTTGGAGCAGATTCTTAGTCACTGATATGAGAATAAAATGCCAATCCTGCAATTTGACTTGTCTGCTACCACTAACACCTCCTGAAACAGGAAGACAGCTGGGCTATTATATCTCAGATTCCATTTGTAAGTGTTAATTTTAATGCCTGCATGCAAAAGAAAAGGAAAGGGGAAAGGTACATTTTATTCCCATAGTTTTTTTGTGCATCTCTGAATGTGCAGTATGGGACTAGTGGACCTTGCTAGCCCTCGTGAGATTTTTCTTAGAAGGAGACTCTAGCATCGTTGCAGATGTTTGGTCACTTTTCCTACAAGGCCATACCTCTGAGTTCTTCCCTTTCCAAGGGACTTACATTTTGACAGGAACCAATTATAGTCGACAAAGTTTGAAAAACTGTCTCCTATTTCTCACGGGCCTATAATCAGTGTTCAAATCTTAGGTAAACAAAGTTTCATCTATAAAGAAAAGATAAGCTCAGTAGAGTTCAGAAGGTGCCTCAAATAGCACAAACACCTTCTCCTGTTGAAATGTTTACATCCAAGGTGACAGAAAGCTGAGCAGCATTATCTTGCAGATGGTCTGAGAAGATTTTAATAAATAAATACAAAGGCATGTGTTTTTTCCCTACCAATTAGGATCGAATTTTCTGGATCCTGGGCTAACTTACAGTAAGGAAACACTCCAGTTGTAAAACTAAGGCAAGATGGTTTAGAAGCAACCCAATGGCTTAAAAGTTACATTTATATTGTGGATGTGCAAAACCCACATGGATCCTTCTGATACTCATCCAGCTTGATAATCTCCAAAACTGATGGGTTTTTTTAGTTATATTGGATTTCACTGGGGTTGCACAATTGTCGCTGAGGAGAGAACTCAGCTCATTGTCTAAAGGTGCTTTTGTTTATGAATAACAAATTTAAAGGGTGATTTGGCACAGCAGGTGAGATGATTAATATTCCGGTCTTATTATTTTTGTTTGTGCATGTATGTGTTTGTGTGTAATTATACATTTCAAGGATCAACAGCTAAGTGCGGTTAAACATTTAACATTTATCTGCATAAATGCAAATGAAGCTTGCATTTCAGGTAGATATTGTAAAACAAGTAATCAGTATGGATTAAGAGCACACATGATTTTTCTTCTCAGTGTTTATTGCCATTACTTTAATGATGACAAAAAGCAGAAGGGTGATGGTACGGATGCAAGTTTAGAAGTCGTATATTCGTCAGTTCAAACCTTTTAAATTGATTGTGATGGAGAACAACTGTTTTAATTCATAGTCATTTGGAAGGGTTTGCTGTGACCTCAAGTTAACATGTAAACATGGCAAGGGATATGAGAAAGATTCCTTTGGCGTTCAATGAACTTGAGGGGAATCTTTGACTTCAGTGGGCTCCATGTTGAAGGTCTGAGAGCAGGGCCTGAGGAGACACACACGAAAGTCTCAGGGATCACCCCGCATTTGGGATGGCATCACCCTTAGCTGCAGTCTGTAGGGTTTATTGTTACAGTCCTTAACCCTCCCCTGAGCACAAAGACAGGTCCTGCCTAACTCAACTCATGACCATAACCGCTCCACGCTGGGGCTGTGATCTGGTGGTGGGTGATGAAACATGAATGTCATCCTTTTTTCTCAAAAAAAGATGAATAACGTAATCATTTGGATTCCGTTAAAGTTGGCTACAGAAAATTATCCCAGAAATCAGCATGACCTTAAGGAGAACCACTTCTTTCCTGCAAGAGGTTGGTGTGTTTGTCAGCTTGCTTTAATCAACAGAGTTGATCTATATTATACTGTACGATACTATACTACACTACACCACACTACACTAATCTTACTGGGTGAAACAGCGGGGATTTTGAGCCAAAGTTCTGTTAAATGAAAGGCAGCATTTCTTCATTGCAAATATGAGTACTGGTAACTGAGTTATCTGTTTGCACGCTGATTAGCCCCACCGACACGCTGTGTTCCTGTTTCTGAGTGAACATGTGTAGACATATGAGCCGAGTGTATTACATATTCTTGCCAGTGTCGCTGACTCTCTCCCCTTCTGGGGACTCCCGGGTGCTAGAAAAGCAGGCAAGATAGTGAATAAAGAAGTGAATTTTAATGTCACTCTGAATCAAAAACACTTAAATCCATCTGTTTCTGTGTCAGCAAAGTTTTTGTTGCACTGGGGAAAGAATATCAAACATTCTTGACTTTTTTAATAAAAAACCCCCAACCTGTATGAGAAATGCCTTGCTCTTAAACACAGTGCCATGAGGAATAATTGCAACTTGTCACAGAGAGAGGTTATAATTATGTCTACTGTTAGTTATGTCTACGTGTGCACAATAGAAGTTAGCTTTTCAAATGCATTGTTCTCTAATGCAATACCAGTTATTAACATGTTGAAGATATTATTTTTTGCTAATGAAGAAAAATAAAATGAGGCTGCAGAAGGGCTGGGTGGTGTCCTACTGAGAGCAAGTGGAGGGAACAAAGATGAAAGAAAAGTGCTTATTGCAGAGATTTCAAATCTAAGCTTTGCCTCAGGAAAAGTAAAATTGCCCAAAGGGTCAGAATTTCAGCTTTTGTATTCCAGATGTTGTTTATGGTTTTTTAAAAATCTGAATATGTATGAAACATTGGGCTAGACCTGACACTTTACAGGCTGGTCCAAGTGAAATGTTGCAGATAGATTACAGTATCTTAGAGAAAAAAGCAAAGCTTAATAGTCGGTACAGTAGTTGCTGTGGGTGTAATTCTCTGTCCCTTCTTTGTTACTTGGGCAAATTCTCTAAAAGCATGCTCAGTAGGTCTTATTTTAGGGAAAAAGAGTTCATAATATTTTTCTAGGCTTGCTCCTTATTCTGTCACTCATTTAGAGTCGGATTTTGAAAGACTTAGTTAAGATGTGTGCTCATATTAGAGATTTTTCTATATTAGGAATTAAAAAGCAAATAGGCTAAAAAGCAAGGCAGGCATATGCCTTAATTTTCAGAAGTAACTAACAGTTTCAAGTATCAGAATTTTAAATTGCCCAAGAAGGTATTCAGTGAAAATCGGAGCCCTTGAGCAAGTCTTAAATTGGGTGCCCAACTCGGGAGCATGCAAAATCACTTGGGAAATTAGAAAATCTTGGCCATATGCTTATATGTTAACTCCACTTGACTAAGTCCTTTCTATATGTTGCTTCCCCAATTTGCAGTCGTTTTTGTCTTGTAAATAAGATACCCTTGACTCAGACATGAAAGTTCCCCAGGAAAACTGGAGAACCTTTCTCTTGTTAAACAGCACCCTAATTACAGAAGCAATTTTCCAAACAATCCCCCAGGGGAAGCATTTTCGTTCTCATCAGGAAGGCTCTTGAATAAAATAACACCTTTGCTAACTTCATTTATTTACAACAGGACACAAGACTGAGACTGGGTTAGATTTATTGCCATTACATCACTGATGCTCAGTAATTCATAAAACATTGGGTCTAGGAGTTAGCGCTGCTGTTATTTCCTCTGATGCCTGACCTCACCACAGTCTAATAACATACAGGAAATCCAGAAGACAAAGGGGGAAAGCAGTGGTCTTGAATGCTAAAAATAACCATAGAAAACTAGTACAATCATGTAATAGAGTATGGCCCAATAATTTATTTAACATAATAGTAGAATCTGCTAAAGCAATTAGAATCCGCTCCAAATGTTTTTAATGGAAAATATGTTGGGGGTAAGGATAAGAACACTTAAAGAATTGAGACTTTTAGGTTATGTAGTTCAGTTACGTGTACTGGTTTTAGGTTTGTATATCTTATTGCTTACATATGCAGACCACTTAATAACTTGACTAGAACAGACAGTCATTGTATGGTGGTTATATTTCCAGAGGTCATCCTATGTGAGCCAGACAGTCATCTTAGGTGATGTATTACACTTGACAACCCAGAAAGTTGCAATACAAAGGCATTCTAATTCTCAGTGTCCTCTGAGAATTGTTCAATATCCTTGATGGTATCTAGTGTCTAGTATGCCATTGGGATGACATTTTTGGTGTCTTTACTAATCAGTCAAGGTTAACATGTCATTCATGTTAACTGTGTTTGGTTTGTTTTGGGCTGGTTTGTGGTTGGTTTTGTGGGGTTTTTTTGTTGTTTTGTTTTTTCTCTCTAATCACTCTATTTTTGCAAGTTTTTCTAAAGGGATAAATAGCATAATGACACCATAGTTAAATTCCTTGCTATTTTTCATGTCTGCTCATTTATGTTATCCAGAATTAGAACAATATTTTATCCAAAATATAAATTTAGGCTGTGCTTTAAAATTGGTATAAATAGGTACATGACATCATTACGGGGGGAAAAAAAACAACAGTAAAAAACTGTTGCATGAGGCTTAGATAAGTCTGGTGTCTTTAGCTCGTGAAATATTGCAAAACCAAGTTCAAGAACATATACTTCTTTTTTGAACAGCTGCTCAGTTGGACTGTGCCTGCCCTTCTTTTATTTACATATGTTGCACAGTTATTTGAAAGAGGCTATTCTTCATATAAATACCAATATTAGTATGCAAACTAGCATGTTCAGGTGTGAACAAGTCTTCACTATTTGACGTTGACACTTGGTTTGTCTCCCAATCAGAAGCAGAAGCACTTACAGATCATAAACTGGGAATAATGAATAGATTGAACCAGCTGTTCCTGAACAGCCCATTTGGCTATATTTTCCCTTTCATTAAGTTCATTGAATTATGTAGATAGATAGATAGGTAGACAGACAGACAGATATGAAACACTTCCATTTTTTAAAAGATTTTTGGTAACTTAATAAATATTAATTCATTTAATTTCAGAAGAAAGCAGAGAAATGTGGAATTTTGTTGATATTTGATGGAAAAAGAGCTATTGAGAGGGTGAGTTGTCCAAATTTAGCTTAGTCTAGGGACACAAATTTTCAAAACTTGTGCTTACCAGAGTTATCTATTGCATCTTAAGGCATCTTCTGAACATCGTAAGCCAGGAAAACTTTCCAATAGAAGTGACGTATTGGGGTAAAAAGAAAAACAGAAATCAAGAGCTCTGTTCTTTTTTCATTAATCTACAAAATGAAGCATGGAGCTGGATGTCATCTCACAGGTCTTTTACCTCAATATCAGAAATAAGATTTTTCAGGTATCAAAATGTCAGTGAATATCTACAAGTAGAGTGGCTTAGTGGAAAGAGTGTTTCTTGGATCTGCAAAAAGGACACAGATTAATGCAGAGACTGCTTGAGAGGTCTTGCAGTGATCAGGAAGCTGGGCAAGCTGTCTGAGGGCAGGCACAGAGGTGGGCACATCTTCTTAGGAGCTCATGATCAGCTTTGCAGGTAAATGCTCTTCAGCAAAGTTCCTTCTCTGTTCCCTTTAGCACAATAGAGCAGCCCAAGAGAGTTTCAGTTCCAGGTCCTACAGAAGCTGGAGACCCTTCTTTGGGAGCAACGTGTTACTTAACATCTGTCACTTAGAGTGATTTCCCACAGGGTTTTAAAACTGGTTTCCGATAACTCAATTCTGCTAAGCCTCAAGTTGGAAAAACAAAACATAAGAAAGGTGTTGCAGAGCCCAGTATCCCTCAAATGTGTCCAGGTAAAAACCCTATAGCATACGAAGCCTGAACACTTAAAGTCAGAAGCCCATTGTGTGTATTTCTTTTTTCTTTCTTTTTTCTTCTTCTTTTTTTTTTTTTTTTTTTTGTAATTAATGATTTAAAACAGTTGTATTATTGCTTCAATCACTTTTCACCTCTTTCCCCGATGGTTACCACTTGCCTCAACATTTATGTACAGTTTAATATTTGTATTTTTTGCATAATTTCTCACATTATATTTATTTGCACTTGCACTTTTTTAAAAATAAAACATTCCATGGGGATGATTTTAATAAAAGTTTCTTATTAAAAGTTCCATAACAGCATGAATCCCAAACCTGAAACCAAAGTCCTCATATTTAACA